>NW_027555625.1:320882928-321384122 GCF_003287225.1 Phascolarctos cinereus | reverse complement strand
CTCTCCTCTCCTCTCCTCTCCTCTCCTCTCCTCTCCTTCCTTTCCTTTCCTTCCTTTCCTTTCCTTTCCTTTCCTTTCCTTTCCTTTCCTTTCCTTTCCTTTCCTTTCCTTTCCTTTCCTTCCTTTCCTTTCCTTTCCTCTCTTCTCCTCTCCTCTAGACAATGGGGTTAAGTAACTTGCCCAGGGTCACACAGCTAGTAAGTGTCAAGTGTATGAGGCTGGATTTGAACTCAGGTCCTCCTGACTCCAGGGCCAGTGCTCTATCCACTGTGCCACCTAGCTGCCCCTATCTCCATTTTAAAGAGGATGAAAGGGGCAGGTAGGTGGTGCAGTGGATAGAGCACCTGGAGTCATGAATTCAAATGTGGCCTCAGATATGTACTAGCTGTGTGACCCTAGGCAAGTCATTTAACCGTGATTGCCCCCCCCCATATCAAGGATAAAATAGATTCCCTGAGATTAAATGGCTTGCCTCAGGTGCCAGCTAGAAAACTTCAGAGCCAGGTTCGATGGGGTTACAAAGGTTGGATATGACTGAAAGTGGAAAGAATCTTGAATCTGGAGTCAGAGGATGTGAATTTAAATTCCATCTGTGAAGCTCACTACGTGTCTGAACTTGGACAAAGTACTCACCTCAGTTTCCTCATCTGTAAAAAAAAATCTGTAAAAATGAGGGGTGGTGGACTATATGGACTCTAAGATTTTTAAAAATCAAATCTATGATCGTATGATCTCCCTGGCCTCAGTTTATTTACTTGTAAAATGGCTAGGTGGTCTCCTGGGTGAGGCAGAGTAGATAGAGTGCTAGACTTGAGTTAGAGAGATCTGGATTTGAATACCAGCTTAGACACACTAGCTATGTGGAGTCACTTGACCTCTCTGTCCTTCAGTTACCCTATCTGCAAAATGAGTCTGTTGGACTTGAAATCTTCTAAGGTCCCTTCCAGCTTTTAGTCTATGATCTTATGAAAAAACAAAACAAAACAAAACAACTTCCCATGCAGAGTAATCAAGGTCCACACTCCAGGCTGTCTCTGAGGACTGATTTCTTAGCCACATCAACCTTGTAGTCTCCTGCAGTGAGAGGATGGAGAAAAGATGGAGGAGAAAGTGAAGAGGGTACAGGAAGAGCCATGCAGTGGAATGAGCCCTGGCTTGGGAGCTGAGGGATGTCAGGAGCCTTGGAGGTCATCAGAGCCAAAGAGGGGAAGGGATCTGTTCTGGCTCACACAAGTTGTACAGAGGAACAGAGAACAGGGACAGGAACTGGCCCTGGGATGTCATTGCTCTAGCAAATTCATGGATGAGGAAACTCTCCCTGCCAGTGTGGGGACAGATACCTTCTTGAAGGGCAGCTGGGTGGTGCAGTGGATAGACTGCCAGTCCTGAAGTTGGGAACTCAGGAAGATGAGTTCCTGAATTCAAATCTTGCCTCAGACACTCACTAGCTGTGTGACCATGGGAAAGTCACTTAACCCTGTTTGCCTCAGTTTCTTCATCTGTAAAATGAGCTGGAGAAGGAAATGGCAAATCATTCCAGCATCTTTGCCAAGAAGACCCCAAATGGACTCACGAAGAGGCAGACATGACTGAAAAATGACGGAGCTGAACCTTCTCTGAAATTTGTAGTCTTAGAGAGTTGTAGGGGCACTGAGAGGCTGTGACTTGCCTGGGTCACAGAGCAGGTATATGTCAGAGTGAGCAGCTCTTGTATTCAAAGCCAGGTGTTCTGATCTCAGATCAGAGCACTTTCTACCATGCCACAGAAAGGTCAGATACTGGCTCTTCTCTTTCTGCTACCTGTGTAACCTAGGGGAAAGTACTGAACATCTCTCAACTTCAGGTCCTGAACTGTAAAATAAGAGTGTTGGATGAGGTGATCTCTAAGATTCCTTAAAACTCTAAATTTTATAATTCTATGACCCTAGAAGGGAGGCAGCAGGAAGAGGCAGAAGAAGGAGAGGGAAGGATGAAGGAGACAGGGAAATAGATGAGAAGAGAAAATAAGGAAGGAGGAAGAAAACAGATGGAGGAGGGAAATGGAGGAGGAAGGGATTAAGTGAAGGAGGAAAGGAGGGAGGAAGAAGAGAATAAGAAAGCAGAAAGCAGAAAGAGGAATGAGGATAGGGTAAGAGGGAGGCCAGAGAGTGAGGAGAGAAAAGGAAAGAAGAAGAGAGAAGGAAGAAAGGAAGAGGAAGATGAATGGAGGAGAGAGAGGATAAATACGAAGGTTTAGGGAGGTTATAGGGAGGTTATAAGGAGGACAAGAGAGGAGGGAAGAGTAGGTAGAGAAAGCAGAGCTGTCCACAGAGGGCTTTGGGGTGGATCAATGGCCTCTGAGAAGGGATAGGGGAGACCAGTGACAGAAACAGGGGAACATCACAGAGAAGAGCTGAGGCTACCGTCTCCCAGCTCAGAGGCCTGTGCTCAGAGGCAGGGGGACTGCTGCAGTTAGCCAGGCCTGGCCCGTATGAGGCTGTGTGCATATGCATGCCCGCACAGGAAGAAAAGATTGCATCTTCCCCTAGACCAGGGAGATTCTATAAACATAATCAAAATGTAATAGAAACTTTTTGGAAATGCTGTTAGAAGGAGAAAGCATCAATCTTCATGGAACTGCACTCAACAGGCTTTCTCCAGCTAATCAATCATGGTCAGGGCCCGGGCCTTCCCATCTGTCTGCACAGGGGACCGGGAGGAGATTGCTAACTCCCAGGTTGGAGTTAGCATCTCCACACCAGGCAATTCATCATACTGGGGAGGGGAGGGGCATGAGAAAAATCATATCACACTAATAAACTAGCTGGATTCTTTTCCCCCCATTCTCAACTAATTTTTAGCAAATGAGCCCAATTCAGAGAGAGATGGGGAAAAAAGCCTGGAGGACATTGTGCTTAGAGACACACCTGGCTGGTCCTGGACAATTGTAGGATCTGCATACAGGTCCATGAGGAAGCTGAAGCCAGCTCATTGGTCTGTGAGTCAGGCCAGGGACAAATGCCTCTGAACATCTTGCTCTGCTCTATTGATTTCCCAGTTGGAGGGCTTACCTTGGACGGGAGAGTCAGAGTCCAGGAACAGTTACAGAATCTCAGAACCTTAGAGTGGGAATGGACCTGTGGGACTACCTAGTCTGAGCTGCCCATAAGCAACCCTCCTCCCCACCCCGCCCTGCACCTCAAAGTGGTCATCCAGCATTGGCCTGAAGAGCTCAATGTGAAGAGGCGGCATCCTGGGCCACCCATATCACTTTTGTGCGGTTCTAAATATTAAAGAAAATTTCCCTTACATTTAGTGGATCTGCTTCTCTTCAATTTCCATTTCTCCTAGTTCTACCCTCTGGACCATGCCACACTCTCAAGTCTAATCCCTTTTCACATGACAGGCCTTTAAATATTTGAAGACAGCTACTATCATTTCCCTCCTGTCTTCCCTTCTCCAGGTTTAACATCATTCCACTGATCCTCTGGCGTGGTCTCTAGTTCCCTCACCAGAATAGTCACTCTCCTCTGGACACTTTACAGCTTGTCAATGTTCTTTCTAGAATGTGCCACCCAGATCTGAACCCAGTACCCCAGTAGTAGCCTGATAAGGGCAGAAATCAATTTCTTTATTATGGATACTATGTGCACCTGGGGCAGGGAGGTGGCACACTGGATGGGCCTCAAGTCTGGAAGATCTATGATCCCAAGTTCAAATCCAGCCTGAGATACTTACTAGCTGTGTGACCCTGGGCAAGTCACTTAACCCTGTTTGCCTCAGTTTCCTCATCTGTAAAATGAGCTGGCGGGGCAAGCCACTCCAGTATTTTTGCCAAGAAAATCCCAAATGGAGTCACAAAGAGTTGGACACAACTGAAAACGACCGGACAACAAATGTGCACTCTCCTGTGGACACTTTACAGCTTGTCATTGTTCTTCCTAAAATATGCCACCTAGACCTGAACCCAGTACCCCCGAAGTGGCCTGATGAGGGCAGAGACTGATGGAGCTACCACTTCCTTCATTATGGATACTATGTGGATCTTCACGGAGCCTTAGATGGCGTTAGCTTTTTTCACCAATGTTTTACACTTAACTCAAACTGAATTTTTAGCCTGCTACAACCCATCCCCCCCGCCCAGGTCTCTTTTTCAGAAAAATTGCTGTTGAGCCAGAGTTCTTCTATTTTGTACTTGTGAAACTAATTTTTGAACCTAAATGTAGGAATTTATATTTATGCTTGTTAAATACCACTATATTAGATTAGCCTATTATCTTACCTGTTAAGAAGACTTTTGGATCCTGATTCTCATCCACAGATTAGCTAACCCATCAGAGATGATAAACATACCATTTATGCTTCATTCAAATCATTGGCAGAAATACTGAATAACATGGGGAGGAGATCCTTGGGGCACTCCATTATAGACCTCCCTCCAAACAAATGAATGATTGATCATTAATGAGGTCTGGTCCTTCAACCAATTCTGAATTCACCATTTGGCTGAAATCTGCTCTTAGTTCTATTCTATCTCTGATGGGGGCATTGAAGGATGACTTTGGGGAGGATAGTCTCTTTCCTGATGTCAGTCTTAGAGGTCAGTGACATCCCCAAACAGCTCAATTTTCTTCATAGACTGGTATGGATATGTTGTCCGTTGACCTATGTTTTCAACTTACTTGACCTCTTGGGGAATTAATTCCACTGTTTGGAGCTGACTGTTCTGATTTGTTCTCAACTTAACTCACTCACATTTTAAGGGACCACCTAAGTCTAGCATCAGTTGGAGATTTATGGCAATCTAGGAGACATCAGGTTCAGTGGAATGAGTCCTGCCTCTGGAGTCAGAGGGGATTCAAATCCCCTTCTGGCATTTTTCCTTATATGACCTTGGGTAAGAAGTCACTTAACCTTTCTAGGTCTCAGTTTCCTTATCTATAAAATGAAGAGGTTAGACTAAATTAAGCTAAGGTTCCTTTCAGCTCTGGATTTATGATTCTATTGCGGTGGGCAGCTTTCTTCTAAACACAAATAGTAAAGAGGTCTATGGTCATTTAATCTAGATTATTCATGGCTATATATGCCAGAATCTAGTATGGCATAGTGGGTGGAATCCTGGACTGGGAGTCACAAAGACCTGGGTTCAAATCCCTCCTTCAGATATTTTTTTAGCTGTATAACCACAGTAAGTCACTTAACCTCTCTGAGACTCTGTTTCTTCATCTTTAAAAGAGGGTACCTACCTCACAGTATTGTAGTGGAGCCCAACTGCAGTAATCTGTGTAAATCACTATGTAAATGTCACTTGTTATTTTATTCCTTCTTTGGATAAAAGAGGCCTCATTCAAAAAAAATGACTGGCATTTCTCTTGTGCCTTATGACTAACATATCTTTAGTCCAGAGACGTTACAAAGCTCTGACTGAGTCTAAACCAGATTGAAATATAATTGGGAGATGTTTAACAAAACAAATAAAAATACAGTACAACATAGATAATCTTAATTTGTGGTTTTCTAAGTCAGTATACATTCCACAGGGATCCATTCCTATTTGACTTTGACATCTTTGCTCTAGCCCTCCCTCGTCCAACCACACTGCATCTTCCTTGAGGAGTGATGGACAGACTTGCAGAGAATATTCTACCCATACATTGTCAGGTCTCATGGAAAGGCCCTTCTCAGCCTCTGTCAAACTTGCCTGCTCACCAGGTGAGTCCTGATGTAGAAAGTGCTGGACTAGGTCTAGTCTACGGGAGATGTAGGATGAAGTCCTTGCCCTAACAAGTTGGGTGGTGATGGGTCAGTCCTTTAACATTTGGGACCCCCAGTTTCCTTGTCTGCAAAATAGAGATGATATTTAGAGTACTCGCTTTAGAAGGTCGTGACAAGGAGCTTGCCTGCTTTGACAGATCGGTGCAGATCATAAGTCATCTCTCCTTGTCCCAGGCAGCTCTTGTCTATACCTTCCCATACATTCTCCACAGTGGTTCGAAGTGCTGGGGGGCTTCCTTATGAATCTTGACACTACATGGACCCAATGGAGCATGCAGCTATCCCTTCTCTCACTATACATCATGAGGAAAGTACTTTTTATAAATAGTATTTTATTTTTTTCCAATTACATGAAAAGACAATTTTTAACATTCATTTAAAAAAATTTGAGTCCCATTTTTCCCTCCCCTATAAACAACAAGCAATTTGATATAGGTTTCATATGTGTAATCATGTAAAACATGTTTCCATATTAGTCATGTTCTGAGAGAAGAAATAGACCAAAAGGAAAAGAAAACCATGAAAAAATAAAGTTGAAATAGTATTCTTAGATCTGCATTCGGATCACATCAGTTCTTTCTTTGGATGTAAATAGCGTTTTCCATCATGAATTCTTCAGAACTGTCTTGGATCATTGTATGGCTGAAAAGAGCTAAGTTATTTGTCGTTGATCATCACACAATGTTGTTGTTACTGTGTACAATGTTCTCCTGGTTCTGCTCACTTCACTTTGCATCAGTTCATGTAAGTTTTCAGGAAAGTACTTGGTGATTGTAAAGCACTATAGACATATGAATGGTGACTACTCTTTCCATTCCCCACTTTTCTACAACTTCCTTCAATCAGATTTATTTTGCCATTCTTGGTCCATCACATTTCATCCTTGAGCCCTTGTTCTGGGAACAATTCCAAAGCCTCACTCTCACCAGAACCTCAGAATTTCACAACTAGAATTTCACAGTTTAGAGTCAGAGGAATTGTGTTTGAGCTAGAAGAGTTCTAAGACAAGAATGAGTACTGAACTTAGAGTCAGGGAGACCTCAGTTCAAATCCTGCCTCAGATGCTAACAAGCTGTGTGACCCTGGGCAAGTTATCCTCACCAAGCCTCAGTTTCTTAATTTACAAAATGAGGATAATAATAGCACCTACTTCACAGCATTGTTGTTAGAGTCAAATGAGATAATAGATGTTAAGTGTTTTGCAAACCTTAAAGCACCATACAACTGCTAACTACTCTTCTTCTTCTCCTCCTCTTCCTTCTCCTTTTCTTCCTCCTCTTCCTTTTCCTCCTTATCATCCTCTTCTTCTTCCTCCTCCTCCTCCTCCTCCTCTTCTTCTTCTTCTTCGAAGCTAGGGGTGGCATAGTGTGGTTGAAAGATTACTGGATTTAGAGTCAGAGGATCTGTGTTCAACTCCTGCCTTTGCCATTTACTACCTATATGACCTTGGCAAAGTCTTTTAATTTCTCTGGGTCTCAGTTTCCTCATTTATAAAGTGTTGGACTAGTTGACCTCTAAGGCCCCTTAGAGTTTTAAATCTGTGATCTATGATCTCACCTAAGCAGAAATCTCCTCTATCACATTCTCAGCAAGTGGTCATGTAGCCTCCCCCTAAAAGACCTCTGATGATGGGAAACACAGCATCCTGAGATAGCCATCCTACTTTTAGACAACTCTGATCATTAGGAAGCTGTGCCATTTCATTTCAGCTTGTTTGAATATACAGAGGTTTTCATAGAAGAGACAGACAAACCTGTGATGTGAAAAAACAAGAGCTTTTTATCCTGCATAAATTTAACTTGCGCAAAGGAGGGCATAAGGTCTAACCTGAGATTGTCAAAGGCATGAAGAGGAGAGCAAAGAAGAGGGATCCGGGGCAAAGAATACATCTGGATCACAGATGCTAGAATGACGAAGATACAATCAGGTCACATTTTGGTTATGCCATGCTCTCTTCATTCTTTCTAGTTTGGTGAAGGGATGCTGGGTCCCATTCTACACATTCTACACAACGAGAAAGCTATCTGATATGGAGAAGGGTCAGGGCTTTTACAGGAAGGACAAAGGCTTTAGACCTGTATAATTGCTTTCCCATTTTGGATAGCACAGGCAGGGAGAATCAGTTTACAAAGCTGAATATAAATTTCAGGCATGGAAGGTCAAGGTTTTGATGATTCTAGAAAAGAGAGAAAGTACTACAAAGAAAAAGCAGATGAGCCTATGGTAGAGATCACCAGTTATTGACACCAGTGAGCTTTTCTATATTATCCTAGAAGGTTTACCTTACGATAAGCAGAAATCTACATCTCTGTAACTTCTGCCTCTTCCCCCTGCCCCTGCACATTACTACTAGTTCTGATCTCTGGGGCTAAGCAAAACAAAAATTAAAATAAAAAATTCTGAATCTGTTTTCTCATGGCAGCTTTTTAAATATCCACACATGGAGATTGTAACCTCCCAACCCCCAAATCTTTTTTACTCCAGTTTAAACATTCCCAATTCAATCAATACTCATGGGATGGTGTTTGGTCCCTCCACCATCCTAGTCATCTTCCTTTGGATTATCAATGCTTTTTCCAAAGTGTGGTTGCAGAACTGGAAACAGCCTTCCAAATGAAGTCAGCTTTGGGCAGAGGGAGATGCCAAAATCACTCCCTTGTTTTGAACACTCTGCCACTTATTCCTTTGATCTGGGGTTGAAATCTCCTATACCTCTGGAGCTTTTTAAAAATTTATCTGTCACTTTCTTACCTTTACGCTACAGCTTTCCAATCACCCTTGATTATTTTGTTCATTCTTCTTGCTGCCAATAGTCCTGCCCAAGCTGAATTCTGCTTGTATATTTTGGTGGGTGGGGTGGGTAGGAATGCTCTCTATGCCTCCCTTTTATTGAACTTTTCTCATTGATTATTTGACTCAGGTCTGCAGGATGTCGTTTGGGGTTGTATCTTGAGTCCCTTTGCTTTTTGGAGCATATTATTCCATTCCCTTTTGTGGTTTCTTGTGGGTGCAGAATAGTCTTGTGTAATTTGAATTTCCTTTTTTTTTTTTTTAAATATTTGAAGGTCTTTCTCCTGGCTTCTTGTTTTCTTAAAGAGTTTGCTATTTGTCTTTGGAATTGTTAAATTTAACCATTACATGGAGTTTGAAGCATAGGTTTTTTTTTTCCCCAAGGCTAACTACGGATTCTTTTAATTGGTGTTTTCTTTTTTACATTCAGAAATCCTGGACAGCATCCATGTGTTATTTTTCTAGCATTATGGTTTTCAGGTTTTTTGACAAGTCGTCTTTCCCTGGGAGGCCTATGATCCTTATACATCTCTATATATTCTGTTTAAGGATTACTGTATTTTGCTTGTATATATATTATGTATTCTTTTAATGTTATTGCTTTTCACTCCTCTTCTTGAAGAAACTGAGACTCAGAGACATGAAGTTAAGTGGTTTACTCTGGGTCACCTAGCCAGTAAATGACAGATTTGGACAAGGTTAAGAAAGCCCTCCCTCCCCCCAAGGCTTCAAAGCATGATGGGAAAAGTTCATTCCCACCCATTCCCCTTAGATCCACCCCTGCTCCTAGAGCTCTCAAACCTACCCACTTAATATCAGCTCCAAGGATGCTCAGCCCTGAAGCTGCTTAGTCCCTCTATATACTTAGGTGCTGTCTTTGTGTTTACAGATCAGGCTAAATCTCAGCTTACAGGTTGCACTTTAGAAAAGAATCCTGTTCTAGGCAGGGTGTGAATCTTTGACATAAACTGGGAAAGCTCTATCCCATTTCCTGTCAGAAAAAGTGAAGAGTGTAAATCTTCCATCTTTTTAATGTCACTTCCTCAGCTTCTGGGGAGAGCCGGTCAATCCTGATATTAAAGTTGTTGATAGAATAAATGGCTGGGGCCCATGCCTGCATATAAAGATGTTCTATTGGCAATGAATGGCCACTCTGGATTGACTCCAGCCACATACATACTGGCAGCCAGATTTGACTCCAGGTTTAGAGTTAGAGGAAGGGGTTTGAGTCCCATCTTGGACACTTACTAGCTTGCTACCTTGAACAAGTCATTCCCTTTCTCTGGGCCTCGGTTTTTGTATCTATAAAATAAAGTTGTTAGAATATATTGGAGATTTCCAAACTGGGGAATTGTATCCCCATGGAGTACAAAACGCCTGTCAAGAAAGTACAGAGAATTCTGTTGAAATTAACTTTTTAATTTTACTTCTTACATTTACTTTTTATTCTAGCCTGGTAAATACTAGACTTTATTTCCTTTCAAATTGAGTAGGGGGTATGGTAAATTTTACTAAAAGCCAAGGGGCACAGGGCCCAAAAAACTTTATGAGTCCTTGGAGTACATAATCTTGAAGATTCTTTTTGTCTCTAACTAATGAACAAGAATTTATTATGTGTCTTCTATGTGCCAGGCACTGTGCTAGGCTCTAGGTATAAAAATAAAAATAATGGAAGAGTTCTGTCCTTAAGGAGACAACATATATATATGTATGTGTGTGTATATATATATATGTGTGTGTATACATGTATGTATATATATATGTATATATATGTGTATACATGTATGTGTATATATATGTGTGTGTGTGTGTGTGTGTGTGTGTGTGTGTGATAGATGAAAGGATGGCTAGCTGGCTATGTCATAAATACTGTCCTGAGTGCTGGAGATGCAAATACAAAAGTTAGACAGCTCTTACCCTGAAGGAGTTTATATTCTATTGGGTAGGCGTATGTACACATATAATAACTGAATGAACGTTGGATGGGTGGATGGATGGATGGATGGGAAACTACTTGCTATATGCTAAGTAGTCACGCTTACATAGTGCCTTACATTTTACTAAGCTCTGTCCTCACAGCCCTATAGATAGATGATTCAAGAATTGCTATCTTCATGGTTTGGATTAGGAACCTGAGATACCAAGAGGTGGAGTGAATTGCCTCAGGTTACCCAACTAGTAAGTCTCAGAGCTGGGATTCCAACCCAAGTCTCCTAACTCCACGTTTAGTGCTCTTTTCACTATACCTGGTGCTGGACTTCAGGTGGCTAGCATGAGGCTGGTTAAGAAGGAGACCCTCAGAATGCTTTGAGCCAAAGGTTGTGATCTCCACATGGGGAATGTCAGTGGGAAGCTTTTTCAGTCCTCTCTTGACAGAGGTGGGGGATATAGGGATATAAAAGCGTTGATCTTTACTTTCGAGAAGATTGTAGTCTTACTGAGGGTGTAAGATTAATATACAGGAAACAATATTAGAACAATTTTTTTGGTCTGTGTTTGTGATTTCATTGGCGTGGGGAGTTTCTGGGAGGAAAGTCCCTCTACTAATGCAGATCAAGAACTATTGGGGAACCTTTGTCTTTGAGATTGGCTTAGGGGCACTGAGAGGTTAAATGACTTGTTGGAAGGGTCACAAAGTCATTATGTGTCAGAAGCCATGTTGTCCTGACTCTGAGGCCAGCTCTCTGCCTACCGTGGCTCACTGCCTGTGAGTTAGAATGATACAGACAGAATCCTACATGAGATTGTCTGTGTCTGACTGTAGACATCAGAGGAAGGATAGTCCAGCAAACTGTAACTAGCCATTCTTGCACCTGGGGCAGATGGCAATGATAGGGAGTAAGTTCACTTAGAGCTTGGCCACCAGTGGGAGAAAAGCACACCCCAGGGAAAGCATGAGATTTCTAAGCCACTGAAAGAAGAGAAAGTGTTCTTGGGATTGGGCCACTGTCTGTGGGACATTGTGGGCAGGGAAAGAAGTACCTTTTACATTTTGTGACTTGGGATAAAACTTACCCCCTCCCCCAGTTATAGATCCAAGGCTCAACATGTGCCGGAGGAATTAGAAAAGGTCTTGGAGGGGGTAGCTAGGGGGATAAGTGGATAGAGCACTGGCCTTGAAGTCAGGAGGACCTGAGTTCAAATCCCACCTCAGACCAAACACTTGACACTTACAAGCTGTGTGTCCCTGGGCAAGTCACTTGACCCCAATTGCCTAAAAAAACCAAAACCAAAACCAAAAAACAAAAAAAAAAAAAGAAAGAAAAGATCTTGGAGGATAACATGAGTTGGAACAAAACTAGAGGATTTCTTATGTAGCCTCTTTCAAATGGATCCCATTCAAAGGAAGGGAAGTGTGTGATAAAGGGAAAAGAGTGATGGTACAGAAATACTTGAGAAAGAAAGGGTAGAAGAAGATGGATTGTAAAAGGAAGAAAATGATGATATCCTAAATAGCCAACATGTTTTCTGACCTTGATGGTCTGAGCTTTTAGCTCTGCCTTAGTGTGTGAACCCCTTGCAATTCGGCCCAAATGGAAAGGAGAGACCCAGAGAGCCGGAGCCAGAGGGAGGCGGGTAATCCTGCAGGGGTGGCACACTATAGTTCAGATCAAGATGTGTCCTGACAAATCAAGTTGGTAAAACCCATTAATTAGCACTTTTGGAAACAGTTGCAAAGTTAATTATTCCTTTTTCAGATGAAAGAAAGCTAAATTTTGGCATTTACACTGACAGTGACACGAACTAACATTTTTCGATTTGACATCCCTCAAGATAAATGATGCCGTGAAGCATTTGTGCAAACATCCTGAGCAGGGAGGGAGCTGCTCCATCACAGTGCCTGCTGGGGAAGGTTCTTGCAGCTTTCCTGTGTTGAGGGAGGCAGGGGAGAAAGGGGGAACCAGCTCAAGGGAGCTTTGGGGAAGGGGAGGGCAGTAGTTACTTGTAGAGCCAAGTTTCAAGTAGAAGAGGACATTTACATATTCCTATTCGTTTGCTCCAATCTGCCTCTCCATATGGTTTTGCATTTTTGTTACCACAATTATGGCTTTTCTGAGAAACTGTACTGATTGATCTTGACCTCAGCAACAAGATATGGAAGCAATTCCCTCCTTATAGTGGAGAGGTGGGGAACTACAGGTTCAGAAAGTTACATACACTGTGGATTTGGTCCCTCTGTTGGTTATTCTGTTCCATGTGTAGTTTATGTAGGGCTCTTTTTTTTTTTAATACAAAAGTAATCCAAATAGCCAAGGACCCATTAAGTAGTTCTGAGGGGAGATTTGTCATTAAATGGGCTGGTGGTAGTTGGAGGAGACCAAAAGCAGATAGTCAATTACAGCCCATAATGATACAAGTAGGGCCCTTCGTTGGAGGTTTTCTGCTCCTTCTCAGAGAGCAGGGGCAGTGGAGACTGGTGGAACCTGGATGGGCAGAGGTCCTTTCATCCCCTTTCTACATCCCAGCCTGGGGAGACTTTCATAATGACTCAAAGTCCAAAGGGGTGGAGGTTGGCGAGTATAGCTGGGAGGGGTCAGCTCCTTAGGAACATGGGACTAGAACTGGAGGCCATGGCCTTGCCTGAGGGACAAGGGAAGAGAAAATTAGTCATTCTCAGCTTCTGGCTTTGGCCTGGCTCTGAGGTCAAGGGTGACTTTACTTTTTCTTCTGTTGGTTAGTTACATTGCTTATCCAGTACTATTGGCTTCTGCGTCCAGCGTAGTGTTTGTCTACTCTGGTGACTTACTACCCTGTCTCTGGAGGCTTGGTGCCTCAGGAAGACGTACAGGAACAGGGAGCCATTGATGACCACTGGTAGCATGTCCTGATGCAGGAAGGGATGCTCCCCTGCATAGGAGAGGGGAAACCAAAAGAGGAAGATGTTAGAGAAAAACTCAGCTAGGCCTGGAACCCCAAACTTCCTCCAGCACATAAGCTAGATGGCAATGTTGTCTTTTTTTTTGGAGGGGACCTCTGAGGCATGGTTTGGGTAGATGAATCTGATGGGATTATGGAGCAGGAAAGCACCAGAACCAATATGAGATAGTGGTCCAGGAAGGCAATGGAACCTGGGGACAGGCAGTACTTCTGGATGTTGGACATCTCTAGCCTTCCCAGGATGCTGGCGACAAAGGTTTTCTTCTTCAGGAAGTATCGATTCAAGCTGCCCATGGCTCCTGGGCACAGAAGGGGAGGGAGGGTGTGGAGGGTCATTAGACCTGGCTCCATGGGGTGATCTCCAGGGCTGCTTTTCCCCGACCCGTGCTGCCTGCAATGCTGTATTTCTCTTTCCAGGCTCCAAGGATCTTGGATCCTCCCCAAACTGCCCCTTCCCCCTCCCTTCTGCAACTTTTGCATTTGCTTTTTTGTTTTCTTTGTTACAAGGGAGGGTTCATTTGGTGGGACTGTATATTCCAGAATGATTGTGATATAAACAATGCATTAATAAAACTAAAAAAAAAAAGGCATATCATAAATATTACTTCTGGGGCAGCTAGGTGCCGCAGTGGATAGAGGACGGCCCTGGAGTCAGGAAGACCTGAGTTCAAATCTGGCATCAGACACATAACAATCACTAGCTTTGTGACCCTGAGCAAGTCATTTAACCCCATTGCCTCACAAAAACATCAACAACAAAATTACTTCCTATAACCTTGTGAGAGCTAAGATTGGTTTCCGTGGTTCTTTTATGAGAGGCAGAGTGTGGCAAGACCAGCAAATTAAGGAGGACTCATGTTTGAATTCGGACTCATTTCTTACTACCAGGATCACCTTGGGCAGATTCCAACTCTCTAGGCCTCAGTTTCCTCATGTGTCAAATGAGGAATTAGTTTACCTGTACGGCCCCTTTGAACTCTCTATGTTATGATTCCTAAGAAGCCAATAGTGAGCCTCACTAGTGACTGCAGAAGTGACTTAAACGCACTCACTGGGAGGACAAGCTTCACTTTTCCAGTGGGGTGAGCCAAGACCATGAAAATGTTGCTCACCTCTTTACCCAAACAAAAACAAAAACAAAACAAAAGAAATCCTTTGGAGAGCTCCAGATTCCCTGGAATTGGAGACCATATAGATTCTGTTTGATTCCTGTTTGTATGTGGGAAGGTCATGGTGAAAAGAATGACTCCTCTTTCATTTACTTGTTTTAACACATACAGGCTCAGCAATGCCTGAGTCACTCCTTTCTGTACCTCAGTTGTTCATCTATAAAATGGGGATAGTAATATCTAACCTAACTGCATCCCAGGATTGTTAGGAGGAGCAGAGGAACCGGCATAGCGAGGGAGGGACTGGACCTGTGATTGATGCTGGAAATGTCCAGATGAGGAGGATACAGGAAGCTCCCTCTGCTAGCAGCGCGGGCTGGAGTTTTATTTACAACCTGAAGTTTCAGAGGTACTTAGAGCACTGAGAGGTTAATTGACTCACAGAGGGCAGAAAATAATCTGACTGATTTTATTTCAAAGCACAACACAAAATGGAGCAGGACTTACTCATCTAAGCCCCATCAAAGCAGTCCCCTTGGGAGTCCAGGAATTTCTTCCAGTTATCACTGAGTGTTCCTTCCAGCTGCTGGTGCCTCAACCCCACATTACTTAGAATTTATTTTTTATATATCTTGTAGATACACATACATGTGTATATGTATGTATGTGTATATACATACACGCATATATGCCGTTTACATATGTATGTTGTATATGTATATTTTGTCTCCTCTGTATATGTGCCTGTATATTCATTCATTCATTCTAATTCAACAAACATTTATTTATTGCTTTATTGTGTACCAGGCATTGTGCTAAGAACTGGGGATACAAAAAGACAAAAGATGGCCCTTGCCCTCAAGGAGCTTACAATCTAATGAGGGAAGCAATATGCAAACAAATATATACAAAGCAAACTAAACACAAGATGAATAGGAGATAATTAAAGAGAGAAAGCACTGGAATTAAGAGAGGTTAGGGAAGGCTTCCTGTAGAAGGTAGACTTTTAGTCGGGGCATAAAGAAATCCAGGGAGGTCTATAGTCAGCGTGGAGGAGGGAGAGCATTCCAGGCATGGGCAGGGGAGCCTGTATGTGTCTACATATGTTGTATATGTATATATGTATATGTATATGTATATGTATATGTATATGTATATGTATATGTATATGTATATGTATATGTATATGTATATGTATATGTATATGTATATGTATATGTATATGTATATGTATATGTATATGTATATATGTATATGTATATGTATATGTATATGTTGTATTCCCAACGGAATGAGACTGTTTCATTTAATTTTTTGTCTTCATATCTCCAGGGCTTAGCAGAGTGCCTGGAACATAGTAGATGCTTAATAAATGCTTATTGGTTGACTGAGGCATTGATTGAAGATTCTAGCATACATTTCACAACCCCAGTTCTTTTCCATTCTTCTTCCATCTCTGAATCTTTACTCTTGTTGTCCCCAAGCTTGGAATGAATGTCGTCCATCTCCATCTGTTAAAATCTTTCCTTCAAAATATCTTCCAAATCCAATTTTAAATATCACTTTCATGATGAAGCTTTCCTGATCCTCCCAATTGAAACCAACTTTTCTCTCAGTTTCTCAGAATCGTCTTTTGGGACCTGCTTTAACTTTCTCTAGGTTGCTTTTGCATTTTGGTTTCTGACCCGACTACTTAACTGAAATTCCTCCCTCCAAGATTACCAACAATTATTTAACTGTTGAATCCAATGGAATCCTAACCAGACCTCATCTTTCTTGACTTTTCTGCGGCTTTTGACATTGTTGAACACATCTTCCTCATGAATATTCTTTCTTCTCAGCTTTTGTGACATGGCTCTCTTCTTGTTTTCCTCCTACTTGTCTCACCTCTTTTGCGGTCTCCTTTGTCACCATCTCCTTCCTTCTAAGAGTGGGTGTCCCCCAACGCTCTGTCCTGGGCCCTCTTCTTTTCTATGTCTGTCTCTGTCTGTCTATCTCTGCTTCTGTCTGTCATCTCTCTCCCCAACCCTCCTTGATCTCATTGGCTCCTGTGACTGTAATATGACCATCTTTATGCAGATAACTCCAGCATCTATAAATCTAGTCCTAACCTCTCTTATGAAGGCTAGTTTCCCACTGTCAACTTCTTGCTGAACATCTCCATCTGGAGATCTCATAGGCATCTGGTCCAGGCCAATGCAGCAACCCTTTTTTTGGGATAGGGGCTCTAAGAGGATTTCTCCAAAAGAAGAAAAATGACCAATAATGGGAAACAATAGGTCTTCTCCTATGGTCATGTTTTACTTCCCACTGGGGAAGGCATTTAACTTTAGACACTTGAGGTGGGAGAATGTGTAAGGAGAATGAGAAGAAAAGAAGGGGTGAGATACATAGGGTTCTGGCCTTAGGTGGGGTAGTCTTCAGACCCAGCAGGAAGAGGAAGGGGATTGAAGATCCAGTGAGACTCAGTTTTCCATCCTGGCAGCCAGGTCACGTTGGGTTCTTTCAGTCAGTCCTCCAGTTCTTTCTTCCTTGTGGGGCACCTGGGCTGTCCCACACAATAATTTTGATTGACAGCGGACAGTAGGTGTTCTAGGGAAGCATGAGGTGTCCCTCAGGCCTATCAGATTGAGTCCCCAGCCCTGATGTCACATGCAGGGATGCACCAATATGGGAGATAGTGTGCAAAATAGAAGTTTCTTCTTAAAAAAATGCTATTACTGATTGTTGTTTTTACAAGATCATTTTGCCTTAGCTCCTCTTTCTCACTCTTCTTCTTTGAACTCTCCTTTATAACAAAGTAAAATTTTTAATCAAAGTTACTATATCTGACAATAGCATATTTCACATTCCACAACTGTATCATATCCTCCCCACTCATACCCCCATACTGAGAAAAGGGAAGTTTATTTCATGTAAAGTTGGAGAATCAAAGTTTACAGCAAGGAAGAATCCAAACATTGGGTGGGTGGGTGAGTGGGGGAATCCAGAGAAAGGCCAGGTCAGGAGTGCCAGGCAAGTTGAGGGGCATTGCTAGAGAAAGCAAGTCTGTTACAAAATCCAGAAGTTTTTATCCCTACTTCAGCAGTTCATGCTCACCATCTCCAAAAGGGAACTGATTTTCTTTTCTTCTAAACCCATTCCTCTGGTAAACTTCCTTATTTCTTTTGAGGGCACCACCATCCTTCCAGTTACCCTGTTTCACAACCTCCCAGTCATGCGTGATTCTTCCCTCTCCCTTGTGATCCTGTATCCAATCATTTGCCAGACCCTGTCAACTTTGCTTTCACAACATCCTCCACATCTGTTCCCTTGCCACTGATTCATAAGGTTGTTACCTTATTCCGTCTTGACTGGACTATGGTGATAGTCCTCATTGTTTCCAGTCTCTCTTCTTTTCTAATGCATTCTCTGTAAAGGTGCTATGCAAATATTCTTTTTTTAAAGTTAAATTTTATTGTTTCCCATCAATGAAAATCCTCCTCCTCTCCCATTCCCACCTCCCTTCCCCATTGAGAAAGAAAGAAAACCAAAATCTCTGTTGCACACATGTATAGTCAAGCATAACAAAATCCCCGAATTGGCCGTGACCAAAAAAAATATTTGTCTCAATTTGCATTCTGAGTGGAGTCCCTTTCTGGAGGTGGGTGACATGTTTCATCATGAATCTTCTGGAATTGTGGTCTAGAGGACACCAGTTTGATCATGTCACTTCCCTGCCCCCAAATCTGCAGTAGCTCCCCATTGACTCTAGAATACAATAGAAATTCCTCACCTTGACATTTAAAGATCTCCACAATCTGGGTCCAACCCATCTTTCCAGGTTTATTACTCTCCATCATGTAGACTATGTTCTAGTCAAAATGACCCACTAGCCCTTTTAGGATGCTACACTGTGTCTCTTTCTCCGTGTCTTTGCCCAGGCTGTCTCTTGTACCTAGACTGCACTTTCTCCTTACCTCCATCCCTTGGACCCATTTGTTTTCTTCTAGCCCAAATCACATGCCACCTCCTACAAGAAACCTCTCCTAACCCTTACCCATTTGTTACTTTTCTCTGCCTCTTCAGATTATCTTGTATTTGTTTGTGTACATATTGCATCTTCCCAGTAGCATGTAAGCTCCCAGAGGGCAGGACAGTTTAATTTTTTCCCCTTGATTCTTCAATGCCTACCCAGTACAGTGCCTTGCAAAAATAGTAGTCACCTAATAGGTACTTGTTGGATGAATTATTTCACTCGCTCTTGTGTCATATTCATTAGAACACTGCTGTTGGTTTGTAAGCTCTTGATAATTGTCTCCTTTGTATATGCGTCTGTATATTCATTCATTCATTCATTTTCATTCAATAAACATTTATTGAGTTCCTACCACTGTGCCAAGCACTGGAGATACAAAAAGAGGCAAAAGACAGTCCCTGCCCTCGAGGACCTTACACTCTAACGAGAAAACAACATGCAAACAAATACATACAAAGTGAGCTATAGACAGGATGAATAGGAAATAATTAAAAGAGGGAAAGCCCTGAGAGAGAGGTTAGGGAAGGCTTCTTGTGGAGGGAGGGATTTTAGTCGGGGCTTTAAGAAAGCCAGAGAAGTCTATGTCATTTATCTTTGCATTTTTAGTACCTAGTACAGATTTCTACGCATAGAAAATAAGTGCTTAAATGTTTGGTGAATGGATAAACATATGGGATTTCACTTTGGGAACTGTCTTTAGACATGGTGCTTTCTTTGACTCATTCTCAGTGTAGTCTTTATCCTTTGAAGGTAATTTGGTTTTTAGAAATAGTCAAAGGTTGGGGTTAGAGGGGGGAAGGTGATGTCATGTAGGGGAAAAAAGCAGCAACTTGATCTAACTATACTGATCATAGATTTATACTTGGAAGGGACTTTAGAGATTATCACAGGATCAGAGATTTGGAGGGCCCTTGGAGGTCATTTACTTTAACCGCTCTATGCTCTAAATAGGAACTTTCAAAATAATTCACTTGGCTTATTCTCCAGGTCAAGATTCTGGCCAAGCCTGGGAGGGTCCTCTGTAGAATGATGGATGCTAGATGTAGAGAATTCAATTTAATTCAGTATAGGGAGACAGCAACTTTTGTTCAGAACACAGCACAAAATGCATTTTGTCATTGCTTTTTTTTGTGTGTGTGCTCTGATAGATATACAAGGGTACCTTCCTTCCTTCCTCTTTTCCTCACTTCCTCCTACCTCTTTCCCTTGCTATAATGCCTTCTCTCCCTCCCTTTCTCATTCCCTTTCTTCTACTTTTCTTCCTTCCTTCCTCCCTCCCTCTGTCCCTCCCTTTCTTCCTTCTCCCTCCCTCCCTTCTTTCTCCTTCATTCTCTGGGGGGGATCAGAGATGGTACTCAGGAATCCAAGTGCTCAGCATCCACCAGGGATATTCATCAGTGGAATAAAACAATGTCCTTGTCTTCACTTCCACAAATTGCTCATTGTAATGCTCACATTACAGCTCTGACAGTGTAAGAAAGCAGCTATAAAATGCTTATGGAATAAGAGGAAACCCAAACACAAGATAAGATTGAGTCATAAAAATATCACTTTGTTAAAATTACATGTTGATGCTGCATGCCAAACCTTTCCCCAACTTTAGAGCCTTTATGCCTTGCATGCTCCTTCGTTTTATACTTCTTGGCATCCCTGAAGCTGCCTTAAGGCCTTCCCCTGGTTTGTCTGGCTTTCCCAGCTGGCCGGTCATCACCAGCCACAAGGGGGTGCTGGTGATCAGAATGACCAGTGAGATGAGGGCATTTAGAGCTGCTCGAATAGGGCCTTGTGGGGCCGTTGTGGCTGTGACAAGCTGGTCTTCAAGGAGAGTCTAGGTGACCTGGTGAAAGACTTGAGTTCATAAATTCTGGACCAAACAAAGATCCTTCTCTTTAGTATCAACCAACCAATGATATGACTCCCTCTTTCAGCTGTTGGTCTGTATGTCACATTCCCCTTCAACTGTAGGCTCCTTGAGGGCAGGGAATATGTTTCATTTTATTTCTCACAGGGTACAGAAAGAGCACCATCTAGTGGGGGGGGGTCCTTGACATGTAGACCAAGCTAGCTTTTCCCTAAAAGGCAGGAAAGCTGTCCCCTGAGACTTGATTGGTTCAGGGGGTGGGATTTGAGTCATTGAAGGGGCTCTCCAGTTGCCAAGTTCATAAAAGGGATCAGACTTGAAGGATATCCCCTGGATATGCTAGTCAGGACACATTTCTGACCCGAATTTCCCTTCCAACCACACAAGTTTCCATATGCAGATGAAGGAAGCTGCCCTCTACTTGACTCAGTATTGAATCCCTTCTTCATATCCTTTCCATGCTGTTGTTAGGTAAGCTATTTTGATATATCATTGCATTTCAGTCCTGAGCCTGAATCACCAAACTGGCCTGATTTCCTTTTTTAGCTATTTGTATATATCACATTCCCTTACTCAACTATAAGCTATGTGAGGGCAGGGACTGTGTTTTCTCTAAACTTTATGGCTCCCATAGTGTTAAATACATAGGAAGGGCTCAGATATGACTGGCCAATTTAAAAAAAATATTTTTTTTATTACAGTGAACTTGACAAACATCAAAAACACGATTATTTTCATGTATAAAGAAGAGCATAAAAAACAGATTGTTTATGATACCATGAATCTTTATTCCATAATTTTGGTTTTGGTTTTAAGCATATATAACAAATTCAACAACACAAATTCAAGACTTCTGCTTGCCTATATTTTCCTCTGAATTTTCTTCTACTTTCCTTTCTGCATTTTAAAAAATTTCATTGAAACCCTTTTCTTTCTTTTTTCTTTTATTCTTTTTTGGGGAGGAGACATTATTGTCACTGCCCCTCTTGTAACAGAAACAGAGTCAAGCAAAGGTAACCTACATACGTATTGTGTGTCTAAAAATGTCTAAGATTGTCCAATGTTGATGGCATGTGTCCTTGCTCTCTCGAAGGTTACTTTATAGTGACTTTCATTTGGAAAAAGTTGATGGAGGCAAAGTGGAAAAGGTAGATAATGTTCTCAGGTGGAGGGCCTGGGAATTTGCAGAGACAACTGAGTTAATGGGAAGCCATAGGCTCCTTCCCCTTCACTCAGGCCTGGGACGCCTGGATGGTTGTAGACGGTGTGTGCCTAGAAAATCTTCCTTCCTGAAGCTGTTTCTGGTTACTAGAGACTCATTTTCGTCTTTAGTCCAGACCTCAGGGATGACTGAAATCCATGGGGACCAACCCCAGACCTGCCCAGGGTCTCACACCTGAATTAGCTTCTTGCAACAATTGTCTGCTCCCTGGACATGCCAGGCCGTCTCTCCACTGGGAATGTCCTTGTTCTTACTTACACCACATTGAATTTCTATCCCAACCCAAATGTTCCTTCCTTTAGGATACCCACTTCCATTTCTTTCCCCACTACCCCCAACATAGTATAGTGGATGGAGTATGTGGGGCTTGGAGTCAAGAGGAGCTAAATCCAATCCTGCCCTGGATACTTACAAGCTGTAGGATCTGGAGCGATTTGTTTGACCTCTTTCAGACTTAGTTTCCTCCTCTGTAAGGTGGGTCTAATAATATAACCTATTTCACAGGATTTTAGGAGGATTAAATGAGATAAAGCTTGTAAATCATGTTGTAAACCTTGAAGCCTATATGCATGTCAGCTATTATTATCTCAACTATCCCCCTCACACATCAGAGACCATCTCATTTTACAACGCACCTCACAGGGTGGTTTTCAGGAAAAGACTTTCAAATGTCTTCCAAGAATCCAGCTTGGCTATCTTTTGTCCTTTAACATGCCCACTCCTTCCTTTAAGTAACTTTGTTGCTGTGATGATCTCCTGGCCTGTGGCTTCACATGGCATCCTTTAGGAAGGCTAGTACTACATCTCTTCCCTGACTACCCTCACACCTTTCCTCCCCACTCACACTCATTCATATCAGCCCCATCTCTCTTACACCTGTCTAATGTACTTATCATGTAATATGGTATATTATTATTATTATCTCTCTTTGTGTCTTATTCCCTACTGGATTAAGCTCCATGGGAGAGCCAAGTAAGACATCTTTGCTTCTCCCCCAAGGTATTTCAATTCAATTAAACAAACACAGCCTGTATTAGGGATGCAAAGATAAAAGCAAAGTCTGTCTTCAAGGATCTTACATTTTAGTGGGAGCTTGCATTCTATATTCTACTGGCCAGATCAGGTGCCTAGCAAATATTTTCTTTTTCTTTTTTAAAGGCAATTGGGGTTAAGTGACTTGCCCAGGTCACACAGTTAGTGTCAAGTGTTTGGTCTGAGGCTGGATTTGAACTCAGGTCCTCCTGATTTCAGGGCCCGTATTCTATCCACTGCACCACCTAGCTGCCTCTTATTTTTTTAATTTATGGAATTAAAAAGCATTTCCATAACAGCATAAAAAAGATGATTACACATGAAACTGCGAATCTATTATGTGCAACTTGCTATTCCTTTTAAATATATAATAAAGTTATCATGTAAATTTTTTTTGATAAAACTTTGTAAATATTGAATGAATGTAGAGTGAACGAATGAATGAAGAGGGAAGATGAGGAATGGGATATGGGAGAGGGGTGTGGAGTAATAATAATGAAAACAAATTTACAAGAGTTATCATGGTGTAAGAAAGTGGGCAGGTGACCCACTATCAAGGGATAACTGGTGGATAGGCTGCATGCTCTGTTGATGTCTATGAAATTTCAAGAGATGGGTAGTCTCCTGGCCGACTGTTAGAGGTCAGGAGAAGGTGTGGCTAGGGTGGGATTCACGCTGTTGGAAGGTGTTCCCACCTCCATAAGATCACAGAACCATTGCTGTATCCTTGCAGAGGGAAAAACAGGGGTGGCCTTGACAGTAGGAAATGTGGATTTGAATGCCTGCCCTGCCACCGACTGTGGGTTCATCATATCTCCCTCTCTGAACCTGGGTTCCCTCTCTGTAAAATGGGGATAATAATGCTTGCGATCCCTACCTCACAGGGTTGTTTTGAGGAAAAGACTTCCAAATGTCTTCCAAGAATCCAGCTGACCTGTCTTTTGCCTGTTAACGTCCCTACCCCCATCCTTTAAGTGACCTTTGTTGCTGTGACAGTTTATTGCCCTGAAGCTTCCTGCAGCATCCCAGTGCTTCAGGCAGGCTAGTACTAGACTCTCTTCCCTGCCTGCTACCACTCCTTCTTTCCTCATACCCATCCACAGCAGCTCCATCTCTCCAGCAGCCCTTTCCCACTTCTCCCTGCCCTTTCATCGTTTTCCCTGTAAACCCTGTTCTGTCGTCAGCATACTGGACCCACTCCTCCCCACATTAATTCACATATATTTTATATTTAATTACATACACGTACTGTTTCTTCTCCAAAGAATGTAAGCTCCTTGAGGTCAGGGATTATGTCATTTTGTCTTCGTATGAAGAGTGCCAGGTAGCAAAGAGTAGGAACTTAATGAATGCTTGTGAATTAGATTGCATTGAATCACCTACCTTCTAGGTCTAAAAGCCAGTGCTCTCAAACTTATACAGGATGTGGGGAGTTCTAAGGACAGGCTTCATTGCCTTTGTTCTTTATACTGTAAAAACAAAAGTTCCAACTGTATGCTGGGATGCCCTTACTGCCTGGTTGCTTTTTTTCTTTTTTGCATTGTTTTGCATTGTTTCACTAAGAGGAATTTACCTTGCTTCTCTTCTTCTCTCCCCTTCCTCCAGGTAATACCTGCTATATCTCCTAAACTTCTGCCAGGTATCCACAAAGGAGATACTCAAGTGCTGTATTTCTTTCTTTTTAGGCAATTGGGGTTAAGTGACTTGCCCAGGGTTACACAGCTAGTAAATGTCAAGTGTTTGGTCTGAGGCCATATTTGAACTCAGGTGCTCCTGACTTCAGGGCCGGTGCTCTAACCACTCTGCAACCTAGCTGCCCCATCAGGTGTTGTATTTGGCATCACAACTCAGGTGTCCCAGCACCTGTAAAGTCTGTCCTGGTCAGTGCCCTCTCTGGTTCCCTTACCCCACATTGAAACCGACTTCAGGCTCTTTGCCTTCCATGGGACCTGGCATGTTTGACCCAAAGGGGGTCAAACCCTCTTGGAGACTTCTGAAAACCAGAGGCTAATTAGGACTCCCCAAAGTGAAACTTTTCTGGATGAGTTTTTCTGAGTCCTGTGAAGTGGCCAGACCTAGCTACTCTTCAGCTATTCTTCCTGGACTGGTAACTGGCTGTAGGGATGGTCTTTATCTTGCAGGCCTCAGGGGCTGTGAAATGGCCTGACTCAGGCAATCTGTCATTCCTTTCCACTAACAGGAAATCTTCAGTTCAATCTCCATGCCTTCAGGACCTATACTAGTTACCATGGCCCTATTCTCTGAGGAGAGTAGAAATGAGTCCTGCTAGGGATATAGCAATGAGAAAGTAACAATAACAAAGACTCCATCCCTTTCCTCACCACAACAACCCCACCCCCATCCCCTTCTCAAATGTAGAATAAATATTGTTATCTCCATTTTTCTGCTGAGGCCACTGAAAATCAAAGGGACTTGATCAAGGTGAATCTCAGAATCCCAGAGTCAGGATGGTATTCACAGGCCATTTCTAGTCCAACCCCTGTTTGAGCAAGTATGTCCTCTACTAGGTAACTGATAAGTGGTCATCCTTTGTCATGTCATTATGCCAGCAAAGTAATCAGTGCCATCCCCCTAGGCCCCTCTAAATATAGCCAGGAAGTACTCAAAGTCCAAACTCTAAAAACAGAATCATTTATTAACCCTGCAAAATCTTAGAATGTACAGTATGGAATAGGAAAGGACCTTAGAACATAGAATGTTACGAGATCAGCAAGTCTCACCTCCTTGCATTTCAGAGGACAGAACTGAGGTCCAATCTCACATCTAGTAAGAGTCTGAAATATATAATTCCAGATCAAATACTCTTTACACGACGTTGTGATGTCTTGCGCTCACATTGCTAGGGGCACACTGAGAAGTGTGTATGTGGAGGTAAGGAGAGGGAAGTGGGAAGTGGGGTAGGCAGTGTGGAAATAGAAAAGGTTAGTGTTATTTTTATTATACAGTCCAGAGCAGCTACTGGGCTCACTCTCTCCATTCCTGACATTTTAAATAAAGATCAGCCAATCAATGAATCATCATCATCATCATCATCATCATCCTCATCATCATCATCATCATCATTGCTAGTAGTTTACATAGCAATTTAAGATTGATAAAACATTCATTAGGCACTCATTGAATGATAGGATTTAGAATGAGAAGGGACCTTATAGATTATTTCATCCAATTCCCTTAATTATAGATAAAGTAACAGGTTCATCTCCCAAGATTATTCAGGTAGTAAGTTGCAGAGCTGAGATTTGATCTCAGTTCCTCTGATTCCAAATCAAGAATTCTTTCTAAGATATCATATGATAGTTGGAGGGCATTTCTACGCTGATGGGGCCAATAACTTGAGATGATTTGTCATAAAGGAACAATTTTTTCTTCCCTATTCCTGAATATTTCCTCTTCCTTCTGACCTCACTTCACACTTTACTCTGAATCTTTTTTAATAAACTTCTCTTACAATGTTATGTGACATCCTCCTAACAGCCCATACATTCCAGGAGGTCATGTAACTTTATATCTCCCCTACTGCCTAGCACAGTGCTCTGACCATTTCGAGGCCTTAATACATATTCATTGAATAAATAAATGGATAAATGTTAAATGATTTCATTTCCCATCAGGACCTTGTGACAGCTCATAACAGGTAGTATAGGTTAGGAAGAGAGGGACTCCTGTTATGGAGAAGAGAGATTAGATATAGTCTACTTGGCTGGTGTGGAGATGGAGAACAGAATTAAAAGCAACGTGTAAAAGTTTCATAGAGACAGGTCTCCATTTGATATAGGGAAAATCGTCCTAACGTTTAAAGCTGTACCAAAGTAGAACAGAAGCAGTGAGTTCCCTATCATACAAGATGTATTCAGGTCTTGAAGAAAGGCAGCTTGGGGTAGTAGAGCACTAGAGCTGGAGTCAGGAAGACTGGGCTTCAGACCCCACCTCAGGCACTAATCAGCTGCCTGACCCTGGGCAAGTCACTTAACCTCTCTGGGCCTCTGTTTCCCTATTGGACTCAATGACCTTTAAGATCCTTCCAGCTCTGCATCTATGATCCTAAGAAGCGTCTAGATGACGACACTGCAAAGGTGATTCCTAATTTGGTGAGGGTTGGACTGGCTGCTCTCTGAGATCTCTTTCAACTCTGAGATTCTGCAGTTAAAGGGCAGGAAGAGAGCATACTGAAGGGGGAAGCAAGGAGGCAGACGAAGAGGCTGGGTAGGGAAGATGAGAAGCCTTTACTGATCCTCCCAGACTAAGGTGTTACTCCATCAGCTGAACCCCTCCACCCCAAGCACACTGCAGTATTTATAGGACAGGTGGAAACACTCTGCCTTGTACCACGGTTATGTTTGCATGTTTCCTACTAGATTTTAAGCCATTTGAAGACAGGTACCCTAAAACCTCCCCACAAATTCCCTCCTCCCCTTGCCTAGTAAGGATCTTGCTCCTAATAGACACCCAATAGGTGTTTCTTTTGTGCTTTTGTTTAGGCAATGGGGTTAAGTGACTTGCCCAGGGTCACACAGCTAGGAAGTGTTATGTATCTGAGGCTGAATTTGAACTCAGGTCCTCCTGAATCCAGAGTTAGTGCTCTATCCACTGCGCCACCCCTATCCTCCCGATAGTGTTTCTTGAAAAAGGATCGAGTTAAGGAAAGATGAGGAGAAAGGAAGTACAGTGGAAAATACTTGAGATTTGGAGTCAGAGGAGCTGGGTTCAAATCCTGACTTTCCACCTTATTACTTATGTGAGCACTATTAAGTAACTTGCCCTTTCTGGTCTTCATTTGTAAAATGGATGCGTTCATAAGGCTAGAGCTGGGAAGGACCTCTGGTCCTTCCACCCATTTTACAGATGAAAAAATAGAGGCCCAGTTTAAGTGATTTGCTCAGGGTCCCAGAGGTAGAAAATGCCTGAGGTAGGATTTGAATCTAGGTCTTCTGACTCCAAACCCAGCAGTCTTTCCCCAATCCCATGTATTAATAAAGTCCCTTCTTGCTCTAAATCCTGAGTGCACAGGTGGGAGGAAAAGGGGCTGTCCTGAGGTGAGCAGACAATCAGGCAAAAGCGACTGGTGGGCGGAAGGGGACAAAGGGAGAAGGGGCTTGGGTGGAGGGGGCATTCACTGCCGGTTGACAAGTGAGTGACTCCGAGGGGACACAGATCAAGTCTGGGGGAAAAGGGAAGGGAGACAGAAAGAAGCACTTTTCAATATGAGCATTCATGTAGTTTTGACAAGAGCAATTTATCATGGCTGTGAATGGGCCCTCCCTGCTTTGCCCACTCAAAGGCTGCTGGTTAAACTTTTACCTGGTCCTGAAAGGAGGCTGGGGCTGGGCGGCAGCTGAGGCCAGACTGGAGCAGGGGCCAGAGAGCGTCCTTCAAAGCGGGAGGTGGGGAGGGCTAGGCGGGGGGAGGGGAGGGATGATCCATCTGTCTGGAGAGAGGAGAGAGGGGCTGGGCGGAAGCCGGGGCGCGGGGGGGGGGGGCCGCAGAGGGGAGGCTGGAGCTGGAAGAGGAGACAGGAGCAATGCCCCTGAAATTCCGGTCTGTTTGCCTGCTTCTAAGGAGTTGAGCTAGGGTTGAGCGTTCTTGTAAGAGCTTCAAAAGCACATTCTTAGGAATGGTCCTCTTGCTGAAGAATGGACCTCTTCACTTCTCCATATTTGTGTTGTCCCGGAGTGGATGGTAGAAGGCACCAAAGGGGGAAAGTCAGATATATAAACATAAATGTGTATATGAAATGTGCATATGTGTGGTGTGTATATATGTATGTGTATATGCACACACATATAACTATGTATATATGCACATATAATATGCAGTTATATGTAGTTGTATATACTCACTCATAAAAATAAATACACATAAAATATATATACATGTAGTTATATATGCACACATGTATATATACATATGTATACATGTACATATGCATTTGCTTTTTAATTGCTCATTGAGGAACAAACCTCTTTAGAATGAGAAAGCTTCAGAGCTGGAGGGTACCTTAGAGGCTATTTAGTGAGACCCCCAGCTGAGCAGGAATTCCCTCTATGAAATTCCCAGCAAGTGGCCATCCAAGGCCTGATTAAAGACCTTCAATGATGGTTCACTCAGTATCTCCTGCAGAAGCCCATTCCACCTTGGGAAAGCTTTCATCATTTAGGAAATTTACATCTTCATATTGAGCTGGAACCTGTCTCTGTAACTTCCACTCACCCTTAGTTTTGCCCTGTAGGGCCAATCAGAGCATTCGTATGTGACATTGCTTCAGATCTCTGAAGACAGTTATCGCCCTGACTTCCTTTTTATGTCCTCTCTCCTCCAAGTCAGGGTCTACATAGGGCATTCCCCATCCCTGTCATCTGCCTTTGGGTGTGCTCCAGTTTATTTCTGTCCTTCCTCAAATATGATGCTCCTATTATAGATGGGCTCTGACCAGGGCAGATAAAATCAGGACATTATGATGTCATCTGGGACATTATGCCTCTGTTAATGCAGGGTAAGTTTGTACCGAGAGGGGCAGCAAAGCGTAATGGTTTAGGGGGTCGGCCAACGGCGTCAGGAAGCCTCTGACATTTACTAGCTCTGTAAATATGGGTGAGTCATTCGCTTCTCAGTGGTCCAGGCAACTTTCTATGACCGTGCTCTTGGAAGGCAGGGCCTGTTTCATTTTTGCTTGTGGACTCCTAATGTACCTGGCACACAGTAGGAACTTAGTAAGCACCTTTTGGTTGTTGATAGAAAAGTTATAGATGAGTGGAAGATAGGAAAGAAAAGTTTGGGAATAAAAACAAGACCAAAAATTGTGTTAGCTTTTTCAGCCGCAGTGTTGTACCATTGACTCACATGAACACTTTGTTATTGTTCAGTCATTCAGACTCTTTGTGACCCTATTTGGAGTTTTTTTGGGCAAAGATACTGGAGTGTAAATAGTTTTGCTATTTCCTTCCCCAGCTCATTTTATAGATGAAGAAACTGAGGCAACAGGGTTAAGTGACCTGCCCAGGGTCACACAGCTAGTAAATATCTGAGGCTAGATTTGAACACAGGTCTATCGTACTATCCAATTGCCACCTAGCTGCCATCATATTGAGATTAAAACCTCTTAGGTCTTTAATTTTTTTTTTTTGAATGAGCTGTTGCTTGTGATAAAGGCAGCATGATAGAGGCTAGACAACCTGGGATCAAAGCCTTCCTCAGACACCTTACTAGCTGTGTGACCTTAAGCAAGTCACTTCTCTGTATCTCAGTTCCTTGCTTTTCAGAATAAGGAGGGTTGGACTTGGAGGCCTGTAAGTTTCCTTCCAGCTCTAAATCTAAGGTCATTGATCTACATACTTTATACATACTGTGAGGGATTCAAAAAGAGAAGATTCACTCCCTGACCTCAAACGCTTAGCTAAGGAGAAAACACTTAAAACCTGAAATAGTACCAGGTATTACTACATAATGGCCCATGGCTATTGCGGGGGTTCAGACAATTCTAGGAGTCCAGAAGAGGGCAGGATCATTGTGTGCTGGACTGGTATGGAGGGCAAACTTGGGGGTCTTCTGTGTTTCTCTGCAGATGGTCCCCTGTGCCTGAAATTGACAGCCAGCTTATCTATCTACCTGCTGAACTGTTTCATTTCCTTTAAAGCCCAGCTAATTACTAAATTTCCCAAGAAGTCTTCCCTGATCATTCCCTCCATATGTCTGTCCTACCATTGCTTGGCCTGCCCCTGTCCATTTTTGAGAGTCAAACATAGCTGTCTGTATGTAATCTCTGCCTCACACGTTTTCTGGAGACCGGGTGAGTCTAGGGGGAGTGTTTACACTCTTGCCCTCAGATACTCTTCCTGCCCCCATGAGTCCCCATGGTAATGTCCCTGGGGCACGGGGCGCATGTGTGTTTTCTTATTTTCTCCTCCTTGATTGTAAACTTCTAAAGGTCAAAGATACATTTCTTATTTTTAAAAATAAGTTTGTAGTGATATCTGTTGCTTTTACACCACCTATATTTCCTACTGTATGATCCTTCAGAGAGATGGTTGCTGTATTTCATGCTTGAAGAGGACCAAAATGACATCACACTGTCAAGGTACAGTGTGTCCAGCTGTGGCTGATCAGACCAATATGGGCTTGGAAGGTTCTTCCACAGATTAGGCACAAATAGTCCATCCCACTTTTAATAAAGGATAAAAAAAACTTCAGCAACATGACCAACATAGCAAAAACATCTGATGCCGTATGCAGTATTCTACACCTATGTTCCCCCACCTCTGCAAAGAAGTGGGGAGATGTGTCATTTCATATCTCTGCGTTGGGGCTAATTATATTTCCAATCGTATTTTTCACAGCATTAAATTTTGATGATTTTGTTGTTATTGTCCTTTCCATTTATAGTGCTGTAGTCATTGTATATATTCTTTTAAAAATTATTATTCATTTATTTATTTTTAGTTTTCAACATTTTTTTCCATAAGATTTTGAGTTTTAAATTTTCTTCCCCTCCTACTCCTCCCCCCTACCCAAGCTGGCATGCAATCTGATATAGACTCTACTTACACATTCATAGTAAGCTATTTTCACATTAGTCATGATGTAAAGAAGAATTAGAACCAATAGAAGGAATCACAAGAAAGAGGAAAGAAAACAGAAGAAAAAAAAGAGCAAATAGTATGCTTCCAACTGCATTCAGACTCCATAGTTCTTTTTCTGGATGTAGATAGCATTTTCCATTGTGAGTCTTTTAGAAGTGTTTTAGATCCTTGCATTGCTGAGAAGTCTATCAAAGTCAGTCATTGCACAGTGTGGCTGTTACTGTCTACGACATTCTTCTGGTTCTGCTCACTTCACTCAGCATCAGTCCATACAAGTCTTTCCAGGTTTTTCTGAAGTCTGCTTGCTCATCATTTCTTTTTTTTTTTCTTTGGGGCGAGGGAAGAGGCAAGGCAATTGGGGTTATGTGACTTGCCCAGAGTCACACAGCTAGTAAGTGTCTGAGGTCAGATTTGAACTCAGGTCCTCCTGACTCCAAGGCCGGTGCTCTATCCACTGCTCCACCTAGCTGTCCCTTTGCTTATAATTTCTTATAGGACAATAGTATTCCATTACATTCATATACCACAACTTGTTCAGCCATTCCCCAATGGATGGGCATCCCCTGAATTTCCAATTCTTTGCCACATTGCGTATATTCTTTTTTTTGGTTCTCTTGACTTGACTTTGCATTAGTTCATCTAAGTTTTGCTATGCCTCTGTGTATTTGTCACATTCGTCATTTATTATGGCATGGTACTATTCAATGACATTCACGTCCCACAGCTTTTTAAACCATTCCTCAGTTGGTGGGCATTTAATTTGTTTCCAGTTCTTAGCTACTTTAAAAAATGCTGCTATGAGCATTTGGTGTGTGTGAGGCTTTTCACTTTATCCTTGACCTCCTTGGGGCATATGCCAGCAATAAGATCACTAGGTCAAAGGGAATGGAGATTTTATTTACTGCAAAGACTCCTTCCTCCCCCACCCCCATTTTGTATTTTTTTGCCTCTTAATAAGCATCTAATAAATGTTTGTTGAATTGAATGGAATTGAATTCTGGATTGTGTGATTCAGCCTTGAAAAATGGGTAGGAAATAGATCAGTGAGGAGGATTGGGGTATTCTGTGAGCAAAGGTCATTGTAGTGGCCCTGATGCTTTCTAGAGACTCCCATGCTTTGAATGGTGTGTGAAAGCTGAAGACCCACACACAGTGGTTTGAAGACATTGGGCACAGCTTGCAGGGTTAGGGAATGGAAGGGGACAAAGAAGAAAACAAACATTTATTAAGTGCCTACTGTGTGACAGGTACTATGCTAAATGCTTTACCTATATTTTATCTCACTTGATCTTTGTAAAAACCATGGGAGTTAGAGTCCATTATTATCTCAATTTTACAGCTGAGGAAACTGAGAGGCAGATAGAGATTAAATGACTTGCTCATTTCTAAGGTCACATTTGAACTCAGGTCTTCCTGACTCCAGGCCCAGCACTTTATCCACTATGCCACCTAGCTGAGGAATCTCCCCCGTTGGATTCAACGCCATCCAACAATTCGACAAAGATATTTCCAGGGCCGGAATTGTTCAAGGTGTTGTACTAGGCACTGGTTGTACAAAGACAGAAACAAAACAGCCCCAGTCCTCAAGGAGCTTATATTCTACTGGAGAGAAAGAATATATACACAAATAAGTCCGATATTTGTAAAACTGAGAGAACATTGACAGCTAATGGATTAGGGAAGACTTCCAAGAGGAGGAGACACTGAGATGAGTCTGGAAAGAAGCCAACTTGAGGGAGAAAATGGTTGCAGACATAAGAATGGCTTGTACAAATGCACTGAAGTGAGAGAGGAAGTCCTAAGTAGTCTTGTTTGGCTGGAACACAGATTTCATGAAAAATAAGACTAGAATGGTAGATAGGAGCTAGGCCTCAAAGACTGAATTAAGGCATTAGTGGAAAACTAGTAAACATTTTTCTTTTGGCTAGGCAATGGGGTTAAGTAACTTGCCCAGGGTCACACAGCTAGTAAGTGTCAAGCGTCTGTGGCTGGATTTGAACTTAGGTCTTCTTGACTCCAGGGATGGTGCTCTATCCACTGTGCCACCTTGCTGCCCCTACTACTGAAAATTTTTGAGTGGCATGGTTCGAGCTATGCCATAGGAAGGTTATTTGGGCAGTTGTGTGGAGGATGGATTGAAGAAGGGTGAGACATATTAGGAAGTTGATATAGGTGGTCTAAGTGATAGTTGAAGAGGACTTGGACCAGATTGGTGACCATGTGAATAAAGAGAAGGGGCTAGATATGAAAGACCTGGCACATGATTGGGTGTGGGAGTGAGGGAGAAGGAAGAGTCTTGGGTGACTCATGTTGCAAACCTGGGTAACTAGAAGGTTAGTGATGCCATCAATGGAAAACAAGGTTTGGAGGAGTGACAGCTTGAGGGGGTAACACAATGAGCTTCTTTTTGGACATGTTGAGTTTGAAATGTTTGTGGGCTACTGAGGAGGAGATAACTTGGAGGCATTTGATAACGTGTGACTGGGGTTCAGGAGAAAGATTGGTCCTGGATATATGGATCTCTATACATAGAGATGATACTTGAGCCAATAGGAGCTGATAAAATCTCCAAGAATTCATGCATAGAGAGAAAAAAGGGCCCAGTTCAATGAGTCAGAAATATGCTATGGCAGCCAAAAGAGTTAATGCAATTGTGAGTTGCATTAATTGGGGCATAGCTTCTGGGAATAGGGAGGGGATCAGCTTACTGCACCCTGTCTTCATCTGACCTAGTATTGTTATCTGTTCTGGGCTTCAAACTGTGGTTTGAAAAGGACATTGTAAATTGGAGAGTGTCCAGAGGCTGTCCAGACAATCAAGATGGTGGAGGGCTTTGAGTTCATGTAATATAAGTGTTAGTTGAAGGAATTAGGCACGTTTAATCTGGAGAAAAGAAGGCAGGTGAGACAGCATAGGTGTCTCAAGTATTTGAAGAGCTGCCATATGGAGAAGAGATGAGCCTTGATCCATTTTGCCCTAGAGAGAATATTGAGGAACTATGGGGTAGAAATTGCAAAAAGGCAAATTTAGAAAAATAAACATTCTTAACAATGAGAGCTGTCCAAAAGTGAATGAATTGCCTGGAGAGGTAGTGAGTTTCCCCTCCTTGGAGGTCTTCCAACAGGCTGAATGACAACTTGTTAGATTTGCTTAGTGGAGATTCCTTTCATGTGTGTGTGTTGGATTAGATGATTTCTGAGGTCCCTTCCAACTTTTAATCCTGTGATTTTGTGATCAAGACAGAGCTCTGAGAGAGAAACATTACCCCAAGAGGGCAGGAGAAGGAGAAGGAACCAGCAAATGGAGCTGAGGAGGTGTGGTTCAGGTTGGTGGGAGGAGAGCAAGGAGAGATCAAGGAGATGATAAAACGATAAGGGAGGAGAGTGTCCAGAGGGAGGGAGGGGTCCACAGTATCCAAAGCTATAGAGAAATCAAGTGGGATGATGATTAAGAAAAGGCTATTATGTTCAGCAGTTGAAAGATCAATGGTCACTTTGGAGAGAACAGTTTCAGGTAAGATAGGTTATGAGGGACTGAGATGCGGTTGGTGAGTGAGGAAGTAGAGGCTGCCATTATGGTCATTCTTTTTAGGACTTTGGATTGCACAGCCAAGTGGGGAGTTCCCACCTTCTCGGTCAGGCCCCTTCCAGTCAGCAAGGCGTGGTGGCCATTTCTTCATCCCAGGAGGCCAGGGTAGGGCATGACAGGTTTCTTTGTCCGGCTCAGTGACTGAGAATCTGACAGAGTGAGGATTCATAGTTCTAGCCCATTATAGCCAAGTTGCTCCTTGATGAGATTCTGTTTGTTTTCCCCAGGGTTTTGCCTTTCAGGAAGACTTTCTTCCCTCTGAGATGATTACTTGCAATGGCTTTGGTGTCAATCCACTGTGCAGTGTCGAGGAGTGATTTTCCCAGATTTTCTGGGTGGGGGCTATGAGTCAGAGAAATGGGAAATCCTGGCCCAGAGCATGCCCAGGCTCTTTGTGCTTTGAGAGCCTCAAAAAAAAAAAAATAAAAAAAGAAAGAAAGAAAAAAAGAGGAAGCATAGTCATAATTTACGATGCAGAACCAATGATATCATATTGGGAGAAAGTGAAACCTGAGAAGTCTCTTAGGAGAAATTCATTTCAATTCAGTTGAATTAGAATATTTATTTGAGAGTCCCCTGTGGCTGGGAAGATTATTGGCTCTTAGGATTGAGAGTTGAAGGGCCCTTAGAAATCATCTAGTCTAATTTCTTCATTTTACAGCTAAAGAAATTGAGGGCCTGAGCTTTGGTGTAGCCCCTAGAATGTTGGGTTTGGAGTGAGAAGACATGAGTTCAAATCCTCCCTCTACCATTGAAAACCAGGGTCATGTTAAGACTTTCAAATACTTTAAAATATGATCTCATTTGGGGCAGCTAGGTGGCGCAGTGGATAGAGCACTGGCCTATCCAGTGCTGTCATTTGATCCTCACAAAAACCCCATGAGGTAGGTAGTGCTACTTAAATATTAAATTAATATTTAAGTGATGGTAAAATTGATGCTCAGTGACTTGCCAAGGGCTATGTAGGTAGTAATCGAACTCAGGTCTTTTGATCCAAGTCTGATGTTCTTTCTATTATATGATAGTCAGTAGGTAGCTCTCTTCATGGTGTGTGTGTGGGGAGAGAGGATTGTTGTGCGCAAAAGCATACACCAGTCTAATCCTTTCTTTGGAGTGAGCTGTCGGGATTCGGTGGGCAGCTGGGTGGTGCCTAGTACACGGAGTGCCGTGCCTGGAGTCAGGAAGACTCATCTTCCTGAGTTCAAATCTGACCTCAAACACTTACTAGCTGTGTGACCCTGGGCAAGACCCTTAACCATATCTACCTCAGTTTCCTCATCTGTAAAATGAGCTGGAGAAGGAAATGGCAAACTGTTCCAGTGTCTTTACCAAGAACACTCCCAATGAGGTCACGAAAAATGCCTGAACAACAATAGGGATTCAAAAATGCAGGATCTACTCTAGTCAGTGTTCAGTTGGATTCTGGAGGAATCAGATAATAAATGGGGCTTCTCTGCACCCCCACTTTTGACTGTCATAGGATTTAGAGCTAGAAGAGACATTAGAGTCATTCAGTACAACTCTCTCCCCTTATAGAAAAGGGAAACTGAGACTCAGAGAGGTCTTGCCCAAAGTCATCCAAAACCTAGTTCTCTTTATACTGAGCGGTGTTGCCCTTCCCAGCTGCAGTCACCCAGACAGGCTTATCACACAAACTACCCTCCCTCTATCTTTTTGAGCCTCATCTTATTCTACACATTTTACCCCCCAACTTCCTCCCCCAAAGTCTTTCCTGGTTAATCCCAACTAGCCACCCCCCCCAGGCTCCTCTCCACAGTTTCCCCCTCCCATGATGGGGTGCAGATGGACAGATGTAGAATTGGGATACTAAGTTACAGTGTGTCTTAATTGACTGAGAGGAATGGGGCAAAGGGAGTCAAACGTCTTTAAGTACCAGAGACGGGGTCCCAGGATAAGAAGAGGCAACCTATGTAAGAAACTAAAGGCTTTAAGAAAAACCAGAGCAGTAAGAAAGGAAGGCAGGAAGAAGAGATGTTAGGGGAATGCATTCACTCATTTAACAAAAATGTATTAAATGACACCATGCTAGTTGACCAGGGAAATACAAAGTTTGGATAAGACTTGGTTCCCTTTCTTGTGGTGCTTAAATCCTAGTAACATTGGTTTTAGGAACTGAGAAGTTCCAGGATAATAGGGTAGGATAGACTAAACAGGGTGGGGTATCCCTGGACTTCAAAGGAGGCCATTTTGATCTATGTTTTGCTTTCCCAAGATCTTTGATCTGAGTTTATTTGGGAGTTCTCTCCCTGAATCCTTAAATGGGAGGAAGGCAGACCTTGCATTGCGAAAGTCAGGCTGAGGCTGAGGAGCTGCAGGTGACTAGGGTCATTGGGGAGAGGTCATGTCACAGCCTCAAAATACAGCCCACCCTAGCCTGCCCCCAATTACTTGGGAGGTAGCAGAAGTACTCAGGGATGATGCTTTGGGGAGCCCTGGGAATATGTGTCCCCCCCCCCATCTATTCTGTCTGGAATTCAGATGTGTGTTTAATGCCTAAATGTGTCTGTATGGGTCTAAGAACATGCTTTATACTAGTTCTCCATACTCTCAGAGGGCAGAATATTCTCCTACTTCTATGTCATTCTTCTGTATGCTTGTAAGGTTTCCCTCTTCTCTTACTGAAGTTCCATCCAATTTTTAAAGCCCAACTTATATACTGCTTCCTTAATAAAGCCTTCCTTGAATTTTCTGGTTGACAAGGACCTTCCTCAGACTTCATATAGCACTTTGTTTTATGCCTTTCTAAATATGCTCATTGCCTAATGTTGTATATTATGGCTATCTATAAAAATGACTCCATATTGCTATTTTCAGTGTTAATCATATATGTCATATCCCTTTACTAGATTGAGTTTCATGTGGCCAAGATGTCTTTTCTCTGTCTTTTCTAAATATGGTATCTCTCTCAATGACGCATGATGCTTGACATGCATAATACGCGAATATACAAATACATGAATACATGTCCTCTGAATGAATGAAGGGGCACACCTTTTCTGAGGCTAGTCAAGTCTGTGCTTAACTCCGTTTGTGCTTTGCCCTTGGCAGACATCCTGGGTATCTGATTAATACCTGGCATTTGTAAAGCACTTTAAGGTTTGCAAAGCACCATGCATGCGTTTTATCATTAGAATGTCACAACCACATCCTGCAAGGCAGGTACCGCAAGCATTATTATTTCCATTTTTTTTTTGATGACTAAACTGAGGCTCAGGAGTTTAAGTGGCTTGCCTGGGGTCACATAGCCAGTAAGTGCCAGAGGTGGGATTTGAGCCCAGTTCATTCTGTCTTCAAGTCCATTGTATAATTCCAGAGCGTGGCTGCATTTCAGCTTGCATAGGAGTGGTGCTAAATGCAGCAATATTCCCACAAGGTTCCCCGTGTCATTAATTGGTGATCCTCAGACTCTGAAATAGCATTTTTCCTCTCTCATTTCTTATTTCATTATCCTCAGTTCAATACACATCAGTGCAACACCAGTTAGATATATTAGGAATTATTTAAATGAGATGGGGATGTATGGGTAGTTAAATACGCGGTCTTCTATTCTGCCCAATTATGTATCAAATTACATTACAATTATTCCCAAATACAAGCTCAGGGGTAACCTTGAGAGATGAGTGCGAGGGGGCTAAGACAGGATGTGTGGCTGCCTTGGTCTAGCACTGAATCCAGAATGAACCCCTGGGGTAGCACCCTCTTTGTCCATTTCCTGTTCTGGGTATAAAGTGAAGGGAAAAATGCCTCAGATCATAGTGGTTATTTATAAACAGATGTTTTTCTAGGTTTCTTTTCTGCTTTAATGGCGTGGTCTGTGATCTCATGATGTGGGTGTTTCCTGCAGAAGTGAAAATGGAAACCCTCTCATTCCTCCTCAACCTGTTCAATTCTTATTGTGTCTTCCTGTAAATCCTCCATATGGTCTCTACCCAATTGTCTACTGGTCTTCTTCTCGGTCTTTTGCCATCCTGTGGGCATCTGTCTGAGATAGTTTTATCGATGGACTGGCTTATGGGTTGTCTAGTCAATCGCATACTGTAGTCTGGACAACAGGTGTTCTTGATCCGATTGTTTTTTTCTCTGTGCTGCTCTGAGGCTGTCTGTTATCTCTCATGCTTGCTCCATGATTGGCCCACATGTTTTTCTACCCATATATTTCCTTAGTGATGTATTTTATGCCACTTTGTACTCTTTATCACTTATATGCTATAACGTACTTGGGTTACTTCTCTACTGCCTTTTGGGACTGCCTGAAATCTTGATTCTTCAGATACTGGCCTCCATGATCTGCAGCCATCTAATATCACCAGAAGATAATTGGTCTTAGAAAAATAAGTTTTGGGTTCAAGAGGTGCTTGGGATCACTGAAAGTGTCCTGCACTTTTTCAAAGGCAATCACTCCCTTTCTCTTCTTTTCATCCAATTCTGGTCCTAACTCATTGTCTACCTGAAGCCCCTGGCCAAGATAGTTGGACTGATGGAACAATCGTATCATAGTATAGACAATAGGCATTGATCAACCAGTCGGATTTTCCTGGCTGGTTTGCTAGGTCAGACTCTTTTGGGTGACTGTGAGTCTTGTTAAGGAGGTCTGATCCATCTTGCCCTGTGTTGCAGTCAGCACAATGGACGTCAATTGCAAACTGACATATCTGGATGACTCCATCACCCCATAAACAATCTGTCTTCTATTTGAGAAGGAGTGTGATATCATGGAAAGAGTACTCAGAGGAGCTGGGTTCAAATCCTCACTCTGCTATTTATGACCTGTATGACTCTGGGTAAGTCTCTTTGAGCCTCATTTTCCCTCATCTGTAAACTGAGGAGGTTGGACTTGATTGCTTTCAGTTCTAAGTTGATGATCCTATAACTATCTATCCTTCATGACAAAGAGAGATGCTTCTGGTGAGCGTACATCTAGCTTTGTCTGAGAGGTCCTTGGGAATAGGACTGGGGCTTCCTGGGCCTCAGTCTTTGAATTAGCCCATGCCCTGGCAGGGAATCCGATTTTTCAGTGAGTTTTATTCATTCATTTGTCAAGCATTGTTCTGCAGCCTCCTCAGTGGCTTCTGGGGAGGGTATTTATTAATCTTTATTAATAACTTATTAATAATGATTAATCATCATGAGAGTAATGATGCAGTAGCACTTGGCTTTGGGCAGCTCTCATCTCTCTTCTTGAGTGCTTGCCACCCACAGCTGCTCACAGTTGATGACCTAGTAAGGTTTTCTTGTCAAGTCCTTGCTTGTATCCTTGTGACCAGGGGCTACCCATTCATACTCGCAGGGATAGGCTGAGAGAAACCTAGAAGGTGAGACTAGTCAGAGCTTTCAAATGCTCCTAGACTGGACAGATAGAACATCTATTGCTCCTTTCTGGCCTGCCGTGGCTATGGAAGCCTGTGGCTAGCGGGATTGCAGCAGGAACCAGGCCCAGGCACGTTGGGATGGCTGTCCTGGCCACCCTGGCTTCTATCCCAGGTCTTCTAGCTGTGATTGAGCCCTATTGGATTCTGAGAATTGTGCAGAGCAGTATGGTCAATGGGCACAACACCTGCCTAGTCTCTGTGGAGTTTGCCCACAGTTCTGCTCTTTCACTGGCTGGACTTGGGATGAGCCTCAGTTTACCTATTTGTAAATGGGCAGATTATTCTCACTGGATTTTTAATGGGGACCAGGGAAATCAGGTATACTTTTCCTGTCTTGAATGAAGAGAAAGGAAGTATTAGCATTCAGACCGCATGCCAGTCTCTTTGGAGTTCATTTTGTCAGTTCCTTTTCCACTCCCAAATCCCATCCAGAGCTGTATCTTTACTGGAGACCACAAAAGCCTCTCACTCCTAGAGTTCTGACCCTTATTGCCTTTTATCTGTTTTTATATTGTTCTCAGTGCTTCAAGTCTCTCCTCTCTCCTACCTATCCATGCCAAAATGACTTTCCTACAGTGCACCATATCACCATACCACTCCTCTAAGTAAATTTCAGTGGCTCTCTATTGCCTCTAGGGCGAAATATAAGCATTTCTGTTTGGCTTTTAAAGCCCTTTACAACCTGGCCCCAACCTCCCCTTCCAATCTTATTATATATTACTTTCTTAACATTCATTTTTTAAAAAAAATTTTGAGTTTCAAATTTTCTCCCTAAGATGGTAAGCAATGTGCTATAGGTTATGCATATGTAAATATATAAACATTTTATATATTATAATAAATACAAATAATATAAATATAAAATAAATATGAAAGGTTATATGTATACATATATACATACATATATGTGTGTGTATACATATATATATTTTATTATATTCACATATCTTTATCACATTCTACTGTCCAGCCAAGCTGGCCTTCTTGCTGTTCCTCAGAGAGGGTGCTCTATCTCTCATTTCTGTGTCTTTGCACTGGCTCTCCCTAGTGTCTAGAAGGTACTCTCACTTTACCTCCACCTTTTAGAATCCCTTGTTTCTATCAAACTTTGGTTCAAGCACCGCCTTTTATAGGAAACCTTTCCTGTCCCCCCCCCCCCGCCCCGTTCCTAATGCACTCCCTTCCCAAATTACCTTGCATTTATTTTGTATACATTGTGCATGTATTTATTTATGTACCTACTGTTTCCCCCAATAGAATGTAAATTCCTGGAAAGCAGGGGTTGTTTTTTGTCTTCATACACCCAGCACTCTGGAACAGGGAGTGGCACACAGTAGGTACTTAATAAATGCTTGTTGTTTGATTAATTGATAGATCTGGGATCACAAGCATTGCGGCCGAGAGCTCCCCTCTCTTTCTTCAGCACCTTTTTGATTACAGAAAGGGAAGAGGCATTCACTACATTGATAGATGGTATATCCAATCCATGCCTAGAGTACAGTTATCCCTTCCATATCCAAACTTTCCCCATCCCAGTTTTGATATACCGCAGCTCAGCATAAGAAATTACATGGGAATTTTTTGGGAGTTTGGGGGAAGCTACAGATGACTCACAAAGGCCAGTAGCTGACACAAAAAAATTAGAAAACCAGGAAACATAAATATATATATATAGCATTGCATAATATCAACATATTTTATCTTTTAATATCATAATAATTTAGGCTTCTCTGATACAAAGGGAGGACCAAGAAATTTTACACGGATTTTCCAGTTCATGGGGGTGCTGTGCCTAACCCCCGCTATGTGGAAGGGATAACTATATCATGTCTGGTCATACATCCTGGATGTTTAATAAGAGTCTGGAGGATAGTGATCAGGACAGCAAGAGGATCTAAATTGTGCCACGTAAGGAGCAAAGAAAGGAACTAGACATACTCAGCTGTGACAAGAGAAGACCTAGCTGTCCTTGAATATATAAAAGGGTGTCATGGGAAAGGCGGCTCAGATTTGTTCTGCTTCAGTCCAGAAGACAGAACGAGGAGCAATGGGGGGAAGAAGTGACAAAGGGGCAGGTTGCCGCTTTTGTATTTTCACTCAGTTCCTTCTCCTTTGTGGTTCGTTCCTTTGTGGTTGTAAGGAGGCAGGACTACTTTGAACTGGTCCTGAGAACTGAGTGGGGGAAGACCTTTGCCTGTTGTCTCCCTGAATGTGGTCACTGTGAGCACATGGCCATCTCTGTCTCTTTCTGTTTATTCCTCTCTGACCTTAGGTGAATGGGTGTTATAAGACAGAAGTGTCTAGGTGATTTGTGAGTTTGGGAGATCTAGAAGCATGATCAGAGATACTACCAGAGACCAGAGCTGAATGGTGGCGGCGGTGGCCCCAGAAATGGTAGTGCAGCTGAATGGCTTAGGCTGTTGGAGAAGAAAACCAGCCTGGAAGAGGAGTGACCTGGCCTAGTAGCAGATAGTTTCAGCTCAGTAGAGGACTGAACCATCCACTAGAGATGCTGTGCCTTCTTCCAGCCCAGCAGAATGATTCATGCATCACTAACACCTGCCAGGCACTGAACTTCGTGAAGATCCAACGAAGAAAGAAAATTCAGTGGGGCCTTTGCAGTTTGAGAGCTGTGAATTTCCTTGGCCACTTATGATGTCATCTGTCATTGTGCTTTAAGGTTGAGCCCACTATTGCCAGGGCCCTTCTGTGTCCAAGAGTAGAGTGTCTGTTCAGTTTGGGGGGAATGTTTTGTACCATCTTGTCTCACTATGCCTTCTCAGTAAATCCCTTTTGTAAAAACTAATTAAGTGTGTCAGGCATGATTGTTAATGCATAGCACAGCAATAGGGGCTCATGAGAGACATTACTAGAAACTTCAGCCCCTCCAGGTTACTCTTACTTCCCATCAGGGAGGAAGTAGTCAGTCCTCCTCTACGACCTTAATCTATGTGAGTGCCTTGTTTAGGGAGTGACCTCAGAAAGGATGCTATAATTACATGGAAGCGAATTTTGTGTCAATGTGAAGAAGAATATTCCTAACAATTAGAGCTATTAAAAAGTAGAATGGGCTGCCTCAGGAGATAGTGACTTCCTTTTGAATAAAATTTTCCAAGTGTAGATTAAATGATTAATTTCTTTTGGAAATATCATTCAGAGGATTCCTACTTGGAAAGGTGTTGCACCAAATGACCTCCAAGATCATGGAATCACAGAGTTCCAGGGGACCTCAGTGTTGCCAAAGTAGCAGCGATAAAGGCTTCAAGATCCAGCCCCACAAGGTTCCTTGTGGAAGCTTAGAAAAGAGAAGTCCTATATGCCCAGGATCAGCAAGATCTTCAGCATAGCCAGGCTGAAGACTTGAGCTAAATTCTGTATCAGGAAGGGAAACAAGACTCTGTAAGAAATAGCAAGTGGGCCTGCTATCTTATGGTTCAGTAGAAAAAGCATGGGATGTGGGCTTAAAGAATCTGGGTTCAGATTCTAACTGTGCCACTTACTACCTGTATGATCTTAGAAATCACAACTTCTCTGTGCCTCAGTTTCCTCATCTATAAAATTAGGGGTCTGGACTAGCTGACCTCTAACCTCCTTTTCAGCTCAATATTAATGATCTTATGATCCTATTTCCCTCACATCCTAGCTCTTCCTCATCTATTCCCTCACAATTATTCATGTTTGTTTCATCTCCTTGTTAGAGTGTAAACTTTATGAGGGCAGGGTCCATTCTTATGAACCTTTTATAGCCTTTAGCACCCAACATAGTGATCCACATGTAGTGGGTACTTAGTGAATATTGAATGAATGAATGAATGAATGAATGAATGAATGAATGGAAGATTTCCAAGTCATAGGACTCCTGAGAAATCAGTTATTTCTGTCATTATCTACATAATTCAGGTGCCTGTCGCCAGACCAGGCATTCACAGCCACCTGAAAGTTTCTATGAGTTTCCGCATGGAAAATTAATCTGTGCTCCAACTCTAGAGCTCAGCCTGTAGTATTTTCTCAGAAAGTCTGCATACACCTGAGAGCCTTCAGTCCCTAGTAACTAAATCATGACACAAGTTCTGTAGGAATGTCCTGCCTCCCCATTTCTATAGCAACTCATTATAAATGTCTTGGCCCTGGGTGGGGCTCATGATTGAAGTCCACGAAGGACTGAAGCTGAGGGTCTTTCCACACTCCTTCAGTGCCTCCCCACTCTGGCTTTCAAAGTTTGTTTGAGGACTGTTTCTTGCTGCTTGCCCCAGGTGCCAAAGCTGCTAGCTATGGGTCTATGCATTGCTTTCTCCAGCTCCTCAATTTAGTTCAATTTGATGACCCTGTGCTTTGCTTTGGGACTACAAGGAAGGATAGCTATGGTCCAGACCAGGGGTGGGGAACCTGTGGCCTTGAGGCCACATGTGGCCCTCTAGCTCCTCAAATGTGGCCCTTTGACTGAGTCCTAGTTTTATGGAACAAATCCTTTTATTTATTCTATTATTATTTATCTGTTCCCATCCTTCTCCTTTCCTAAAGCTTGCCAAGCTATTCTTTAATTCCATCCCTGTATGAGTGGTACCTGGGTGTCCTCCCTTTGTCCACAGACTAGAGGCATCATAGATTTGTGTTTCTAATATATACAAAATAATTCTGACTAGTAGCTCTGCTACTTACTTTGTGACCTTGGGTAAGTCCCTTTCCATCTCTGGTCTCCAGTTTACAGTTGCAAAATAATGAAGGAGCTGTATTAAATGACTTCTCAGCTCCCTTCTAGCTCTATAGCCTGTGATTCTGTAGAAAACAAGATAAGTGCAAAGAAGAGGTTCACTCAAAGTACTTGGATGAAAAGGTCACTTTTATCCAAGGTTGGGTTGGGGTTGGGATGAAGGAAGGCTTCATGGAGGAGATGAGTTGGGGATTTGCAAGAAGGGAAGGGACTTCATTAGATGGAGATGGGGAAAGAGGACCACTCCAAGTTGTTTCCTGTATTAGACAATGGGCTTCTCTGCCCCCAGTTGCTTTGAGGTTGGGATATAGAGGACGCCATGATTATCTTCCTCAAATAAGAAACTGTTCCCTGGTGACAATGAACCTCCTGAGAACCAAATCGCATGAGACCAGCCCAAGTTTCAGCGCATGACCTGAAAGCTTAGTCCTTAGCTCTCTTTTTAAAAAGGCGTTTTTAATGATGATAGATGATAATCAAAGCACACATGGCATTTTGGAAAACGACTTCCTTGTTTTTGTAAGACAATCTGTGCTAATTAGATGTAAAACACATTCCTGGGAAAATTATATAATTTACATGCAATTTACAAAACAGACCTTTGATATTATTTGTGCTGCTGCTCTGTTGTGGAATTAGCACACAGTATAAATATTGGGCGCCCATGTGAATGTAGCACAGGAAATGTGTTAAATGGAAATGGTGTATATTTATTCAAAACTGTGGGTTTATTTTCTAGACATTTCTCATCATGAGAGATAGCAGGTAACATGAAGGCCCCAGGTAATTCCCAGGAATGTTTCGGTTAGCTTTGGTTACATATCCATGCCTGCTTCTGTATCTTCACAGAGCTCAAGTTTATTGTTATTCTAATGTTGCACAGGTCGCCTCCTGGTAGGTGGAAAATACCCCCTGAATGAATACCACTTCTCCTCCTATGCCTCTGGAGTTTGTTTGAGGTATCCTTGACTTCCGGGAAAGTAGGGATGCTCTCTTTACCTCATGATAACAGCTTTTCACTTCCAAGTACTGACTTTAGATCTTGTTTTAGATAAAAGAAAGATGGATTAAAAAAATGTTTACATCACTTTCCAAAAACATTCTCTACTTAGAGAGCATCTGCAATGTTCCATACCTAAAGTTCCCCACCTTTGCAAAGAAGGGAAGGAGGTACATTTCTTCTCTCTTCTTCAGGGCCAAGTCTGGTCATTATAATCATGCAGGATTCAGTTTCTTTCCCTTCCTCCCTCCCTCCCTCCCTCCCTTCTTCCCTCCCTTCTTTCCTTCCCTCCTTCTTTCTTTTCCTTCCTTCTTTCTTTTCTCTCCTCACTTCTCCTTCTTTCTCTTCTCTTGCCCTCTCCTCCCCTTCCCTGTCTTCTCTTCTCCTTCCCATCCTTCTCCTTTCCATCTCTCCTTTCCTCTCTCCTCATTTATATTGTCGTAATTACCGGGTATGTTGTTTTCCTGGTTCTTATTACTTCATTTGGTATTAGTTCAAATAAGTCTTCCCATGTCAAGTCCTGTCAAAAAACTCCCCAGAACTTCAAAGCACCAAGTTCAATAAAGCAGAGCCTTAATTAAGCCCTTTAAATGTCGATCTGGTTAGACACTATGCTGAACAGTGACATAAATAGTTTTGCCTAATAAATGACCCTTCTATGAAAGCTTCTCTTTTTTGAACCTGAAGCAGTCAATCATTTTTCCAAATCAGTGATAAGAGAAATGCAAATCAAAATGGAAATTTTGTTCTCACATAGTACATTGACAAAGATAACAAAAGACAGAAATAGCTGGATTCTGGAAAGAGTTATACTAATACGCTATTGGTAGATCTGTTAAGTGATTCAAGTATTCTAGAAAACAGTTATGCATATTTTTTGACCCACAGATGCCACTAAGAGCTGTTTACCACAAAGGAAATCAATGATTTAAAAAAAAAAAGCCCCTCTATACACCAAGATATCTATAGCAGCATTTTTGATGGTAGCAAAGAACCAGAAATAAATTGCTCATTGATTGGGCAATGGTTAAGCTATGGTACATAAATATAATGTATTATTACTGTGTTACAAGAAATGGTGAACATGGTGAATGTAGAGAGACATGGCAAGACATACCAAATGATGCAAAGTGAAGTAGAGTCATGAGACCGGTATATGCAAGGACTATAAAAATGTAAGTGGAAAGAATAATAACAGAACTCTCAAAACTGAATGATATGAAACTACAATGACTAAGCTTGGGATGAAAGAAGAAACATGAAAATGCTTCTCTATTCCTTCTTTGCAGAGGTGGGGGACTATTGGAGTGGATCACAGAATATAATGTTGGAGGGACAACTAGGTGGCACAGTGGGTAGAGCACCAGCCCAGGAGTCAGGAGGACCTGAATTTTCAAAAATGGCCTTAGACACTTACTAGCTATGTGACTTGGGCAACTCACTTAACCCTGAATGGCTCTAAAAAAAAAAGAATATAACTTTGGACTTGGTTCAGGTTTTGGTTATGTAGAAGAGTTGGTCGTCTTTGAGTAATCTTCTAGACAAGAAAGCTCATAATGTAATTATGAATTATTATTATTAATGAAGTTGTAAACAAACTAAAAATTCTGGGCACAACCAGTGTTCCCTTTTATGAGACATAAACACCTCTTTGTCAGTAGCTGAACATTGTGATTGACTGAGGAAGCAATTTAGTGACACCCTTGGAATCTTTAAATGGCTGAGCCCTTAATGAATTTCAGCATTTCTGGAGTGGGAAACATTCCAGTTCCTGGAGAGCTTTGTAGAGGAGACCCCTGTGGAGTGGTGAGGGGGAGAGGGGAATATTTCTTTCTCTCCTCTCCCATTGTACATGACTTCTATCAGTGACTTTCCAGAGAAAGACACTCCATTAAGCAGTTAGACAGTTCATTGGTTCATGAGATTTAAAGTCATAATTGAGAGATCAGAAATACATACTCTAAAAGAACAAAACAACAACAACAACAAAAACCCCCCAGATACAGAGAGACAGTCACTAGAAGTAGGAAGCAGTTTCAGTAGAGAAAAAAGCCAACTTTGGAAAGGATCAGACCCTGGCAACCAGAATAATGACTCTATGAGGAAAGAAAGGACTTCTAGACCTTTAATTACTAACTGTAAATTACCATTGACACTGTGCATACTACACGTTTACATTACAATCATTGTACTCTAAGTTTGAACTCACTCTTCCCCGGGACATTGTGTATATTTGTGGAAGATGTGGAAGAGTATGACCCAGATTTATCGGGGTGTAGTGTTTTATAGCTACTGTTTTATTATACGATCTTAGTAAATGTCTTCACTAAGAAAACACTAAAATGTGTTTACTGGTTGACTGCTGATACGGACACCAGTTGAGGATAGCTGTACCCAGGGTTACCCCTAGAACTCCAGGGTGGCAGCCATCCTGCAGCGACTCAACTTGGCTGGAGCAAAGTATATACTGGGGGAATAGTCTAGAGGAAGTGCTACCGTTAGTATTGCCGAACTTGGTTTTTTTTTTCTTTGTTAAAAGGGATGCCTCTTTGGAAGTGGGACAGGGGAAATGTAGGTGATACAAAAACAAAATATATCAATAAAAATAATAAAGGAAGACTGTGCTTGAACTCAGTCTTGCAGGAAATGAGAGAGGCGAGTAGGGAGTACATTTCAGGTATGGGGGAAACAGAGCAATGGTATGAAAATGGGAAGTAGAGAGTCACATATGAAGAGCAGAAAGTTAATGACTGAACCATAGAATGCTTGAGGAAGTGAAATGTAGGCTGGAAGGATAGATTGGGAGCAGGCTATGATGGTTTTAGATGCCAAATACAGTAGGTTATATTTGTTCTAAGAGGTAATAGAGAGCCATTGGGGTTTATGATAGGCTGGTGACATGCTCAGATCATTTTAGGAAAATTAGTTTGGCACAAAGTGTAGAGGATGTGTTGGAGTAGGGGAAAGAGTGGAGGCAACAAAACCAATTAGGAGGCAGTCTTTCAGTTGTTGCAGTCACATTAGACTCCTTGTGACCTCATTTGGATTTTTTTCTTTTTTAGGCAATTGGGGTTAAGTGACTTGCCCAGGGTCACACAGCTAGTAAGTGTCAAGTGTTTGGTCTGAAGCCAGATTTGAACTCAGGTCCTCCTGACTTCAGGACCGGTGCTCTAGCCTCTGCGCCACCTGGCTGCCGCTATTTGGGGTTTTCTTGGTAAAGATACTGGAGTGTTTTGTCATTTCCTTCTCCAGCTCATTTTACAGATGAGAAAACTGAGGCAAGGAGGGTTAAGTGACTTGCCCAGTCACATAGCTAGTAAGTGTCTGAGGCTAGATTTGAACTCAGGAAGATGAGTCTTCCTGACTCCATCCAAAGGTAGGTGGTATTTAGGGCCTGAACTGGGGTGGTCACTGTACGTTTAGAGAAGGGTAGGGATTTGAAAGATGCTGCGGAGGTAGAAATGCTACGATCTGGAAGCTAATTGGACATGTGGTATGAGTGAGGGTGAAGAGCGGAGGGTGGCACCACAATTGTGAACCTGGATGACTGGAAGGATGGGGGTCTCTTGACAGTAGCAGGGAAGTGTGGTAGGGGGGATATTTTGGAATCTCCCTGATGGTAACTGGGCAATGATTCCAGGTCACTGGAATTTTAGAATGCTATTTTCTTCAGCATTTAGTTTTGTAAAAGGAAGGTCTCAAGGAAGTCTAGTTACTGAAATCCTGAAATAGTTCCACATTCAAAAAAAAAAAGTTTCACTTCTAGCATGTTTTCACCCTGAAGGCAGGCAGGGCTACATGAGACTATGGGACTATTCAGGAATTTCAGGTTAGTGGAGGTTATTCCGTCAGCAAAAGCCGGGTGGAGAGGAGTTCTGGTGGTGGGGAGGGGGAGAGTTCTTAATGTGTCATGGTGGAAAGAGGGCTGGGTTTGGAGTTAGAGGGCCCAGGTAAAATCCTGGCTTTGTTCCTTATTATCTGGGTGGTCATGGGCAGATTACTCCTCTGGTTCCCAGTGTCTTCCTCTCTTAAAACAAGAGGAACCGACTAGGTAACTTCTAAGGTCCCATTCAGCTCTATGTATTTGATTGCTGGGGCTACATGACCTCTCTGAGGCATTAAGATTTAGGGGAAAGAGCCAGTCATGGAGTCAGAAGACTTGGGTTCAAATCTTAGCTCTGCTACTTACTACCTATGTTACCTTGAGAAAGTCACTTTACCTTTGAGAGACCCAGTTTCCTCCTTCTGTAATGAAGGGGTTGGATTAGTTTGTCCTTCTGGGAGGTATGTTCCCATACTAAATGTATAATCCTGTGACTCAGTCCACAGAGAACGAGGGGATGACTCTTTGGTCCAAAGGAGTAGTGGGTTGGAGGAAAGGCTCATTGCTTGTCTGCTGTTCCAATTGCTTGAGGTTGAGTTTGAGCATCATTGAAAATGGCAGAGACCCAGCTATCTGGGGCCTTTCTTTCCCTAGAGGGAACGAACTTACTTGACCTCTTGAAGATGGGCCTGACCCATTAACCTAATTATTCTGGCCCGCCACCAACACATTCCAGGTGACATGGGGGTGAAGCCCGATATGCATCCAATCCGCAGAGCACTTTAAATGCTGAAACGAGGAGACCCAGATGAGTTTATTAGATTATCATTGCGGAAGTTAATAAAGAATTAATTCCTCTCTGTGTGACATCCAAAGGCAGTTATTCCAGTAGCCTGTCCATTTACACAAAGCCGAGTATTTGTCAAGTGTCAGACTCAATTCCCATGACCCAGGCCCCTTCAATAATTCTGGATTAGGGATAGCCTGAAATGACATTACACAAATTTTATTCCAAGATGCATGGAGCTCTGGGGACTACTCAGGAATTTCAGGTTAGTGAAGGTTATTCTGTCAGCAAAAGCTGGGTGGAGAGGAGTTCTGGGATAGCGGGACGCTGCAATATATCGTCCCCCAGCCCTGTGGCAGAGACAATGTGGCCAGCTATTCAGTGCATGGGGGCCAGCTGACCTGATACTAGACTTTAGGGCACGTTTGTATTCCCTCTGGATAAGCCAGTGTGGACTTAGCCTGACTTGGTCCTACAGTTCTAGAGACATGACTAGTGGCATGAAGCAGTAGAGAGAGGCAAGAGTAAGAAGAATAAAACAATCATTCCCGCCTGGGAAGCTCAGTGCTAGCAAACAACTCTGTCTCTTGACACTTGAGACAGCTGAAAGTCCCTTAAAAGAGAGCTCCTTAGAAAACCAACTAGGAAGATGTCAATGATAGAATATGCTGAAGCAGGCACCAAGGAGGAACCCGTGTTACTGAGTGTAACATAGGAAAGGGGAGGTGTAGAGGGCAGCTGGAATGGCCTTTTGTACTCCCAGAGTGGTTGGTCATGTGTATTCAGGGTTTGGAGGTAGGTGCCCAGCAAGGCTGAATAGAGATAACCGTGACTTCCATGCTAAGCTCAGACAAAGAAGTTCTGGGCACATGGGACTAGTCTTCTCTCAAGGTCATAGGCAAGGTCACCAGGTATGGCTATGAGGAGGAGATATTTAGGGAGCACAAACACATATGATTGTAAAAAGTCCTAGCGAGGCATCAGGGTGGACCTTTTCCCTTTCTGCTTTCTAGAAATACTATTTCCTTTTCCAGTTTCACTCTGGGTTATTGATTTTTTTCCTTCCCTTATAGCCTAATGGAGCTGGGATGAAAACAGATTTTTTAAATGTAAGGTCTTGAATAAAAGGAAAGAGTCTTATGGATTTTAATTCAAGCTGTCTGCCCTTTGGGGAAAGGAGGGTGTAAGCCCAGGGCAGCGTGAGGCACCCAGGAAAACCCTGAGGGTGAGTGCAGGCTTATGGCCAGGGATGTCTTCAGCTGTTGTCATAAAGTATGCTAGGGGACACCTATTCTGTTTTGTTTTTGCTTGAAACCAAGGCATTTTGTTTTAGTGGGAGCATTCTGTCCCAGTCCAAGAGTTTTCCTCCAATATATTAATTTCTATGGTAAATTCACAAAGCTGGGTCTGGATTCAATTGGGTGGCCCTGCTAGATGGAAACACAATCCTTCAGTTTTTTTTTCCTTTTTTTTTTTGAGGGGATCAGGGTTAAGTGACTTGCCCAGGGTCACACAGCTAGTGTCAAGTGTTTGAGGCCAAATTTGAACTCAGATCCTCCTGACTCCAAGGCTAGAGCTCTATCCACTGTGCCACCTATGTTCCCCTATTTTTTAAAATAATACTTTATTTTTCCTCCAATTACACATAAAAATAATTTTTAATGTTAGTTTTTTTTAAGTTTTGAGTTCCAAATTCTATCCCTCCTTCCCTTTCCATATTAGTCATTTTGTGAAAACACCTGAACTAAAAAAAAAAAGTAAAAAATAGTATGCTTTGGTCTGTATAATCAGTTTTAGAGATAGCTTTGTGGTTTTCCTTTGCTTGTTTGATATACCCATTAGGATGAAAGTTCCTTCAGGCCAGGGACTGTTTTCTGTATCTTTGGGCTTAGCACAGTGCCTGGCACATAGTAGGTGTTTATAACTGCTTGTTGATGGATCAGTTGACTGATGTGCTATGCTTCTACCTGCCTGATTCCAGCCTTCATGGCCAAAGTGTGTATTGGCTTCATTTTTCCCAAGGTCCAAGTGAAGATAGCATTGGTAAGCCTTGCCATCTTTTAGCCTGTCAATTACTCTCTCACTCAACAAGTCTTCACTGAGCACTTACTGTGTGGCCAGTCCTACAGTAGGTGCTGTAAGGGCCACAGGGACAAATATGGCAGAATGCCACCATGTTTGTTGAATGAAATTGTTGAGTGAATCTATCTGTGCTCTTGAACTCATCTCCTCTTTCTTGTTCTGGGATCCAGTTCCATCAATCATTCACCCTGTCTTTTGCATCATCACTGTTTTCCTTCCTGCCTGCAACCGTGTTTAAGGAAGTTGGAAAACAGACAGAACATTCCAAGAATAGGGAATGGCATTTGCAAATATTGCAGAGGTAAGAATGTATGGAGGGTGTAACTGAAGGACAGGGAAGAGACTCATCTGTCTATACTAATGGTAATAGCACACCTTTATTTTTACTTTTTGACAAGACCTGTGATTTCATCAGTGCTTTGGGTGAGGAACTTCTGCCAACGAGGTTGGCACCTGGTATGAAATTGTATAATTTTAGAGAGTTACCCTAAGGGGTACTGAGAGGTCAAGTAACTTGCCACAGACGAGACAGCTTGACTCCAAGGCCAGCTCTTTATCTGCTATATTGGGCTTTAAAATTTACAGAGCATTTGAAAACACGTCATTAAATTCTAACAAACATCCCTGTCAGCTAGGTTCTACTTAAACCCCACGTTACTAATTAAGAAACTGAGGCTTATATAGGTTGTGTCTTGCCTGGTCAGGCTCATGCTGCTAGTGAGTGTCTCAGTGGGGATTAGAACCAAGGTCTTCCTGACAATAGACTAAGGCTCTATCCACTATACCATACTACCTCTTTATCTGTAGGAGAGGGTTCATGTTGAAGAATAATGGGAAGAAAAGTTAGATTCAGAGGGTCCATGAACTTAGATGGAATAAAATAACATCCTTCATCGTTACTAACTCTAACTGAAATTTATCCTTTTCTTCAATTATTTAAAATACCTTATTCTGAGGTATCCACAAGTTTCATTAGACTGCCCAAAAGTTCATGACCCAGAAAAGGGTAAGAACCCTTAGTTTAGAGGGTCTTGAACATCTGGATAAGCAATTGCAGATTCCTAGAACCCTTCCATTCAAAGGGTCCCAAGATGTCATCTAGCAAGTGTTTAACACGAATCCTTTCTGTAACATCTCTGACAAGCAGCCAGACAACCTAATGTGAGGATCACTCTAAGGCCAACAGTGATACTTTCAGGTGTCAAGATATTAGGAAATACCTTGTTTTCCAGAGCTAAGGTCTAGTCGAGACCAGAAACACTCAGGATCAGATTCCTAGAATCCTTGAGTTGGAAGGAGCCTCATAAAGCATTTAGACCAACCCATAGTTGTACAAAAATCCTCTGTTCAGCATCCACAAGTGGCCATCCAGTCTTCACCTGAAGATCTCCAGTGAAAAAATTTCCCCCTTATTGGAGGTCTTCCAACTAAGGCTAAGTGAATACATGTCTAGTATATTATAGATGGCAATTCTTGTTCCGGTACAGCTTGAATGAAATGGCCATCACGGTTCCTTCCATCACTAATTTAAGGTGTTGCCCCTTTTGAATTTGGGATAGTTTTATTTGAGAAAAAGGGCAGAAAAAAAAGACAGAACTAAGGAGGGACCCGAGAAAAATAGATCACTAAGAAAAATAAAAAGTACTTCCTGAAGTGAAAGATGGCTGAAGTGGTTTGTTTCCTCAGCAGCTAATTTACATTGTAAGTAATTTATAACTGAAATCTTTGTGAAAAGCAGAATTTTCTGGACTATGAGAAAATTGTATATAGTCAATTTGTGTTGAGGCTTACGAAAATATGAATTTTGTTTTCTTATTCTAAGTTAAAAGTAAGTCATGTCATGCCTGGAAACCCTGCTTTTAGAAGGAAGTAGCTGAAGAGAAAAAAAAGATGAGAAAAACAACTGCTTTGACCTGAGACCAACTACGACCCTAAGGAGAGGAAGAAAGGCTTTGCAGATGCTGCTGGGAGCTGATCTGATTGGAGGGAAATTTTGCTGTTTAAATGAACTGATTAGAATTACACTGTTGCTGCTTGGAGGAAACAAAATCATTTGTTGCATGAAAAGCTGGACAGTGAAAGGAAAGGGTAGGCTTCTTGGCATTTTAGTACTACTTACAGCTTAAAATGTGGAAAGTTTGTCTACTTTTCTCTTTACAACTGCATACAGCTTGAGAGAGGGTGTGCCCTCAGAACCCAGTGAGCCAATGAGTAGAATTATGGATTCTAGAATTAGGGGCACTGTTTTGCTGAGAAAGCTAATGCTCAGAGCCTAGCCGAGGGAACAGACCTGGTTATTGCTGCAGACCCCAAGGTTAGACTCTCTGCCTTCACTAGGGCAGCTTCACTGCATTTCAGTAGCCTAGGAGTAGTAGTGGACAGAAATGTGGTTTTTGCCCAGCAGAAGAATGAAAAATCTCAGAAGAGGAACAGCTCTGCCCATCAGGTGATTGCTGATTTTTCTTAAGGAGATTTCAAGGCCTGCAGCCCAAGTTGTGACTTGCCCTGAGCACATAGGTTTTCTCTATTTATCTTCTTCCCTACCAGTTTTCTGTGAGTTTGTACCCACTCTTCTCCTTCATGGATATTGTGTGCATTGGTGGGAACATGTGAATGAGTTTTATTGGTAAGCTGTTATGATTAGTGTTGCTCTTGCCTTATTGTTTAGTAAAAGTTTCATGATTAATTATCAGTGGCGTCATCTTGACTGACCTGTTTGAATGGGAGGCATACCAGTGGGGCTCGGGGGCTGCAACTGTGAGTAGTAGATGTATATAACTTCTGTCTACCTTAGGATTACCCCTATCACCCTAAAAATGAATTATAGCAATATGTCCACCCCCTCTGCAGAACCACCCCAATCTGGGTGCAGATAGGATGAGAGAGACAGGCTTAGTCCAGAGATAAAGCTAGTGAGAATTGAGGTTGGTACTATACCCACGTTCTAGGACTCTGAATCCTCTATCTCCTGAGGGAGCCTATTCCATTTTTGAACAGCTCCAATCATTAGGAAACAACATGGTATATGCAGCTGAAATCTGCCTCCCTTCAACTTCCACCTCTTGCTCCTCCTGCTGCCTTTTGGAGCCAAATAGAACAAATTTAATCTCTTTTCCACATGATAGTCCTTCAAATTAGTCTTAGGTCATAGGATTTAGAGCTGGCAGGGATGTTAGGGGTAACCTTGTCAAACTCCTTTATTTTAACGATTTAAAAACTAAGGCCAAGAGAGATGAAGTACTCAAGGTCAGCGAGCTAGTAAATAGCAGAGTTCAGATCCATGTCCTTTGACTCTAAATCCTAAATACATGAAGACAGAAATCATGTCCCTCCTAAGTCATCTCTTCCCTCTCTTCCTGCCTCCATCGCCCCCATGCCCCAAAATGGTATGAAGACATAGGCTAGGAACCAGCTTGGTAAGAAGTTAAGGTTGATATGAAGGCAGCTCAAAGGGAACACAAGAGCCCCCTTAAGGAAAGGTGAAAAGATGTAGGTGGAGGGTAGAGGATATGGGACTACACAAACCTATTTCTTTACTAGGCTGATGTTAGGAGGCAGCCCTTCTCGTTCCCTTCTGCTTCCTGGTTCAGCCTGCTGCCTAGAGAGAGAAAGCTATGTGATAGAGGTCGCAGAGCTATTTAGTGATAAAACCAGGGTCAAAATCCAGGACTCCTAACTCTCTGCCCAGGATTAGTTCCCCTAAAATCCACTGGATTCCTCCACATCCCAGGGCAGTGCCAATTTCCATGCTTGTCCTGGGATTTAGATGGATGTAGCTCTGCCCAGTATCCAGGGGGTGAACACCTCTGATGACTCCATGGATCACCCAAGCCTAGGGATGGTTTCTAAACTAGTTGGTGGGATGAGGTCAGTGCCTGACAGAATATGACTCTAGGGTGCTTTCCAAACAGGGTCTTCCCAGATTGTGCCAGAAAGTCCTTCAAGGAGCTCACAGTCTGTTTCCCTTCACAGGCAGGGGAAGACTCTGTGGGAGGAGAGTGATAAGCAGCCACTGCCATCATTACCAGCTAAGATGGAAGTTTTCTGCTGAGGAGGGAACATGAGTCAAATGGTTATAAATCAAAGTGGCCTTTGCTGAGTCTCTTGGGCTAGAAGGAAAGGTTATCTTGGAGTTGTTGCTTTTCACCAAGCTTGGAGTCAATGAATTGAGCCCTCAGGAAAGGTATTGGGTGAAGGATAGGGGATGGCAGTCTGGCAGTGGGTGATTAGAGGTAAGGGTGTTTCAGATCTCTTAAATACTGAACTTTCTGCCTCATGACAGAGCCAGATGGGGCTCTGTTAGGGAGGGGGATCCATTGTCCATTCCCACTTCCCAGTGGGGGTGGCTATCAGAAGGGGATTTGGGAAAAATCTTTCATGAGTGTGCACTGGCACATGCTGATCAGGGGATGGGGGATACAAACTGCCACAATAAATTTTATTTGCACGAAGTGCGTGTGTAATATGTGTCCATTAATTTAACTGAACTAAAGAAACCTAGGCATCTGTTTTTGACTAAGCCCAACTTGGACAGTCCCCTTTGAAGAGTCAATTTGATATTGAAATAGAATGATACACTCATAAGTCATTTACCAGTTAACAAAAGGCCATTCTATAAGGAGAGTCATTGAGGATGCCTTGAGTTGATTCAGCTGAGCGGAGCTCCCATCCACTAGCCAGGCATCTCCCATCACTAGCCAAGCATCTCCCTTCCACTAGCCAAGTATCCCAGAGTCTCTTAAGCTCTCCATGGCAGCTTTGTAGTCAGGTGACAGAAGTGATATCAGAAGTTTGAGCCTTTAGTCCCCTGAGTCAACCAAGAACAGGAATATCTGAAATCTCAAAACTAGTATAGGGGTAGGAGTCTGGATATTGATTGTTCTGGCACCCTTTTTCTTAGCACTCTCCAGGTGGTGATTATTCAACTTCTGGATTGTTTGGGCTCTCAGACACTCATGATCACTTATCAACAAATCATTATTTATTAATATGGAAAACAAAGAACAAGGAAGTAAAGGTAGTACGGGTCTCAAACCTGGATGCCTAATGTTGAGAGAAGACCTGGCTGAAGAGACAGAGACCATAGTCTGAAAGTTTTTGCATCATTTGTGAATTTCATTACACAATAGATTCAATTGTGGATTTGGATATACATTGTTAGTTTAGTAGGGAAAATAAGAGTCTGGGTGGAAGAGGACATGGGGGGTGAGTGAGTCCCTTAAGACTCTAGTGGTGAGGAATAACTGAAGTGAGTGCTGGCTGATGAACTGGCATTTCCACCAGGGTGGCCAAACAGAGCAAATGGGGGTGGAACAGTCAATTTAATTAAAAATATTTCTTAAATTAAAGGCTGACTCTATGGAAGGCACTGTGTTAGATGCTGAGAATGCAAAGACAACCCCCACCCCTAGCCAAAAACAGTCTGTGCCCTAGAGTCATTTCCATTCTATTATGGGTGTGATGGGACTGAATGTGTACCCAGATGAATGAATTCAGTGTCTCTACAAAGTAATAGAAAGTTATTTCAAGAGGGAGGGAAGAATAACCACTGGGATGATAAAGAAAGGTCTTGAAGAGGAGTTGGAAGCCTGAGCTATGCTTGGAGGAAGCATAACTTCTGAAGGGCTTCTGCTAGGTGGAGGTAAGAGTCTAACACATCTCAGACATGGAGGACCATCCATGCAAAGGTGGAGGAGACGGAATGTCACGTGCTGTTGACCATAGGGAGTAGCTCATCAGGTCAGCCTGTACAGGGAGGTGTGTAGAAAGGGTGGTGATGGTGACCGACATAGTAAAGGCAGAGAAATCGGAAGAAAGAAAACAAGCATTTATTAAGTACCTACTATGTGCCAGGCATTAGGCTAAGCACTTTACAGATACATTATTTGATCCTAACAATAACCTTGGGAGGAAGGTGCTATTATTATCCCCATTTTACAGTTGAGGAAACTGAGTCCAGCTGAGGTTAAGTGACATGCCTAGGGCCACACAGCTAGGAAGTGTTTGAGACTGAATTTGAATTTAGGTCTTCCTAACTCCATGCCCAATGCTCCATCCACTGTGCCAACTTTTGTTGTTGTTCCATTGTTTCAGACTCTTTGTGACACCATTTGGGGTTTTCTTGACAAAGATACAGAAGTGGTTTGCCATTTCCTTCTCCAGCTCATTTTACAGATGAGGAAACTGAGGCAAACAGTGACTTGCCCAGAGTCACATAGCTAGTAAATGTCTGAGGCCAGATTTGAACTCAGGTCCTCCTGACTCCAGGCTTGGTGTTCTATCCGTTTTACCACCTAGCTGCCCTCGTGCCAAAAAGCTGCCTCTAACTCACTGGTTGATGTTGAGGGTTAATGGTGACTGCTTGAGATGAAGCCTGGGTTATCATTCCCTTCTACAGTCATTATGATAAACAGAAAGTTTTTGCAGGGGTGCAGAATCATGGCCCATGTTTCCACAAAGACTGTCCACAAGCAGCATATATCAAAATTGCGGGAGTAAATAATGGTGAAGCTTTGACCATGCCTGGTGTAGTGATGTGTGACTGAATTATAACAGCTGAGTTTTCTTCTCATCACCCTTCCCCTGGAACAGGGATGCCTGGTGACAAGCAACAGGCTTCAGTAGTTAGTATCTGATATTTAAAATTTTAGGAAGAGAGTTTGGCTGGCTCTACCTCCACTTTAAAAAAGAATGGAAAAGTTGTTCCCTTTTATCTTTGCCCTGTTTCAGGATGAGGTAAAACAGTAGACTGTACTTGGGACCTGGAGAACACTTGGAGCCCAGGGCATTGGTGAAGCCAGGTGAGTTTGCTCTGGATCTCTTTGTCTTGGCCCCTGGTACCTCTGGAGCAAAGCTTCCCACCTCTGTGGGGTAGGCTCAAGGTGGGACTTGGGGCCTAGGCTTTCTTGACCTCCCGCATTCTATTCCAACACCAGGCTAGGGTATGTTTCCCCATTCACAGGAAGGGATTTGCAAATCAATGGGCCCATTCCAGTTGGAAGTGACTTGGGTAATGAGTGACAGCCATGTTAACTGGGCCTGCCTTTATAGAAAGGACACCCGCCAAACAAAGCAGCCCCAGCAGATAGCAGTGTCCGGCACTGCCTTCTGCCTGGTCGCTTGCCAAATGGAACAAGCAAACTTCATGATGCAGCACTCCCCATTGATGGGGAGAGGGATGGGTGCACTGGGATTCAGGAAGAGAATGAATTTCTATAGCTGACAAGGGAAAGATGCATTTGAAAGGTGGACTGTGGTGGGCTTATGGCCTTACATCCTCGCATCATTGTGACCATTTCCAGGGCCCGGGGAGAGCACATCCTGGGACAAGTTAAACTTTAACAGGGTCTAGGAAAATGGAGAGCTCTGATGCCCACAGCACTGGGCAGTCCAGGCCCAGTCTGGGGGGTGGGCAGCCCAGCAGAGGCCCTGTGGCCAAGGCTTTTTCTTGGCCCTGTCTCTAGGACCTGAGAGTCCCTGATGAATTGCCCCAATATTCTGATCAAAAAGTCCTGCTAACAGTTTTAGTGTGTTTGTGTCCCCCTAGTGAAGATAAATTAGACAGGCTAATGAGACTGATTAGTCTTTAGCTGTGACCCTTGCCCCCGAGGATGTACTCTGAGCTAATAGAGAGAATGGGGATTATGAGCTGTGCTAATGGGCTTGTGTTGGCCTGTTAAAGGAAAACACATTTATTGCTACTTAGAGAGCATTGATCTAATTGTGCTGGAAGCATTTCTGCGAATGGAACATGGAATTTTTATTAAGTAGGTGACTCAGGTTCAGCCAAGATATTCTGACTGGGATGAGGGGGAAAAAAAAAGAAACAAAATCTTTTACAAAGGTTTCATGTGGAAATAATTCTCTATTCCACTGAAGAGAGTTTAGTTCTCCGGTCAAACAATTACAAAATTCATGCATCCATTCATTAAACATTCGTTAAGTATGTACTGTGTGCCAGGCCCTGTGCTGGCCATTGGGGATGTGCAGATAGGTATGATGCAGATCCTATTTTTAAGGATTGTGTAGCCATCTAATGGAGGAAGACGTGGTCACAAACATCTATGGAGGAAGAATGCCTGAATCTCCTGCTCTTTATCCTCATTTCAAAGTGTCATGGAAGGTTGAGGAGGGAGAGATCACTTTTATCTGGGGAGTCTGTGTGTGTGTGTGTGTGTGTGTCACACACACATGCATGTGAATATAGGGGGAGGAAGGTCAAGGAAGGTTTCATAGAGGAGGTGGCCCCTCTGAGGTGCCCTACCTTCCTTTCCACGTGGAGCTGAGTAGACACTGGGGATATTTTTATATCTATCATTGCTAGAGTGTCAAAATTTGAGAATCATGCTTGGAGTTCTGGAGTTTATCCTAGCTCTGAATGTCATCCCAGCAGCCATCTAAAAAGGGGTGAGAGTTTCCTGGTGCTGACTATGGGTGTAACCTGCCTCTCATTCCTAGCATGGATAGGGCTCTCACCTTGATATCCAAGGGGCAGAATCACAGAGTTAGAAAGGACTTCAGAGGACACACAGTACAGCCCATACTGGAACTGAGAACTCCCTGGAAAGTGGTCCTCCAGCCTCTATTTGAAGACCTCCCATAATGGGGAGGCCTTGCTTTTACCTCTTGAGGTAGCTCATTCCGCTTTGGGGCTGCTCTCATCATTAGAAAGTTTTTCTCTCTATCAGGTTGAGATCTTGCCTCTTTGCAAAGTAAACCACCCTTTGTCCCTTATTCTGCCTTCAGTGATCAGGTGGAACAGGTCTAATCTCACTTTCAAAGCAGGCAGTGTCCCCCATACTTCTGGGATTTTTATAATAGGAATGCTAAAAAGGAGTATATTTGAGTTTCTATGACTAGGTTACCTTACTTGTATGGTTCCTCCCTCCATTCCCCAAACCATACATGAAATTTATTAGAATGTTAGCTCCTTGAGAGTAGGAATTTTCACTCTTTGTACTTGCATCCCTAGTGCTTGAAACAAAGTAGTTGCTTAGTAAATTAAGGCCTGTTGATTGATTGATTGAAATAAGCCTCAGGTGGTGATGCTTTGGGTGGCTTTGTGAAAAAGATTGGAATTTTGAGAAGATCCATAGGGACAGAATGGGGAGAAGAAGTTAGCATAGGGCCTGTTGTAGAGTAGATATTTAATAAACTCGTGTTGAAAGAATGGGGCAGAGAGAAGAGAGGTGGCTCAGGGGAGCTGAGCAGGATGCTACATGCCTAGAACAGCAGAAAGGTGAATCCAGAGAAATTCTGTGGACAGAGTCCAGGGTATAACAGTATGGCAGAATTTGTGTAGCCACTTGCATGAGAAGGGGACCCGGGGACTCCAAAAGAGTAGAGCTTGCTTCTGAAGTAATTGAGATGACTTCAGAAGCTCAGTCTTCTTTCTCTAAATCACTATCATATTGTGTAATTTGAAGGCATGTAGCCAATGGGATTAGGGGGCTTTGTTCTCTGCATGCCATCAGGAATCAGCCAACCTCAAATATCATCAATGAAAATTAATCTCCGACCTTAACAAATCTAACAAGTAATAGAATTATATGGAAGTGAAGAAAGGTGATGTTGTAATGATAAATACAAGGAGAAGAGTGGTGATCTGTAAGTCAAAGGCAGAGGTAAAGAGCGAGAATCTGTGATTCTTGCTCCAGCTCTGATGGGTGAGGTGTGTGTCCAGCATTGCTGACAGAGATAGCCAGTCCACTTCACAGGTCCATCCTTTTGATGGAGAAGGGAACTCTGGGCTACCAAACATTAATAAAAACATCACATAAGCACAGTCGAGGGCAGGTAGGTGGCACAGTGGATATAGTGCCCAAGTCTGGAGTCAGAAGACTCATTTTCCTGAGTTCAAATCTGGCCGCAGACACTTGTTAGCCGTGTGACCCTGGGGGAATCACTTAACCCTGTTTGCCTCTGTTTTCTCATCTACAAAATGAGCTGGAGAAGGAATGGCAAACCACTCCAGTGTCTTTGCCAAGAGAACCCCAAATAGGTCACGAAGACTTGGACAAGACTGAAAATAACTGAACAGCAGCAAAAAGCACAGTCAATTCTGTTTGCTCCGATTCTATATTTGTCAATAGCAAATCTTAATAGTTGTTTATTGATCAGTTGATTGATACTAGGAAACCTGATCTTAATTCTGTTTTTTGAGTAGATTTCCATTTTGGGAAGAAAGTGAACTGACTGGCCAAAACAAATATCAGGCTGGCTAAATAGTTACATTTATAATGATAAATGTAAAATATGATGGGATACCGTGAAAATTGGACTGGAATTTGAGTCAGAGGACTTTGGTTAGAATCCCAGCTCTGCCTCTTGCTGCCTGTATAACTTTGAACAAGTTGCTTAACCTCTTTTGGCCTCAATTCCTCATCTGTAGAGGAAGGGGGTTAGACTAGATGGCTTGTAATGTCTAAATCTATGATTCTTTGCCTGTCATTCAAGGCCCTTTGCAATCAGGCATCATACTATCTTTCCAGCTTTATCTCCTATTGATATCTCTACATATTCTACATTCTAGTATGTGTGATTCTGGGCAAATCACTTACCTTGTCTGCCTCAGTTTCCTCAACTGTAAAATGGGAATAACAATAGCCCCCATCTCCCAGGGTTATCATGAGGATCAAATGAGATGATATTTGAAAAGTGCTTAGCATGGTACCTGGCACATAGCAGCTGCTTGTTCCTTCCCTTTCCCCCCTAAACTCAGCCTGTGTTCTCCCACTTCTGCACCATTGCTCACACCATTCCCTATGAATGCCCTTTCTCCTCCTTTATTACCTGTTGAATGTTTATCTGTCCTTTTAAACTAGGAATCCAGTCAGATCCATAGACATTTGGGCAGGGGAAATTCTTCACTGCAGTGCCGCTGGAGTCTTCCAGGAAGCTGTCTTTACCACTTTTCTCTATCTCTTGGAAAATACCTCTTTGCTATCTTATCAGGGAAAGAGGCTGACCCATGGACCTTAGTAGCTGGTTGCAGCCTTTCAGTACAGGAAGTGTGCTGAATCACCAACTTTTGAACTAGAAGAGACCTTGGTACACAGAAGGTCAAAGCTTGGAGGGACCTTAGAACAAAGAGTGTTAGAGATGGAACGTGCCTCACAACACAGAATGTGGGATATCAAGTTTAGAAAAGTCAATAGTTAATAAGCATTTATTTGAGCACCTACCTATGTTCTGGGCACAGTGCTAACCTCTGGGAATACAAAAAATGGTAAAAGACAGTTCCTGCTATTATGGAGCACCCAGGGAAGACAATCTGAAAATAATTATGTACAAAGAAGCCATATATAGGGTAAAACAGAGAAAATCAACATATAGGGCACCAGCATTGAGAGAGATCAAGAAAGGGCAGGCTTCTTGTAGAAGATGAGATTTTAAACTGGACTTGAAGGAGCCAGGGAAGCCAGGAGGTGGAAATGAGGAAGGAGAGTATTCCAGACAGACAGTGAGAATGCTCCAAGTCAAGAGATGGAGTGTTTTGTTTGATGAACAGCCAGGAGACAGTCATTGAAACAAAGGATATGTGAGCTAGGAAGTGGGAGGGAACCAGATTGTGAAGGGCTCTGAATATCAGTAGAAGATTGGATCCTGGAGGTGAGAGGGAGCCATTGGCCTTTATCAAGGGGAGGAGTGACATGGTCAGACCTGTGATTTAGGAAGATCAATTTGACAGCTGAATGGAGGATGAACTGGAACGGGGAGAAGGATCATTAGACAATAGAACATAGTGTCAGAGCTAGAAGAGACATCAGAATCTCTATCTCTATCTATCTATCTATCTATCTATCTATCTATCTATCTATCTATCTATCTATCTATCTATCTACCTACCTACCTACCTACCTACCTATCTGTCTTTCCAGAGTCAGGAGGAATCTGAGAGCATCAGAATATAGACTGTCATATCTGACAGCACAGAATGTCAGAACAGAATGTCAGAACTGAATCAGACCTGAGGATGTAGACTCTCAGAGCTGGAAGGGACCTTAGGACATAAACCAACAGAATAGGTAGAGATCTTAGGACCAGAGGATTATAGAGGCCCTTAGAGTTGGAAGGAACACTAGATGTCTTCTACTTCTGAGGTGCATGCCCATGGCCAGCAACACTTGAGTGAGGCCCAAACTAGTAAAAGGTAATTGGGAAATATTTAACAAAATAAAACATAGATAATATTAACTAGCCAATAAACATTTATTAAGCACCTACTGTGTGCCACACACTGTGATATGTACTGGAGATACAAAAAGGGGCAAAAGGCAGTCCCTGCCCTCAAGGAACTTACAATCTAATAAGTCACTCTGTGGGTTGCAGGAATCCTTATGTTTGAGTTGGATACCACTACTTTAGGCCAACCTCTTCATTGTGCAGATGAGGAACGTGAGGCCCAGAGAGGTTTAATGATCTGTTCAGGGTCACATGGGCAATCGATGTCCGAACAAGGAATGTCAGATCTAGAAGAGCCCTTATGATAGAAAAGAGATATGACCATGCTCCCTCCCTCCTTATTCTCATGTCCAAGATCTTCAATGGCTCACTATTGCTTCTTAGATAAAATACAAAATTATCAGCCTGATATTACTTTTTACTAATTCCTATTAATTTCCTAATTAATTTCTAATTTCCTACATTAATGATTCCTTTTCATGCATTCTTTGTGCTAGTCAAACTGGCCTGCAAGCTGTTAGCTAGCTGTACGTGTCATTCTATTTCCTTCCAACAAGACTACCAGCAAGTAATAACAACAAACAAATGTTTTTTATAGCATTTTAAGGTTGGCAAAGAGCTTTAAAATTATTTTCTCATTTGATCCTCACAAGAACCCTTGGAAATAGGTTCTATTTATCATCTCCATTTTACAGATGAAGAAACTGAGGCAAATAGAAGTTAAGTGACTTGCCTAGGGTTACACACTAGAAAATGTCTTAGTTCAGATTTGAACTTAGATCCTCTTGACTCTAGGCCTAGTGCTCGATCCACTGAACTACTCCTAACCCCCGTGCTTGGAATGAACTACCTCCTCATCTCCATTTGATAGAGTCCATAGTTTCTTTCAAAGGTTAGCTCAGGTGACACCTTCTAGAGAAAACTTTCCCTCATCTTCCCCAGTATTAATACTTTTTCCTCTTGAAATTTGTAATATAGTGCTCAGTGTATTTGGTTGTACAACTGTTGTTTTCCTAGAGAAGGAAGTAAATCCCTTAAAAACAAAGACTATGTTGTTTTTAATATTGTAACCCTACCAGGATGCCATAGTGGTTAGAAAGCTCCCTGACCTTAAAGACAGGGAAACATGGGTTCAAGTCTTGCCTCTGATATGTATTGGCTACGTAACTTTGGGTTAATCACAGACTCATAGTGCCCTAGGTAACTTACTAAGTTTCAGAAAAGGTGCCATCCTGCAAGGGTAAAAATTCATCCATAGCAGCTTCCTACACCAATGAAATCACAAGTACTGTCCCTATTCCCAGCACATAGTAGATATTTAATAAATGTTTGCATTGTAGTGAATAAATAAATCCCAATTCCCTCCTCTAACATACAGTAGGTGTTTAATAAATATTTGCATTATATTAAATCCCAATCCATATCCCCGAGCATTCAGTAGGTACTTAATAAAGGTTTGCATTGTATTGAATTATCAGAGCTGGGATGACATCTTAGAAGAAAGAATGTCAGAAGTGGAAGAGATCTCCAGAACCACCTAGCCTCACACCTTCAATTTACAGAGAAGGAAATTACCCAGAGAAGAGAAGGGAACCTTCAATTCACAGGTGGAAACCTGGCTCTGGTGTTAGGCAGCTGCATTTTCCTCCTAGATATGCTATCCACAATACAACTTACCTGTGTCAGAGCAGATGGGAGAGGAAGAACTTCCAAGAATATGGGTGGAAGAGAAACCCAAGGCCCCCTCCCCTTCCATTAGAGGAGTTGTCTGCATGTCTTGCTTTAGCAGGTGGGAGCTGAGAGACGAGCTGGACATGGGGCAGAGCCTTGCTCGGGACAGGCAGAGTGATAAAGTTGTGCCTTATTCTAAGCAAATTCAATATGTAAGCATCTAGAATTTGACCCTGGGCAAGTCACTTAACCCTGTTTACCTTAGTTTCCTCATCTGTCAAATGAGCTGGAGAATGAAATGACAAACCATTCCAGTATCTTTGCCAAGGAAACCCCAAATGGGGTCATGAAGAGTTGGACGTGACTGAAAATGACTGAACAACAGCAACAAATTTTATACTGAGGATATACTGGGGAGAGAAAGAGAAGGGACGGAGGACAGATGAGGAATTCAAATCCTAGAATTGGAAGGGTTCTCAGAGATCATTGAATCCAGCTCCTACCTCAGCAAGAATTCCCTCTATGATGATGGGGAGGATTATTTACTTTATGAAAGTATCAACCTCTTTGTTAAAGGATTCACAATTCCTCCAGCTCTGGTACTCTCTAGTTGTGTGACCTTAGCCAAGTCACTTTTTCTCTGGGCTTTACTTTCATCCCTGTATGTGAGAGGGTTGGAACAGATGATCTCTAAGCTGGAAAGCTTTGACAATCCTGGAGTTCAGAATTCTATAATATATTGAACCCTCATTGTGTGAGGACTCAATAGACAAAAGTGGGAAAGCCTGCACACTCTTCATTCTCCCAGCCCTTGAGCAAGGGGAGGTTTTTTGGGTGGTCAGCAATGCTGCCCCCTTGTGGTCGGGGCTGTGATGAGTGCTCCTTTGCTAGGGTTCTGAAAATTTTTGTTCTACCTTGCTTCATAGGACCCTAAACTTAGATCTGGAAGGGCCCTCAGAAGCCATCTGGCCTTCTCTTCTTATTTGACAGATGAACAAACTGAGACCCAGGGATATTAAGTGACTTACCCAAGGCTACAAAGGTTATAAGCATCATTGGCAGGATTTGAACCCTGATCCTTTGATTCTTATTCGCAGGGGCAAAATTCACAGTTGGTTTATGTGCATCACATTCTCCCCCTGAGCACATCAGGCCAGGCTCCTGAATACCTGTGCTTGGCCAAAGGCCAGTTTGAAATGAGATCTGGATCCAATTTCACTTCAGAGGAAGGAGGGGTAGGGGAATGAAGAAGGAGAGAGGAAATAAAAATGGTAGGACAATTAGAAGAAAAAAGCAATCAAAAATACACCATAAAATACATGAATCAGAGAACATTAGGACAAATTAATGGACTACATGAAAAGTGATTCCTTAAGGATGTTTTCAAAGTTTTATTAAATGCCTCAGTGGGTCCCAAGGACTCTAAACTGGCCAATGAAGAAGAGGCAGGCCTGTGAGGACTCAAACCTCTGACAAGGTTTGCAGGCACCAACAGAAAGATCTGCAAGCACAGACAGAGGAAGAAATGGGGTCACCACCTCACACAGACACTCAAACCCACCGGCACAGATTGGCACAAAAGGATGGTGGCTAAATCGCACAATTCAATTCAAATTCAACTGAACTGAATTGGATTAAATAAATGGTATAGTATAATGAAAAGGACACTGGTTTCAGCCTGAGGACCTGGGTTCAAATCCTACCTCTCTTTTTATCTGTGTGATTTAGAGGACATCTGTCAACCCCTATGGATCTCAGGTTCCTCATCTATAAAATGAGGAAGTTTGACTGGGACATTAAGGTCCCTTCCAGCTCTAAACCTATGATTGTGTAATTCAATAAGCAATCATTTATTGGAGCATTTACTTTGTGCAAAGCCCTGTGTTGGGCACTGGGAAAAGAGAGGATACAAAACTTAGGTAAGACATTGTCCCCTGGAGCTCATATGCTATGCGTCTTCATCAGCAAGTCTGTTCAGTAAATGCTATTGAGTTGAACTGAATGCACAGGATAGATGAGGAGAGGAGAGGACGAGGTAGAGGTGAGGCGAGTGGGAGGTGGTAGCAGGAACAGTGAAAGGGTTTGAAAGAGAGGTTTATCTACTCAAAAGTAAAACCCTTAGAAGTAGAATAAAAACGAACATCTGGAAGTCTATTGTGCCTTATTCTACCACTCTAAGCTTTTGATTTAGTATCTTTTTCTCCCTCTTAGAAAGTATTTTCAAAATTCTTTAGAGAACATTCCCCGTGATTGATTAGCTCTTATTCCCCTCACCAGCAGAAATACAGATTTATTTAGGAGCTCCCTTGGGGATTATGGGGACTATTACATACCCATCCACAACCATGAATAAGAACAAGAATGGAGCTTACTAGCTGTATGACCTTGGGTAAGTCCTTGATCCTTGACAGGCCTTAGTTTCCTTTTCTTTAAAGTCATAGGTGTGAGGTGGTGGGGGGAGGGGAGATTAAACTAGATGATTTCTAAAGGTACTTCCAGTTCAGTCATTCTGTTATGCCTGATGTTTTCAGGCAGAAGAAAGAAAATACTGCCATTCATTCATTAGCCTCTCTGCCTCCTCCACCTCTCTTCTTTTCCTAACGATAATGATAATAAGAACAATAATAATAATAACAAACATTTGTATAGCACCTGCTATTCTAGGCACTGTGCCTAGATTACACTTTGCAATTATTATCTCATTTGTAATTATTTCAGAGATAATTTTCAATTATTATCACAGGCAGATGGTATTATTAATCCTCATTTTACAAATAAGGTGAACGAAGGTTAAGTGACTTGCCTACGGTCTCACACGGCTAAATGTCTGAGTGCAGATTTCAGTTTGGGTTTTCTGGACTGCAGGCCTGGCACTCCATCTATCCACTGTGCCACCTGGCTGCCTCTGTGGAATACTGGCCTACTTGCTTGGGTGGCATGTCTCAGGAGTTGAGAAGAACCTAGGATAATAACAACCGCCACCTGGGGTAGACAAGGCAAGCGCTATCACCATATTGCATAAGAAGAAACTGAGGCATGTAGATATTAAGTGACTTACCCAAAGTCATATGGCAGACTCTAAATCTCTAGGTCAGACTGCCTCATGATACAGGTGCCTCCTGATACCAGAGCTTTATTCTGCTCTAAATGGCTGAGTTGCTGTTTTGCCCTTTTCTTCCTCCCCAGTCATGCCTTCATGTTCAGCAATGATTTTGAATGCTTGAGAAGCTGATAACAGTTCTAGGGCCCACAAAAATGCATGTGTGGCTGCAATGTCTTATCCATTTCAAGGTGGTTGTTACTGGTTAGTTAGCAGTTAACTGTAACCTGTTACTGATTAGCTGGTTAGTGTTCTGTCTTGTAGTGGTTCCAGCTTGTCTAGGTAGGGACAGGAAACAAAAGAACACCTAGGGCTGGCTAGATTAATGACAGCTGCTGATGATACCTGCTAAGGGGGCAGGGGTGAGTCAGGAGGTGTCAGGGAATCAGAGGGAGTTGTACTGAGGGTGATGCATGCCAATCTTGTACAAATATTAGGGGTGCAGAAAGCAGGGGGGCAAGAAATAGGGAAAGAAAGAAGATGGAATGGGCTGGGATAGGGTGGCATGGCTGTGTTGTGTGATGCCCCAGATGAGATCTGGCCATTATGGCGCCATCAGAGCCTTGATTTGTAGTGGAGAATCACAGTTATTGCTTTGAGATGAGGGGGAACACAGGGTTTTCTGAGTCTTTCTTTCTGGCAGGGGAGAAAGCTTTCTATACTTCATAAAGTTTAACTTTGTTCAGTCCATATCTATTCTACTTGATAGTTTCAAGATGACAGCAAGAATAAAGGCCTGGTCCTTTGAGAAGACAGAAGGTACAGTAGATTATGAGCCCTTTCATCTTAAAAGGAGAGGCACTGAATCAGTGGATGAATTAGGAAAAGCTGGGTGGGGAGGCAGTTAGGTTATAGGAACCTCTTTAAAAGGCAGTTTAGCAGCCTTGGGAGAAGAGAGAAGGTAAAGAGAAGAAGGTTTGGTGCCCTGGATGGTGGAAGAGCTTGCTTTGACCTGGAGGAAGCTACAAGTGGAGTCAGGGCATTTAAGGTTCAAAGGCTCTACCCCACCCCCGAGGCAGGTCTAGAGGGAGAGGGAGAAAGGGAGGGAGAGAGAAGAGAAAGAAAGGGAGAGGAGAGAGAGAGAGAGAGAGAGAGAGAGAGAGAGAGAGAGAGAGAGAGAGAGAGAGAGAGAGAGAGAGAGAGAGAGAGAGAGAGAGAGAGAGAGAGAGAGAGAGAGGAGAGAGAGAGAGAGAGAGAGAGAGAGAGAGAGAGAGAGAGAGAGAGAGAGAGAGAGTGAGAGAGAGAGAGAGAGAGAGAGAGAGAGAGAGGGGAGAGAGAGAGAGAGAGAGGAGAGCAGGAAGCTCTACTAGGCCTAATCTCTCTCAGCAGAATGACTGACTGCTGCTATAGGAGTCCTTTTAGCATTTATATCATACTTGATGGTTTAAAAAGGGTTTTCTTCCCAATGACCTCATATATAGATTTTATCATTGATAGTAGTCATGACCTTAGTTCTCAATATCAATTGTGACAGACAGAGCTAGAAACCATGAGTGGGAGTTGGGAAGGCAGAAGGTGAAAAATTTAGTTGAATATTGGGAATAAAGGAATTTTTGTCATTGTTCAGTCATGTCCAACTCTTCATGACCCCATCTGGGATTTTCTTGGCAAAGATACTAACGCAGTTTGCCATTTCCTTCTCCAGCTCATTTTAAAGATGAGGAAACTGAGGCAAGCAGGGTTAAATGACTTGCCCAGAGTCACACAGCTAGGAAGTGTGTGAGGCTGGATTTGAACTCACAAAGGTGAGTCTTGCTGATTCAAAGCCCAGTGCTTTATCCATTGAAGCACATAGGAATTTGCAACAGTTAACTTAATAAGAGGGCATTTTACCAGTGCTTAAGTTTCCTTTTTTTTTTTCCTTCTAGCCCTTACTGTAGCTGGGATAGTTCATGATCTATAGACTGTGTTTTAAATAAACATGTATACATGTCAGTAGATCTGTGATGTGGGTACTCTTTCCAAAGGCTCAGATCACAACCCATCCATGCCTTCTTGCCCTCTGTGATTTTTGTTCACTGCCTTCAATAACTCCTCCCTAGAAGATAAAGCCAATGCTTTGGAGGCCTTTGTCTAGGTCTCTTAACATCCTCAGAGTACTGCCAGGCATGATGGCCCACGCTCGTAGTCCCAGCTACCCTGATACTGAGCCTGCCAGATCTCTTGTGTGCAGGAGTTCTGAGCTGCTGTGGGCCATGCTGTTAGGGCCCATGGCCCTAAATTTGTCATAGAGCTTTCCAGCAATTGAATGGGCTATATTGAGAAGCAGGGAGCTTCTCATCATTGGAAGTATTCAAATGCAGGCTAGATGATCTAGCAAAGAGTCTTACATTAGCATTAAAAAGGACCTCAGTGATAATTATCCAAGATTCTATGCACCTCCAACAGTGTTAGCTACTAAATTGGGGACCAAAAATCATTGGGGATGTTGAGGGTAAGGAGTGGCTTCCTCTCTTGAGAATCATGAAGACATCTTCTGCATGCCACATGAGGATCACTTTGGGGGTGGGGTGGGGAAGCTGTCACTCTTCAGTGCTGTGGAGTTGTGCCCTTTGGGGACTCTGGTGTGATCCACTCAGAGTCAAGACGTCAAGGTGCTCTGATCTTCACTCTCAGCTGTGAGTCTGTGGCCATGGCAATGACTCCCCATATTATTTGGATGCTGGAATTCTCTAAGGCTTTGGGTCCAAATCCTACACCCAAAAGCTTTCTCTGAAATATGTATTTCTTCAGGGACTCTCTGGGGACATCCCTAGCTGGCCCAGTTGGAGATGAAGTTGTATTTAGGGAATTGGTGGAGAGGGGGAGAGGGAGAGGGAGAAGGGGAGGGAGAAGGAGGAGAAGGAGAGGGAGAAAGAGGGAGGAGAAGGACAAGGGGAGGGAGAAGAGCACCCAATTTTAATAAACCAATTTCATTTTGTTTCATATTTCAGTGGTTCTTAATGGTACCCTCAGGGGATTTGACATTAGGATTTCACGTGAGGTAGAAGCTGCTCAGCTCTTATGGTTTGGGGGCCTAAAGTAGGGCTGAGAATAGGTCAGAGTGGCCAAAGCCATGATCAGCAACAGGCGAACAGGGCTTTGCCTCAGGGTGCCAATGGGGTGGCACAATTCTTCCTTGCAGTGGAAGCCACTGAAGGGACTTGGTACCCAGAGGGGAGGAAGTGAAGGCCTCTTCTGCTGTCCCCTGGGTTTGGGACAGGAACCTCTACTAGGTTCAGTTTCCCTCAGCAGTGTAACTGCCCCCACCTAGGATAAGCTGCTTGTAGGAAACCCAGGATTATGAGTGATGGTGGTGCGCCCCAGCCTTGAGGTATGACAGGGTCTCTGTCTCTCCCTGTGTCCACCCTCCCGTGTACAACTTGGGGTATTACCTCTGGCATTGGCACTGTGACTCTATCTAGCCAGCTGCCCCTGATCTCCATGGAGAGCCTCACAGGGAAGAATTCTTGGCTTAGGAAGGTGTTAAGACTGAGGCATTTAAAGTCTGTCAGACGGGGCAGCCTTTGAGAGTACCTAGCACCAGCTTTCCCAGAGTGTTTCCGTCCTCATTTGGCAAACCCAGAATTAGGACTTTGGCTTTCCTAAACATTGGCCAGCAAGGCTTTTGTCAGCCTGATCATATGCTCATAGATATGAAGACACTCACAGTCCATGTCACTCAACTTCCTTAATTTTACAGATGAGGAAACTGAGGGCCAGGGTGTTAACTGACTTATAGAAGGTCACATAGGGAATGTCAGAGGCAGGAGGTGAACCCAGGTCTTCTGATTTCAGAGACAGTGCTCTTTCTAGGATATCACAGATTTAGAAACTATGAAAAGGGCATGAGATAGCCTGTGGCTAGAAGAAAAAAACCCTGAAATTTTTAGAATATCAGAATTTGTAACAGTTAATCAGTCACCAAGTTCTGTCATTTTTCTACTTTTGTAATATAATAATAAATAGCGCTTATATAGTGCTTTAAGGTTAACTAAGCGCTTTACAATAATTATTTCACAAAAACCCTGTGAGGTGTTATTATCTTCATTTTACAGATAAGGAAACTGAGGCAAACAGGGTTAAGTGACTTGTCCAGGGCACACAGCTAAATAAGTGTGTGAGGCAGGATTTGAACTCAGGTCCTTCTGACTCCAGGTCCTATCCACTGGGCCATCAGGTGCCTCCCTTGATACCCATCTTTTCTCTTTCATTTCCCATCACTACCCTACTTTGTCTTCTCCCCACTTTCACTTTTTTGTCTGCACAGAGTGACAGGTGAATCTAACTCATATGAGGGTCTGTTCATGCCATTCTCCTGCTTATAAAACCAAATTTAATATTCAATAGTTTTTCCTTATCTAGCAAACTGAGCCCATTCTCTTTAGCTGGACATTTGAGGCCTGCCATGCTCTGATCCCAAGGATCTTTCCAGTCTTTTGTTAAATCTCTTCTTCAGCCTTCTGTTAAATCACTTCTTTATGGATATACCATAGTCAGGGCAAGCTGGACTGTTGACCATTTCTGACTAGCCCTTTGGATTCTATGACTTTTCACCTAATTCTTCTGTTTGGAAAGACTTTTCCCTCTACCCATCTCCATTATAATAATAGTAAATAATAATCTTCCATGAATGGTTGATAACTTGCATTTATATAGTCGATCAGTCAATAAGCTTTTATTAATTTCTTTTTTTAAATTATTTTCTTTATTTTTAGTTTTCAACATTCCCTTCCATAAGATTTTGAGTTCTAAATTTTTTCCGCTCTCTCTCCTTCTCCCTCCCCTCAACAGCGTGCCATCTGATATAAGCTATACATATACATTCATATTAAACATTCAATTAGCTTTTATTATGTGCTTACTATGTGTCGGTTGTTGTTCCTAGGCCCTGGAAATACAAATATGAGCAAAAAGAGAGCTAGTCCCTGCCCTCAAGGAGTTTATTTATGTTCTATTGGAGAGTACAACTCATAAAATGGAGGTGAAAAGGAGGAGGAAGAGGAAGAAGGTCCTAGATAGGGTGGTATGATGCAGAAATCCAGAGGAGTGCAGCCTCTGGGAAATGAAGAGCATTTGTAAGGGTTATAGAGCACTTTCCTCCCAACACCATTGTGAGGCGAATGAATTCAAGTATTATCATCCCCACTTTACAGATGGAAAAATTGAGGCTCAGAAAAGGGAAGCACTATACCCATAGTAATATGGATTGTGAGCGTTAGAGCTGAGATTCTCTACTCATCCTTCAAGCTTAGCACCAGTGCCACCTCCGTATGAAGCCTTCCTTGATCTCTCTAACCTGATGTGATTCCTCTCTTCTCGATGCGCTTTAAACAACTCTCACCATGAATTTATTATTATTTTAATAAGTGCCCACTCTGTGCTAGGTGCTGGGTTTACAAGGAACAAACCAAAATAGTCCTTCTCAAGGAGCTTACATTTGGCTATGCTCTATGTCACTTAACCATATTCTGCCTCAGCTTATAGTAATTAAAATTATTTGTATATTTGTCTTATTCCTCCCCTCACTAGATTCTAAGCTTCATAGGACTAGTGTCCATACATTCTGCAGTGCTCAGAACAAAGCTGGGGCCAGGGGTGTGCTGGCTAGTGTTGAGCAACTGACTTGACCGGAAAGGGAAAAAAAGGACATGTTTTTAAGTTCAATCTTCATTATTAACATTCTGCCCATCACTTTACTATGTCTAGACAATAAATAAAAACAATAAATCAAGCCCTGATTTGTAGAGTGTGCTGATTTCCGAAGTGTAAATGCTTCCATTGAAAATTTAACAATCGGCTCTCAGAGCTGGTTCTAGCTGGATCCTGTATACCTCTGGTTGGGGGGCTCAGTAAATCTCTGGCGAGATGAATTTATAGGAAAGCACATGTGACTTGTCTCCCTCCCTTGCCCTCCAGTATAGATACTCCCTCCTTTACCTCCTTTTCTCTTCTAATACAGTGCTTGGTTCAGGCCAATTCTTTGATCTCAGTCACTGGCCATTCCCCTTGCCTGCTTGAATTGAAGGTGTTTCTGGTGTGAGAGAGCCTGGTTGTCTTCCCAAAAGCCTTCCCTCAGGGTGATGAAAGTGGAGCTACAGGTTAGCCCCTTGGCACATTGGAGGTAGAGGAATAGAGTCTGGGACTTTGTCACTGGGGTCTTCCTGGATGAGCACCATGGAAGTGTTGCGTGGTGAAGTCATGACCTCTTGTCTGGAATCTTCAGAGAGGGCACACCTTTCATCTCTAGCCCACAGTTCCACTGAGCCAGAGAGGGGAAGTTGGATAGAAGGTAACTCATTCTCCCCTTCTCCTTTCCCCTTTCCTCAACCTCTGTGGCCTTCTCTTCTACTCTGATACTCCAACCCCTTAACTTGGGGTTTTCCCTTTTCCTGACTTTCAAGGAAGCCTCTGGTCTAGAGTCCCAGCTTCAGATTTCGCAAAGGCTAAAGCTGATACCAAAGAGTTAATTCCTTCCACCCCATTGTCCAGTCAGCTTTGGTCCTTGCAGCAGATTGGAGCTGACTGGAAGGCTGAAGTGGGGATGACAAATGAGCGTGGCCCTGGTGTGCATTAAATATTTAATATTCTCTCGGTGGGAGGTGTCAGGAAAAGGACCATATAATAAATACTGGGGGAGACAATCCCATCACTGAAGTCGTCTGTTAATGACCTCATTTGCTTTGACAGAAACATTACAGATGCTGTGTCTGTGCTTCTGTGGCCTTATTAACTAGGTTGGCTTCCAATTCACCAGCAAATGCCATGTTTCCTCCATGCGGGGAGAGGAGGCAGCTGCCTCTGGAGTTGGCTGGTTTTCGTTTTCTGTCTCTGTCTCTCTTGGCACTTCTCTGCCATCTTCCTCCATTGGTTGGGCTGGATGGCTTCCAAGGTCCTTCCTGCTTGTATCTGAGCAGGAATCCTTTCTATATAACAATGAGTGATCTAAGCTGGAATTGAAGAGCCTCTTGGCTCTTGCCTCCCAAGGCAGCCCTCCCCAAGTCACTAGAAATCACCAGAAACTTTAGCCTTATATCAAATCCAAATTTTCATTCCTGCAATTTTTATCAATGGCTTCTAATTTCATCTTCTGGGGGCCAAGTGGAACAAAGCTAATACCTCTTCCCCATGAGGTTCTTGCAAATACGTGAGGACGGTGATCAAATTTCTCCCTCCTCATCAACTTATCTCCTCCAGTCTTTTCTTCTGAAGGCTAAAAATATCCAGTTGTTTCCACTAATTTTTAGAAGGCATGAACTCCTTCAAGTTGGGTGACTGAGTTCTGTTCTTGAGATCAGGCTCTGACTACGTTTGTGTGTAAGTGAGGGGTAAGATCTTGGAGGCCCCTCTTTTTTAGTATTTAGCACACCCTGCAGGTTGGCAAGGAGGCAAGGATGGATGGGCTCTCCCAGGCTAGGAGGGAACTGAGTGATTCAGGCAGGAATTTGGCCCTGTGTGGACTCCATTTCCCAACACTGGCTACCATAGGGCAGGGCTTTTGTTGAAAGCCTGCATCTTGGGGACCACGGCTGACTTGAGGGTGAACGCCAGGCAGGATACCCTCAACTCACCTTACAAGGCAGGTTCTGCTGCCCTGAGACTGGGGAAGGTTGAGGCTGGTGGATCAACTGAGCTCAGGATGGGAGGCTCTACCTTTGGGCCAGAAGCAATTACTAATCGGAGCAGGTCTTATTGAAGGAGTCCTTTTGCTTTTCTTTTTTGGGGAAGACACAGTCAGCGTTGAAACAAGTCTTCTCTCTTCTCTGCTGTAGCACAGAACCCCACCCAGCTGTATCTTCCCTCTGCAAATAACAGACATAATATTTTAAGGTTTGCAAAGCATCTTCCTCAAAAAAGACCCTGAGAGGTAGGTAGTACAATTATTACTAAGCCCATTTTACAGATGAGGAAATTGAGGCTTAGACTGGTAAAGTGGCTTTCCTAAGGTCATATGCCTAATAAGTATTGAAGCCGGAATTTGAACCCAAGGTTGATGTGAGGATTAAAATGAGATATTGTATGTGAAGTGATTGCAGCTGTTAAGTGCTATCATTTGAAGTCTACTCAGACAGTTTATTGCTCCAATTCTGGGGAAGAAAAATGATTTTCCTAAATCATCTAGGGGCATTTCCTCTCCAGAAAGGCCTAATTTCTATTAGCTGAGATTTCAGATAAACTCCGTCAGAAACACAGAGCAGAATTGAAGAAGGGGAGGGGGAAACTGTCGTCTTGATTCCTCTTTCTATCTGGCACAAGGAAGTGGGAGAAGAGATTCCATCTCCAGCCCAGTCTCCATCTCCACTCTGCCAGATTGGAAAGGAGAGCCGCCTGGGGGAGGACAGAAAAGATGGGAGTCCAGAGAGTGTGAAGGAGGAAGGGGGTGGTGGGAGGGACGTTGTCTCTGACATCTGAGAGGCCCCTCCTGGGCTCCTGGGACCACTAGCAGAGGTCAAGTACTCCTAATGGATCCAGCTCTCCAGAGGGCAATGTTTGAAAGGTCACTCTGCCCAGCTCCGGAAAAGGCTCTGGGGGGCGAAAGCTAGGGAGTCCCCACGGGTCACATAATCATTTCATTTTACAGCTCCAAGGTCCTAGAGGGGGCTGGGAAGGGGGCAGGGAGGGGGAGCTGGACGAGGCAGCATCTTTATGGATGACAGAGTGAATATGAAGCGAAAGAAATCCTCCCGTTTGCCTCCCCAATCAACTCCCTTTCTCTGTCTCAACATTAGCGGCAAAGATGTGTTCAACTAATTTATATTAATTCAAGTCCATTAATGATGAGATATCATCTCTGTCTCTCTCTTTATCATCAGGGAGACAGATAATCTCCAGGCCCGGATCCTACAGGCTCCCTGCCATCCTGCACTGCAAGCTGCTGGCCTGGGGCCATCTCTGCAGGCGCCAGATGGGCATTAACAGGATCTGTCCCTGCCTCTGATCCCAGGCCTAGACTGGGTGGCAGAGGAGGAGGGCAGAGTTTCGGAGTCAGGCTTTCCTGAAGCCCAGTCATGGTTTATATTTTACTAAACAAGGAAGCCGTTGGTGGCCTTTAAAGAGCACTGAGCCGGTAGTCAGGAGACCTGGGTTTTAGTGTAGTGGGATATACATTGATAGTACCTGAGGCAACCTCCCAACTCCATATAGGAAGTCCAAGCATGCTAACTCCAAGGGGTACAGACGCAGAAAGCATGGAGCAGGAATTCTGGGTCAGTGAGACCAGAATGGGATGTACCATCAAATGAGAGAGATAGGCACTCATGCAATGGTTAGAGAACTGTGCCAAGAGAGGAGGGAGAGAGGATGGACATGGACCAGATATAGAGGCTGCCCGTGATTGTGGATGGTGTCCTTAGAGAGGTGAATCAAAGCCAGGGATCTCCTGCTGACCTGAGGCTGAAGGCAGGCCCCAGGAAGGACCCTGACAATTTGCCTTATAAGTCAGGGACTGCAGGCCATGGTGAGGTCTGCCTGTCACCCCTGAAACTGGGGAAGGCTGATGTTGGGACATCATTTGAGCTCGGGAATCTACAGCTTCAGCAGAGCTAAAGTTAACTGGGTGTCCACTCTCTGTCCGTTTCCAATATAGTGAGCCCCTGGGAACAGGGGGCCACCAGGCTGCTTAAGGAGGGCCAAATCAATGTAGGCCAGAAGTGGAGCAGGTCAAAACTTCAGTGCCCATCAGGAGTGGGATTGGGCTAATGAGTGGCCACCGCACTTTCAGCCTAGGTGAGAGAGATCCAGTCAAAACACATAAAACCAAGTAAACAAATAAACAATAATAACAACAAGAAGCCAAGGACTTCAGCAAGTGCCTGGCAGTTTGCAGTGACTGTGCCAAACCTCTGAGGAGGAAAATGGCCCTCAGCAGGTGGGGCTCTCCTAATCACTTTTCTAAGGATTTGGACATGGATCATTTTGTTGTACTTTGCTGCCTTAAATAAACCTGTTCTATGAGCAATGTCTTTGTTAGCCTGAGTGCTTGCAGGGAGGCGGAGGGCTCTTTGAGAGACGTGAGTCAGATTCTAATATTCCCTGGGCGTGGGCATGAGCCACTTATATTATCATTAAAGAGAGGGCCTGGAGAGTTAACCTGGTCTATTGTATCAGATGCCAAGGTATGTATGACGCATGGATTGCATAATCCTAGCTGGCATTACCAAATTAAAAAGCAAAAAAACCCCCCAAATCTAAACCTGCCTACAATATAACATTAATGAAAGTACCCCCCCTTTCCTGATAAAATATTAGGCATGCTAATTAAATAATGAGTGCCTCTGGTCCTTACTGCCACTTATCTTCTGTATGACCGTAGTCACATCTCTTCCCTATTTGGGGCCTTTACTTCCTCTCTGTACTTGGCAGCATAGGTTTAGAACTGGAAGGACCTTATACCAAGAGAGGCTTCAGTGACTTGCCCAAGGTCACACATCACTCAGGGGGTAGCACCAGATGTTGTCTCCAGCTCTGACAGCCTACAGTTCTGTGACTCTGACCACTCCATGGTCCAACACTAGGTCAAACACCTTCTTTCCCTCTTGTGAAGTCTGTTATCTGCTTGTGTCTACAACAGCACTGCTTTCTGTTTGTGAATGGGTCTGCACTCTTGTAACTGGTAGTGCTTCTGGCTTCCTTCCCTTTTAGACGTCAAAAAAAAGGTCAGGAAATGAGCTACCTTAACCGTGGATTCAGGGGAGACATGAAGATGTAGTGAGAGAGATGTGCTCCAAAGAGTAACCTAAACTTACCTCTGTGGGTGTGGTGGGGGTGGGATTCTGTAAGAGTGGGGACTGGTCCTCTGCAATTTGGAGGTCCCTTCTTCCTTCTCCCTCTCTTTCTTCCTCTGCCTGTCTTCCCTCTTTCTGTCCGTTCTTCCTCCTTCCTACCCCAGCAATTCCTCAGTTATTGCTATACTGAGCCCAAGTCTACTGGTATGGTCCTCACGACCCCCAAGGGTGGGGGGAGGTCCCTCTAGTAATTGAGCCATGGGATGAATTGAAGGGACTCTTTGATGGTGGATAATATGGAGGATTGGAAGATTGCTAGGTATTAGGACATAGTGGGGTATAAGAAATTCCCCTGGTGATGGGAGTGGTTAGAGGTTTTCTTTGTGCTGGGGCAGGCTGGAGGGCTTACTGGCAGTAGGCCGTGGAGATCAATTTGAAGGGTTCCAGGCGGTAGGTGATGGGGACTCTGTAGCCTTATTTATCTGCTTCTTGCTGGTGATCAACTCAAGACTTGCTCACACACATGTACATGTGTACATACACACCACACCTAGACATATATGTGTATAACAGACACATGTACACGCTTGCACGTGCAACAAACACAGACAGGTCATTTTCTCAGCATTAACATATTTTCTTTTGAAATGGTTTGAGGCTTTTCTGCAAACTAATGGATTTTTTTCCTTTTTTTTACTCCCTTGTCTGGGCCAAATGTATTCAAATCTGGACTCAGTTAAGTCAGAAGATTCCTATCGGCCCAGCAGGGATTCCCTCCTGTTTCCCCCACCAATCAGCATCCTTTTCATTTGTCTTTCTGATCTCCCTGTAAAAGGGATGCTTTCTGTTTTGAAAGTTTCACTGGGATGCTGCTGTTGCCAGGCTCTTTGATTACCAAGAACACAAGCTCTGACTTCAGGAGCCCCTAAAACTTCATCAGGAATCAAAGAGGGGGGCGGTTAGGGAATGGGGAGACGGTGAGCCTGTTGAAACAGCCTTTTGAAATTTCCCAAATGCTATTTGATGTGTGAATTCCTTTCAGCCCCAGCTCTACCTTTGGCATCAAAAGCACCTTTTGAAAAAAAATTAGCTATTTTTCAGGCACAGAAGGAGTAAATCCAATATTAAGCCCTAATGGCAGAAATCTTTGAAAATGTATTTATTGAAATTTTGGGATTATTTAATACTTTTTCTCCAGATCTGGGAGCAAAAGATTATGATGGTCATTGTTGTTAAATAACAATAAATAAAAACTCCATGACATAAAATTCTCTGCCCTTCACCTGATCCTCAGACTGGGCCATAGAGAGATTTGAGAGGAAGTGTGATGGATTTGGAATTAGATGGCTTGGGTTTGAACTCCAGCTCTACTATAATGTAACCCTGGGAAAATCATTTGACCTCAGTTTTCTCACCTATAATACGGAGGAGAGTGTGATAAGATTGGACTAGATGACTTCTGGAGTCTCTTCCAGCTTTAAATCCATAACTTTATAACTTCTTTACTATTTCTGTGGCTATGAATGTTCTCTGAGAATGGCAACCACTTTCTGGGAGAGATACTGATTTAAAAAAACAAAAGATACAGCCTAGGTAATGTGATATAATGGATAGAACCTTGGCCTGGGAATTGGGAGACTTGGAGTCTCGTACCAGCTTTGCCTCTCACTCATTGGCTATTGTCTTTTGGTAGGCCACTTCTCTCTGGGCCTCAGTTTCCTCTTTTATAAAATGGAAGGGGGAGCTGGACAAGATGATTCAATTCAAGTCAATAAGCATCTATTGAATATCTGCTGTGTGCCAGGCTCTGTGCTGGTGTTGAACGTACAAAGACTAAAACATGAGGCTTTATCCTCAAGTAGCTTATGTTTTACTACTCTGTGTGTGTGTGTGTGTGAGTGTGTTTGTGTGTAAACATGGGCCCAACATATACACAGAAAAATAAATCCAGGTCCTTTGACTGCAAATTGAGTGTTTTTCCTACCATGTTGCTTCAGTGCCAAACCAATTGTAGCCTTGTCCATGCCCTTGTCTGTGCCTTGATGACTCTGGAAGAGAGAATGAGGCTGACGACTCAAATCCAATTCATGCTCAAGTTAGCACGTCACCTCATGATGTCACTGGTCCTCTTGGAAAACAAAGGATGAACAAGAAGAAGTCTTGATAAGGGTCACACAGTCAGGATGTGTCTTAGGTATGGTAGAATGGGGGAGAGTCTTGGATCTGGAAAAGGAACAGACAAGGACATGGACAAGGCCATGGTTGATCTGGCACTGTAGCAGAGATAAACTAGATGCAATCAGATGAAATGTAGAGTATAGCACAGCTCTCTGGACAGTTCTCTAGTGGAAGAGAATAGGCATTCATATAGCACCTACTGTGCTGTGCAATCAGGAGCTAAAGTCTTAATGCTCTAGTCATCTCTCTAGGGGAAAGGAATACTCATTTATATAGCACCTACTATGTGCCAGGCACCGTGCTAAATGCTTTTTACAAGGATTTTCTCATTTGATCTTCACAAGAACCTTGTAAGATAAGTGCTATTATTATCCTTATTTTACAGTTGAGGAAACTAAGGCAAACAGAGAATAAATGACTTGTCCAGGGGCACATAGCTATTAAATGTCTAAGTCTGAATTTGAACTTGGGTCTTCCTGACTCCAGGCCTGGAGCTCTATCCACTGCACCACCCTGCCCTAAGCATTTATATAGTGCTTACTATATGCCAGGCACTATGCTATACTCTTTACATTTCATTTGATTACATCTCATTTGACCCTCACAACCATCTTTCTAGGTAGGTACTCTTATTATTCTCATCTTACAGTTGAGGAAACAGGCAAATAGAAGCTGTGATTTGCCTAGGGTCACATAGCTAGTAAGTGTCTGAGGCTGTATTTGAATTCAAATCTTCCCGACTCCAGGATCAGCACTGTATCCATTGTGCCAGGCTGTCCACAACCGCACTCAGTATCTTTTCCCCAAAATCTGCCCTTCTCTCTAACTTCCCTATTCCTGGTGAGGGAACCTCCATCCTTCCAGTCACCCAGGCTTGGATTCCCTGCTCTCTCAACCCCCCATCCATTTTGTTTCCAAGAACTGTTGATTTTACCTTCATAACGTCTCCTGCCTATACCCCTGTGTCTCCTCTGACAGTGCCATCATTCTAGTGCAAGCCCTCATCTCCCCAGGCCTGGACTATTATAATATCCTGCTGATTGGTCCCTTTGTCACAGATCTGTCCCCACTCCAGTCCTACACCCAGCTATCAAAGCGATCTTCCTAAAGGTCTACCATGTTGTCCCCACCCCACTTACCACTCAATAATCCCCAGCTGTTCTCTATCACTTCCAAGATCAAATATAATATTTATAGTATATTAATGTACTATATATTATGTATAAGACCACAATACAATAATACAATTAACTATCTTCTGTTCAGTATTCAAAGTCCTTCCTAACCTGTCTCTCCCCCACCTTTCCAGGCTCTTATTCCCTACACCCCCTCATGTACTCCCAGTCTCCTTTCTGTTCCTTACACAAGATGCTCCATCTCCTGACTCCAGGCACTTTTGTTGGTTTTTCCCATGCCAGGAAGTTTCTCCCTCCCCATCTCTGTCTCCTGGCTTTCTTTAAGTCCCAGCTAAAATCCTACCTTCTACAAGAAGAAAGAATCTGTTGATTATTTCTAATTTATCCTTTGTATAGCTTGTCTGTACATAATTGTTTGCACGTTGTCTTCCCCATTAGACTGTGAGCTCCCTGAGGGCAGGGACTGTTGTGCCTTTCTTTGTATCCTCAGTGCTAAGCACAGTGCCTGGTACAGAGTGACTACTTAATAAAAATTTATTCACAGAATTATTGACATTCCCATTTTATAGATGAGGAAATTGAGTCTCAAAGAGGTCAATGATGGAGGGCAGAGCATTTTTCTAAGCCTTCAGATAAGACATAGTACATACAGAGCTGGTCTGGAATCAGGAATACTGTTTGGAATCCTGCTCCTGACACACATTGGCTTTATGATCCGGGCAAGTCTTTCGTCTCTCACGGTCCTAGACACCTCTCTAAGATTTTAAGTTGCAGAAGAGTTGTCTATTTGCATTGGTAAAAGGAAGTTCCTCACTTGGAGTTCCATATATATAAATGAAATCATTGTTCTGGTCCAAAAATAAGTTGCTAAATAGATTGTTATTATTAGTCCTCTCTTAAGGAGTGGCTGAGGATAACCTCACCGCCAGCACGTAAATTCCTGTCCCTATGATGTCAGGATAGTTTCTGGAGCTGGAAGAGGAGATAAAGGGTCCATGTATGCCCAAGTCTGTGGGTAAAACACTCCAAAAATTTTCACTGAGACCAGCTCTATGCAAAGCATTGAAAATGTCTACGTGGTTCCCCAGGGATGTCCCCAGCTCCTCCTCACCTAGGGAGTGAGGGTAATGAGATGAGAATAGATATAAATAATGCTTACATTCCCCTTGAAGTCAGCAGAGGTGAGGCCCATTTGAAAAAAACAGTGTAGTGAATAGGGCATTGGATTTGGGAGTCAGGAAGATTTGAGTTCAAATCCTATCTAAGACACTTACTAGCTATGTGACCCTGGGCAAGTCATTTAACCTTTATGTGCCTCAGTTTCCTCATCTGCCAAATGAGGGGGTTGGATTGGATGGCCTCTGAAGTCTTATCCATTTTTAAATTTATGATCCCATGATCTAATGCCACCTCCATGTCACACATGGAATGAAACAGAGAAATGGGCTACAGGATCCACAGGGGCAGGACAGATGCTGCAGTGTGGTTCTGAACTGTGTCAGCTCTCTCCCATACTACGAGCTACCTCACTCTCCTGTGACCATTTGAAGACTGGGATCTGGGCCTCTGGGACCATGGAAGAGAGTGGAAGGCTTTGACCCATGACTATCAGCAGACTGGGGGCTGAGCTGCCCACATTTACCCTTGGCCATCAGTGGGTTGAGGTCAGGGGGCTCCCTGCCCAAGAGCCTGAGCCACCACACTCTCCTGGGGCAATCACTGGGGTGAGGTTAGGGCCATCGGTGGCAGGGGAACACTGCAAAAACCTATGTAACTCACAGAGGGATTGAAGCTATGATCCTGTCCTCACCTACGCCAAGCTCAGTACCAGGCCCTGGCAAAATGGTGATTCAAGTCTGTCCTGAGGCCACTAGCTGGAAGTTCATTGTCTGTGCCAGGCCACAGTTCCTTTGATTTCAGTATATTTCTACTACAGTGAGAGGCATTCTATCTCAGCTCCTGGAGCCGATGGAAGCAAGGGCTTTTCTGGGTGGTTCTCTAGGTTAGTTCTCCCCAGGTTCAGGCCCAAGCTGTTTTCCAGGTTTCCTGACACCCCAAGGGGGCTGCTGTTGCCTCCTTGGGCTTCACATCCCCCATTTCTCTCTCCCTTGATCTCTTTCCTGGATGGGCATCCTCTATTAACTTGTCTGTTTGATCTCCTCCAGCTCCTCCCTGGATGAACTCACTTCTCCCTGCCTTTTTCCGCTCCTTTCTTGACTCAGACATCTCCTCCTTTCCTGCCTCCCCATTCAGAGCCATCCTCCCACCCATCGGGTGCCCCTCCCTCATCGCCTTTTCTGTTTCCCGTCAGGCCATCTTTGGCCCATCACAAATTAACCTTGGCAAGTATCCATATTTACACAGTGCAGACATAGGAGGCCTCTTGCCTACAGGAAAAAGGGGTGCAGAGAACTCTTGCACTGGTGAGGAAGCCCTTATTTGTCACAAAGGCCCCTGATTACCAAGGGAACAATCAACCAGTGGCGTCAGAAAAGCCAGAGGTGACCGAGGGAAAGTGCTCATACTGATGAATACAAGTCATTACTCAGGTTCCCTCCGCCAAGAGCCTCGGGGGAGGGATGTTCATTCGGGTGCTCCCCCTCTGGTTTCCCAAGCGTAGACTGTGAAGAGTGACTTCAGAAGTACTCTGACTTCTCTACTGAGGGCAGTACTGGAGGCCCAAGCTCATCTTCTCCCTTCCTCTGCTCCCTCCCTCCCACCTCCTCACCCCTTTCCCAGCCAGGATGGCAATGCAGTACAGTGGAAAAAAAGCAATGGCTCTGAAGCCAGAAGATCTGAGTGAAAACCCTATCTCTGATGCTTACTATTTCTGCGACTTAGACAATTCACTTACCTTCTCCGGCCTTAATTTCTTCATTCATAAAAACCACGGCATTGAACTAGCTGGCTTCTGGGGTCCCTTCTAGGTCTTTGATCTCACAATCAGCTAATTGCCGCGTCCTTTTGGTTTTTTGCCTCCATGGCATCTCTTGCATCCGACCCCACCTCTCCATTCTCGCTGCAACTGCCTTAATTCGGGTCCCATTTTCTTCTTGTTCGGACCATTGTAACAGCTTTCTATCTGGCTGTCCTGCCTTCCATCTCTTTCTCTTTTTCAACCTACCATCCATGTCAGTGTCTAAATGATTTTTTCAACGCAATACTATTCATGTCATCATAGTTGAGTTGCCCTCTGTTGCTTATTGAACAAGACCTAAGCTTCTGATTCTGACTTCCAAAACCCTTCGATCTGACTCCAAGCTACAGTTTGAGCCTCTTTTCTGGCTCTCTATATAGTCTACATTCCCCCTATTGAACTACTGTCTTTCGCTGATTCTCATTCTTCCTTCTCCCCCTTCCAAGACTTTGCTCATGGTATTCCCCATTCTGAGAATTAGCCCCCCACCCATCTCTGTCTGTTAATATCTTTCTCTTCCTTCAAAGCCATTCCAGGCATTCCCTCTTAAATAAATACCTCCTTAGCTGACCCAGCTGCCCATTATCCTTCCCTCCTTAAATTTCTCATACTCCTTTGCTCAGCCCCTTCCTTTGTTCTTGTCTCACTTTCCTTTGTAACAATTGTTATTTGTATGTCCCTTTCCCTGAGAATAGAATGTGTGTCTTAATGCATCTTTACTGTGGCTTCCCCACCCTCTCCAACTTAGTGCCTCTCACAAAGGAGCTTAATAAATATTTGTCAAATGCAAATCAAGTCCATCTCCAATCCTTGTGGGAGGAGGGCAAGCACTGAAGTTGGCAGAGGTTAGGTTGGGAGGTCCACTGGCTGGTTAGGGACACAATAGTGCGCTATTGGAGAGGGAGTGCTCAGAGGGAGACCATACTGCTAGCATCTTCTTGGGTCCTACTGGTTCCATCAGGAATACAGTCTTGGGCAGCCAGGAAGATGGTTCTGGGAGGAGGAGGAGGAAGAGGAGGCAGAGGAGGAGGTGAAGGAGGAGGGGGAGGAGGAGGCAGCCCTGTACCTCCTCTAATTTACGCAGTGGCCCTTTCAAAGCATTAAAGCCTTCGTGGCTTTATGACTACATGTTAATCTGCTCTCATTTATTGCTTTGTAAGGCTATTTTGACAAAAGTTCATTATCAAGGCTGCTAAATGCTTTTAAAGCATTGATTGGGAGAATTATTACATCACTGTGATAGACACAGTGTTTTAAGATAGATTGTATGGCCCAGACCATCTGAAATTTCCCTTCTTTTAATTGGATCGATCCCTAGAATAAACGAAGTTTAATTGAATTTTGAGGAAAATTGAGCAGTTGTTTGCAAGACTCTGTCAATGGGCATTATTTCAATTACATGGTGATAAGCATGCAGAGGGTTTGTCAGAAACCGTGACTGCATGGGGAGGTGGCACCTCCCAGCAGCCTGTGGACTCAGGGAAAATCTTTGCAGAATGCTTTTGTAGGTTCCTCAGAGCCTGTGATCCATCCTGTGAAACCCACCTCTTGGCCCCAGTGGCTTGTGTTACAATCCTCATGGGGCACTAGTCCTGCTGGAATGGTCCCTGTGTGGGTGGCACATTCTAGCAGGGTCCCACTGTTTTCTCTAGCCTCAGGCTGGAGGGTAAGGAGAACTAGGCAGTTGGCATCAGACCAAGTTCCTGCATCTTGAGCAGCTCCAGAGACGAGCTTCTACATGGTGTCCACACTTGGCTGAAGAAGGTCTTCGGCTCATAGACCTGGCTAACTCTGGAAGAAACCTCAGAGAACATCTAGTACAACCCTTTCATTTTTAAATGAGAAAGCTGACACCTGAGAAGATAAAGGGATTTTGCTCAAGACCACTAGGTCATAATTGTCAGAGACAGGATTTGAATCCAGTTTCTCTTATACCAGAGCCAATGTTCTTTCAACTGTATCATGCTTTTTCTTCTTCTATGGTCAGTGCACACTACCCACCCATTCTGACCTTGGCTCTGAGGAGTGTTGGCAGAGACTACCAAAACCCTCACCTTAACTGTGATCAGTATCCATTGCCCATGTCCTTTTCATCCTGACTCTGTTCCTTAATCAGTTAATCAACCAAGCAACCAATAAACATTAATTAAGCAGCTACTACGTTCCAGGTACTATATACTAGGTGCTGGGGTACAAAAACCAAAATTATAATAATCCCTGCCTTTGAAGAGCTTACATTCTAACAGAGAAGACAATAAAGATATGTGTATATATGTGTGTATGTGTGTGTGTGTATACACACCCACACACCCACATATACCCTCTCACTGCCCCACATACAAATATACATATATACATACATATATATATACATATATATATGCATACATACATACACACACACACTCACACACACACACACACACACACGCTCTGTATATCTCTCTCCAACTGCTGATGATATTCAGTGTTTGGGGTAGCAACATCCTTCACTTGCAACTGGTTTGCCATTGGGCTGGACTGCATCATTCCCCTGGGTCTCCAAAATTGGCTTGCTTCCCCCAATCTGAGGCTTTTACTTCCTATGATCCTTCAGTCCTTCCTTCTATCTGGAAAAACTATGTTTCCTATCCTATGCACAACACATACATTTATATATTCCTGTCTTCCCTGTTAGAATAGTTATGAAACATCTCTTTGTATTGACAGACAGAAAGACAGAGAGAGTTAGCTTCAATATAGGTTTATGGTCATCTAGGGCTATTTGTCTAAGGGTTTCTATTTGTCCTTCCCCATAGTTTGGTTTATTCATTTATAAGAAACACTCTATCAGAATGCAATAAAACAATCTTATCTTTATCTAGAGACAAATCATTATAAAAATACATGCAACAAATAAATTTAAAGAGAGCAAGAGTGTCCAGAAAGTAAGAAATACCTGTTGCTCAGGCTGGAGGAGAACAGGATAAAGTGGAGAGAGGATAAATTCACCATGTTCTGATGGAGCAGCAGATTCTGCGCAGGTAGATCACTCCTTAAGCTGGTCGGTAAGCCAGAAAAGGCTCCAGCTGCTAATGATGATACTGGGTTTAGGGTAGCAGCATCCTTTACTTGCAATTGACTTGCCACTGGGCTGGCCTGCACCATTCCCCTAGGGCTCCAAAATTCCCTGGCTTCCCCCAACCTGAGGCTTTCATTTCCTAGGATTCTTTAGTTCTTCCTTCCGTCTGGGAAAAATTACACTTCCCCATCAGCCGTCTTGTCAAGTACAGAGGCACATAGGTATAAATAAAGCAGACACAAGATAATCTTGTGGGTTAAGGCACTAGCCCCTGTTAGGATGAAGAAAGATTTCATGAAGAAACTGAATTTTGAAGGAAACTAGGAATTCTAAGATGCAGAGATGAGGAGGGTGTATATTCCAGGCATGGGAACAGCATAAGGCAGAGAGATGGGAGATGAAGTGTCATATGTGAAGAAACAAGGTCAGTTTGGGTAGACCATAGAGTGTATGGAGAGGAATAATAATAATAAGGCTGGAAAGGTAGGATTGGGGGCCAGGTTGTAAAAACTTTAAATGTAAACAAAGGGGTTTATTACCCTAAGAAGTAATAGGGAGCCACTGGAAGTTATTGAGTAGGGGAGATACTTGGCCAGACCTGTACTTTAAGAAAATCACCTTGGTGTCTACAGATTGGAAAACAGAGAGTGGAGGCCGGGAGACTAATTAGGAGGCTGCTCCTGACCTTGAGCCTATCAATGGCAGAGGGAAGCATATACATAGCTTGGCTTTAGATCTTCTCATTTCTGGCTTTTCCCATCCTTCCATCATACGGGATATGGCAATAACTCCCTGATGTCATGGTCCTCTTCGAGAACAAAGGAAATAAAAACAGCAGCAGCAGCAGAAGCAGTAGATACAGAACTTGTGAGCTGGACAAGCTTTTGCATGCAAGGCTGGCATCAGTGTATTCCAAAGGAATTCTGAAAGAATGTGGGTTTGGGGATGAGAATGAGAGACAGAATGAAGAATGGGTTAGTGGGCCCTGAGCCCTGGTGAGTGAGGGTTTTGGTCCTCTCTGCCACCCTCAGACTCAGTGTCAGAATGAACGATTGACATCAACTTACTACCTTTGGGACCTTGGGCAAATCACTGCAGTTTTTCTGGGCTTCAGTTTCTTTTTCTATAAAATAAGGAGGTTTGACTAGTTAACTAAAAATTCCCTTTTAGCTCCAAATCTTAGGATCTTAGGACCCTGAACACTGGAAACCAGCAGCTTGCATGGGACATGGAATATATAGTAAGTAGGCATAATGCAAAATGAAACTGAACAAAACCTAAACTCCTGATTCTGGCAATTAAGACCTTCTGATCTGATGCCAACCTACTTTTTGAGTCTCATCTCTCACTTCTCATACTCACCACTCCATTGATATTGAATCTGTCCCCCATTTTCATTCTGTCCTCTTCCACTTCCAAGCTTTTGCTCGTGGCACCCCCCATTCTTAGAACATCTTTTTTGGAGTCTCTCCTTTTAAAACCAACACAGGTGCCACTTCTTTGGTGAAGTCTTTTTTGAATGGCCCAGCTGACATTAACCTTCTCTCCCCTCCTTTGCAGAAGAAGGATTAGCTTCTCAAAAATGCCTTGAAACTGGTCAGGGCAAGGAAAGAGCCAGAATAGCCAACCTACTGGCCACAGCTGGGGAATCTCACTGGGGCCATAGGCTTAAAGCTTCTGGCCCTGAGCATAGTAGTTCTCTATTCTCTGAGTGCATGAGTGATGAACCAGGGCTTGGCATCTATTTCCAAAGACAAAACCCCTACAGCCCCAAAGCATAGCTAAACCACCAAGGATCTCTAATTTTTGGCTTTCTCTATGAACAAGGCTATGAAACACTGGCTGCATCCCAGAAACACAGAATCACATGACTGATGGTTGGAAGGGGCCTTAGACATCATCCAGGCCAACCCAAGCAATCCCCACTATGACACACCTGACAAGTGGTTCATCTAGCCTCTTCTTGAAGACCTCCACTGAGAAGGCACCCACCCTGCTCCTGCTGAGCATTCAAAGCCCCTTCGTGACCTGGTCCCCTGCTACCTTTCCAGTCAGCTTCCACCTTATTCACCTCCAGGTACTCTGAAATTCAGTGACACTGGCCTCTTGGCTGTTCCTCCCGTAAGATACCTCAATTGACTTTGGGTATGTGTGGCCCATCTCTGGAATGCTCTCCTTCCTCATCTCTACCTCCTGGCTTCCCTGGCTTCCGTCAAGTCTGAGCCAAAATCCCTCCTTCTATGAGAAACCTTTTCCAGTCCTCCTAAATGTTAGTGCCTTCCCTCTGTGGATTGTATCTGATTTATCCTGTATGTAGTTTGTTTGTACAGTTAGTTTTGTGTTGCTTCTCCCATTAGACTATGAGCTCCTTGAGGGCAGGGACTGTCTTTTGCCTTTCTTTGCAACTCCAGTGCTTAGCACAGTGCCTGGCACATGGTGGGTGTTTAATAAATGCTTACTGACTGACTGACTCTTGAAGCAACCCATTTCATTTTTAGATAGCCTTAATTATTAGGATATGGAGCCTAATTTTTCTTCTCAGTAATTCCTGGAGTCAGGAAGACTCCTCTTCCTGAGTTCAAATCTGATCTCAGATACTAACCGTGTGACCCTGGGCAAGTTACTTAACCTTCAGTTTTGCCTCAGTTTTCTCATCTGTAAAATGAGCTGGAGGAGGAAATGGTGAACCACTCCAGTTTCTTTGCCAAGAAAACCCCAAATGGGGTCAGGGAAAGTCGGATATGACTGAAAAATGACTGAAAAACAACAACAAAATTCCTAGTCATTGCTTCTAGCTCTTTCCTTTGGAGCTCAAACAGAAGCAGTCTAATGCCCTTTCCATATAACAGTCTTTCAAGTGCTTGAAGACAGTTATCATGTTTCCTCTGAATCTTCTCTTCTTCAGCCTTGTTCCTGCAGTGATTCTCAGATGATGTAGACTCAAGACGCTTCACCACCCTGGTTACCTTCCTTAACAAAGCTGTGGTGCCCAGGACAGAACACAAAGATACCAAATATGGCCTGACCAGGGCAAAGTCCAAAGAGTCATATAAACATGGGACAATAATAACACAGGCCATAGACTTTAAGTCACATAGCATGCTCTGTGCACCTTTTTTGTTGTTGCTGCTGAGTTGTGTTGGACTCTTTGCGACATTTTACAGATGAGGAAACTGAGGCAAACAGGGTTACGTGACCTGCCCAGGGTCACACAGCTAGTAAGTGTCTGAGGATGGATTTGACCTCAGGAAGATGAGTCTTCCTGACTCCAGGCCTGGCGCTCTATCTACTGGGCCACTTAGCTGCCCCTATGCAACTTTAGTCAACCACAGTGGCTGTAGAATATAGGCCATATGACATGGACCATGGTACAGCAGAAAGTGCCATTGGAGTCAGAAAATCTTGGGTTCAAATCCTGCCTCTGATAGCCCCTGCCTGGCCTAAGTGAAGTCACTACTTCCCTGAGCCTCTGTTTTCTCCTCTGTAAAATGGGTGTGTTGGACTGGATGGCCTCTAAGCTCCAGCCTGGCTCTGACTACCATCCTATGGGATGTATAACTTATGCCACATAACATAGACTATATTAGAGGCTGTGGGGTACAGTGGAAGAACTCGGATCTGTTTCTATCACTTTCTACCTTAGATACATAAGCAGGAGGTCACTTGACTGCTCTGTACCCTCATTTCCTACTTGATAAAATAAGGGGATTGGTCTGGATGTCCTGTAAACTCCCCTCCAGCTCTAAATCTGGGATCTTATAATACAACTATGAGTATCATTTTATTTTTATCTTATGATTCTGTGAAGCAGGAAACACAACTAAAACGTGCCAGGTGACAGGGGCTGTATCACGAATTATGTAGCTTCAGTCACTCAGGGAATCTGTGATTTCACAGGCCTCGCTCCATAGAAGTGGGTCACAAGCCCTCAGAGCCTTAGGATAGAATTGACATGGCTGAAGTCTTCCCTTTGGTGACCAACCCTCAAGTGATGAGCCTCCCTACACTTAGCTAGGCTGGTCCTTGTATGGCAGAGGCAGCATCCATTAATGGGGTTTGTGCTTGAAGCCAGTGTAGCATAGCCACTAGGGTATTGGACTCGGAGTCAGGAAGCCCTGGGTTCAAATCCTACCCCAGACACTTACGGATGCTGTGACCCAGGGCGAGTCATTTAAACTCTCTTGGTCTTCTCATTTGTAAGACTGGAGAGTTAGAATGGATGGCCTCTAATATCCCTTGGAGCTGTGGTTTTCTGACCCACCTTTGCAGGGGCTGAGTTTATATTGGTGGCACCCAGGATGGGACAAAACAGCAGAGGAGGATTGTGGGAGAGATTCAGGAACATAGTCCCAGTTTCTTTAATGAAGCTGCCACTTATCAAATGTCAGTGTGCATTCATGAGTTACCATCCTTGTTATGCCTTTTTAAAATGATTTCCTTTGCTGCTTTTCTAGAGAAGTGGGGTGTCAGGTACAATTCATGAATTTAAATGTCACCATCGCTAACAACCACTGTGCTGCGAAACGTCATGAGAAGCAGAAATAGGAGAAAGCCGTGCTGGAGGCAGAAGACCTAGGTTTGAGTCCCAGAGCTAATAATTAGCTGTGGGATCTTGCTGAAGTAGCTTCACTTCTTCTGGGCCTCAGTTTCCTTCTCTGTAAAATGTGAAAGATAATACTTGCACTACAGACCCCAGAAGCCTGTGGTGAGGGAAGCATTCTGTGAGTGCTATGGGAATATGCTTATTATCTACACAAGAGCACACTCTTTTCCTAGCCGACCGCCCCTCTAAAGAAGTTCCCATAAACCGTATAAACTCTCATGTGGTAATATGAGCACCCTGGAACATTGGAGTTATTTGTATATTTCTGTCTTCACTAATTGCAAACAATAAAATAAACCATCAGATTGCTAAGGAGACAATGTTTCCATTGAAATCAAGTCAATTTCCATTTAAACAAGTGTGTGTAAAGCTCTCTTTGCAAACTAATGGGATCACTGTGCACATATTCAGAGGATGAGAAATCGTTGGCACTTTCTAAGTATTGCATTCTTGAAGCCTCCTTTATTTCTGCTTCTATCTTGCAGATATTCCTATTATCCCAGGAGTTGTGGAAATCTCTCCTCTCTCCCTACAGTCCCCCCATCCCCGCTCTCACCCTAAACCCCTTGAAGACAAGGCCTGGATGAGAGAAAGGGGAGGGGAAGAGAAAGGTCCATAGGGAACCATGTGTATCAGGAGTAACTAGGCACGGGGTAGATGGGGTAGATTCTTTATTAAAGAAGCAGGTGCAGCAGGGAACCATATATATGAAGAACACTCCAGACCCATCCCTTTGCTAATAAGGTGAATCACATGGATTGTCTAGGTTGCCAAGAAAAGTGGGATTCATCAGAGAGGAAGATTTCTTGATGTTCTCCAGGAATGTGATTTATCTATTTATTGATGAACTTAACTATTCTGTGCTTCCTCATAAGTGTTAAATAAAACCTTTGCTACACTCAATGACTCCTTAGCTGAAGTGCTGGTAGAGGAGAAGGAGGGTCCCTTATTTTAGAGCAGAATGAACTGGACACTGACATGCTCAGGTTTTCCTTGAGTTGGGGCATGATCCAGAGAGATTTTGTAAGAGACTCCCCTCCACCCCAACCCCGAAATGGTTAAATCCCTAGTATTAGGGGGCTGATAGGCAGTATTTATGTCTTTACTTCTGGGTATATTTCTTTTGTGGGTGTGAGGCAAAACCTCAGCATTATTTTGACTTGCATTTCTTTTAGTATTAGTGTCTCAAAGAAGTCTCTTTTGTGTTTGTTAATAGTTTGGATTTCTTCTTTTAATAACCATTTATTCATATTCTTTGATTACTTATCCATTGGGAATGACCAAATGATATAGTCATGCCAATTCCCTATGCATCTCAGATATCAGACCCCCATCAGAGATATTTATGCAAAGATTTTCTTTTCAGTTAACAGTTTCCCTTCTTATCATGGCTTAATTGATTTTTATTAATGCAAATGCTTTTAAATTTCATTTAATTAAAATCTATTTTATCTTTTGTGATCTCTGTTCTTGGTTGGGTTAAGAATTCTCTCTGTAGCCATAATTCTGAAAGCCGCCTGATCAAATTCTCTCTTAATTTTTTTTTATTGGTATGACCTTTTCTATTTAGTTTGTGTATCTATTTTGAACTAATTGTGGTATATGGTGTGAGATGTTGGCTTAAATGTAATTTCTGTCAAACTGCTTTACTGTTTTCCAGGTATGACCTTTTATGTGGGATGGTCACTCACTGGGGCAGAGACCCTGTCTGTGAATATTCTGGGAAGATGAGGGTAGAAAAGACCCTGATTCCTTTCTCTATTCCTTAAAACAGGAGTTCTTAACCTAGGATCTGAGAATTTTAAAAAAGTTGATAACAATTTCAATAAAATTACTTTCCTTTGCATTGTATATATTTTATTTTTATGAATTTAAAAATATCAATTTGAGAATGGGTTTATAAGCTTCACCAGACTTCACATAGTAGGTGCTCTATAGTGTCTGTAGAATTGACCTGAACCAAGACAGGCTTTTCTAACCTGAGTTTAATGTGCATCTGGTAACTCAGATCTGAATTTTTAGCTGGAAACATGGAAGTGTTGATAAGGAAAATGTTTCATCTGCTTAGTTCTCATTGGCCATTGATGCCAGATGTAAGAAAACGGTTTCTTATTCTCTCCCTCTGATTTATCCTTGTTGACTTTTCTGAATGATCACATTCTGATATCCACACATTTTCTTTATTTAGAAGCAGATTTTGAAAATTATATATTTTTCAACTGTTTTAAATGTGAATGTATGAATTGTTGAAACCACAGAGAAACCCAAAGCTTTTGTAATCATTATATTTGCATAAAAATGCCAATGATTTTGCTTCTGATGTAAACATTTTCTTTGCCTTGGAGGAAGCTCATTTAGGAACACGGAAGACTGGCTGCCTTGAGATCCACTGTTGCCCTGGGAGCTGGAATGAAAAGCTGGGGAGCCAGGTGAGGTGGCAGTGAGGGCTGGGCCCAAGGCAGTGGCAGGGTAGAAAAGCAGCTGCTGGGGCCCAGGCTGGGCAGGATGGGCAGTTCCTGGATTCTGAGGGCTGTGAACTCTGGACCCTGATTCTTAGGTTAACTCGTACCCTGTCTAGGTGCTCTAGGGTCAAGCAAGGGATTAATCAAACAAAGAATGAAGAGCAGGCATTGGCCTAGGGCCCAGATGTTAAGGAGGGCCTGAAAATTAGAAAGGAGGCTCAGATTCTTAAAATCTAGCCAATAGCTTACTAATGTTCAGACTCCTTAAAAGTTGCTGAAAAAAAATTAGAAAAGAAAAAGATTTGGGGGGCATGGAGAGTGTTTGCTGAAGAAAGCTGAGTTTGGTGATTTGAGGAATCACAAAAGGATTTGGTAACTTTGGGTGGGTTACCAAGGGTTACTAGAGCCGAGGAACTTTCTTCGGCTACAAAGACTTGGGATAAGCCTTGTGAGGTAAGTTCCTGGGTGCTGAAGGATACAACAAACACAGGCTGGAGAGCCACCTGTCATGGTGAGTGAACATGTCTCATTTCACACCTTTTTATATTCCTGTCAAAATGGTAGACTTGCTCTTCCCAGAACATAATATTTCATCTCACCCCTCTGTTCCTTTAAGTGGTCTGTCCCCCACACCTGGAATGCTCTCCTTCCATACCTCCACTTCTTGGAATCCCTAACTTTCTACAAGGACAGTTTAAATGCCAATCTCCTAGACAAGGACTTTCTCCCTACAGGTGTTGCTACTCTCCATTCCACCATCCCCCTCCCTATTTTCTTTCTTTTCTTTTTTTTTTTTTTGTTTTTAGTGAGGCAGCTGAGGTTAAGTGACTTACCCAGGGTCACACTGCTAGTGTCAAGTGTCTGAGGGCAGATTTGAACTCAGGTCCTTCTGACACCAAGGCCAGAGCTTTACCCACTGGGCCATCTAGCTGCCCCTCCCCCTCCCTATTTTCAAATGACTTCATATCTGCTTGTATGCATTTTGTATTTGGTCATGGGTACTTGTTCTCCCAGGCAGAATATAAGCTTCTTGAAAGCAAGGATGGTTTCATTTCTGTCTTTTTATATCTAGCACATATTATAGCACCTGGTGTGTAGGAAGAGTTTAATAAATGCTTGTTTAATTGATTTGACTTAAATGAATCCTTAGGAGGATATTTCTTCCCTGACTGGACAAGATCAGAGGTTCTTAACCTCTTTTATGTTAGAGACCTATAGACCTCTTCTCAGAATAATGTTTTTAAGGGTATAAAATAAAATACATAAGATTTCAAAGGAAACCAATTATGTTGTAATAAAGATAGATTTTTTTTCTTCTTTAAATTCACCAACCCCTTAGGGGTTCAAGGACCCCTGTTTAAGAACAGAAGATCTCTAAGATCCCATCCAATCTTAAGAGTCTCCAATTTTAAGATTTTATGATCCAAAGAGTTTGTGATTTTATGATGCTAAATTTCAGTTTTTTTCCCCAAAGAAAACACTAGGGTCTCTTCTTTTCTTCATCTCCCTTGATAACCTCATCAGATTTCATGGGTTTACCTGTAGCCTTTATGATGATAACTATAAGGTCTATATGAAATCCGCCTCTACTCTGACATCATTAGTTTTGAATTGGACATTTCAAATCGGATGGCCCAAAGATATCTTAAACTCAATACTTCCAAAACTAAACTTATTTTTCCTCCTAAATCCTTCCCTCTTCCAAACTTCCCTTTTTTTGGTAAGCTATTGTGTATGGGCCTGTGGAAGTTATGTATATCTACATAGGTCTATATAGAAGAGGTTTAGAGGGAGTCAAGAATTGATATCTCTAGAGTCTCAACCCCTCCCCCTTTTCCAAGGTAGACTTTGATTACTACCAGGAGGGAAAGCCGAAGTTTGGGGCCAGAGGCTAGCCACTCTGCTCTCCTCAGAGAGAGAGAGAGAGAGAGAGAGAGAGAGAGAGAGACAGAGACAGAGAGAGAGACAGAGAGAGAGACAGAGAGAGAATTGAGCTAGAATCATATCTGTGTTCTCCCTTAAATATTATTAGTCTAGGAGTTGTAATTTTTAGGTTTAAGCTACAGTTCTGATTGCTTTTTCTTTTCTTTTTCAGCCAAAGAGAATGTTTATTAGAATATCTATCATATTGGGCAGGCTCTTAAGGAATCTGAGCAGTGGCTAGATTGGAGACAAGATGGGCCTTATATACAGAAAAATTGTGGGAGAGATCTAGGAGTGGCCAAGTAGTCTTGGGGGAGGTAGTCTATAAAGTAATAGAACTCCAGGGACCTGGACCACTTGGCCAAGAAAGAATAGAGCCTAGCTAGGATTAAGGGTGGGAAGTGGCTGTTGGCCATAGGGAGGTAAGATAGTGGAGAGCTAGGCTAGGTGAAGGGTAACAGAGAATTGGGAGATTGGGTGTAGCCACAATGAAAGGCCAGTTGATGGGATTATAGCCTCAGGTGAATGCCTGAGATTTGGCCATGTGGGAAAGTCCAGGGTTTTTCTTTTTTGGGGTCTGGGTCCCATCCTTATCATTCCCTTCTCAAACAAATGGGACCCAAATTCTTTTGGAGTAAGGGATAAAGGTCTTGGCTTTTGAAATTGCTTCCTGCTGACAAGGGGCATAGAGCTGTCCTTGCCTCAAGGGGGTCCCAAAGATGAGGTTGACTGGAACTGAGCACAGGTTGCATCCAGGGAGTGATGGGGGGACATTGGCTGGTACTCACTGTTTCCTACCAACTGTAGGTGAATGACCTGTAGCCTGGACGACACAAATCTGACAGAAAAGACCAAGTTCAGAGACTAGCTTCTTTACCTTGAGCAAGATGTGCCGAACCTGGGTGTTGCTTCCAGACAAAAGTTGCCCCAGGGCCCAAGGCCATTGCCAGTGGGGCACATGCTGTAGAGGGTGAATTTAGAGGTGGGTGAAGGGGGGAGGGTGAAACTCTCTTCTTAAGAGAAGGATTAACAGATACCCTCTTGACTCAAGGAAAGGGAGTGGGAAAAGGGAGTGACCTGGGTTGTAAGGAGGTGTTTCAAAACTCCTTAATGATTGATCACAAAACCTCTAGAATCTGCCAAGATGTTTTTAGCTATTCTAACTTTTCCCTGTACCTCCATGAAGGAGGATTCAGGGATATAGAGGGAAAGGATCAAGTAAACCTCAGGGAACCAAAAGGCACCTGCAGTTTTCCCAATTTGTTGGCGCGGAGAGAATTGACAGAATTGGGCATGCACTTCCAGATAGGGTGTCTGTCCTTGTCCTCTATGCTGCAGAAGGTGTACCCAGGTCCATGGCCTCGGACTGAACCAGTGGACCGAAAGCCTGAGAGTGTTAGGCCGAATGCGAGACAGTCTTGTAACTGTCTGCCTGAAAAGCACCTCCAAGCCTTTCTAGGTGCTTGGAGAGTGACCCCAACTGCAGGGAAAGAAAGAAGTGGGGGAGGCTTACATACTTTCCAGTCTTGGCTGGAGAAGAACTTGGGGTTAGGTAGCTTCCCTGTATGGGCCACCAAAATGTTAAGGTTTAGGGGTTTAGGGATGTTGGGACCCCAAAATCACAACATGTGAGTCCTGTCCAAAAGAACTCAACCCAAGCTTTCTTTCAGCCAAAGACAAGGTTTATTACAACATTCGTCATATTGGACAGACTCTTAAAGAATCTGAGCAGTGGCTAGATTTTAAGAATCTGAGCCTGATTGCTATCTCTTAATAGGGAAAGGAAGGGCCTAAGTTTTATATTCAAGGCTTGACTTCCTTCTTATCAAACACCAATTCCCCAGTGATAGCAAAGAAACCCATTTATTCAAGCAGAACAGAAATCAGAGAATGTATACATATGAGAATATATGCCACACAATACAGAGTGAGTGAGCTTTCCCTTTGGGAGTGAGATAACTCAGCTCAACCAAGAGAAAGTCCCAGATTTCACCCAAGGGGAATTCCCTGCAGTCTCTGGTGTAGTAACCTAGGATCAAGGACATTAACAAACTTCTACATGTTGGCTTCTTCCCTGAATCTTTCTCATCCTCCAGTAACCTAAAGAGAGGTTGGGATCACACACCTCTTTTGATGCTGGTAGCTAGAAAAGCTGGGTTCTCTCTCCTTTCCCCATCTCTTCAACTCTTCCTGCTCCTAATTCAGGCAACAAAGCATTAAGTCTCCACCAATGAGGACAGAGTCCCATACAGCTGACCCCTTGAGCCAGATTACATTTAGAAAATGCCACCATCCTCTCAGTCTTTCAGGTTTGTAACTTTATTATTCCGTAATGAATCATCCTGTATTCCTCATGCTATCTTGCCCCACGTATCCAATCTGTTGTAAACCTTTACAATGTCCACCTTCGATCCAAACTAGTCCAATTCAGTAAACATTTGTTAAGCACCTACTCTGTGCTAGGCACTGTGCTAAGCACTGGGGATCCAATTAATAAAAAGAAAGACCTGCCTGTCAAGGAGCTTACAATCTAATGGAAGGAGATACCCCACAAAAGGAGGTGGGGATGAGGAAGAGCAGCAGAGGGGACCTTCACATCTGTCTATATGAACCCTTCTTTCCCCTCACATATCTACGATCTTACTTCAGGCCCTCATCACCTCTGTCCTGGATTATTGTAACAGACTCCTAATTGCTCTTTCTGCCTCAAGTCTCTCACCATTCCCATCTATCTAACACACTGCTGCCAAAGTACAGACCTGCCCCTGTGGCCCCTCCCCCTTAACTACTAATGCCTTCCAGCTGCCTCTAGGATAAAATATAAACTCCTCTGTTTAGTTTCTAAGTCCCTATCCAGCCTTGCCCCAACCTACTTTTCAGCTTCTGCCTTCTGTACTTTGTAATGTAGCCAAACTGGCCTTCTCTCTGTACCTTACCCATGACGTGCCTTCTATCTCTGCTTTTGCACTGACCGTCTCTTATGCCTAGAATGCCCTCCCTCCTTCCTTCTGCCTGGTACAGTCCCTAGGCTCTTCCTTTGCAATGTAGTTCAGGCACCATCTTTTGCATGAAGCCTTTCCTGATCCCGCAAATGCTAGTGCTTTCCTTCTCGTGCTATCTTCTATATAACTACTTTGTATATACAGACATACATATATGTATTTATTAACTTACATAGAGGGATACCTACCTACCTACATATATACATACAGATTTGTTGTCTACTCCATTAGAATGTAAGTTCGTTGCAGGTAAGGATTATTTTATTATTTGTACTTGTATCCCTAGTGCCTAGTATAATGACACATAGTAGGCACTTGCCAATTAATGGACTGATTACTTTAAAAATCATAGCACCAAAGGGCTACTGCTATGTCTGCCCCTCTATTTCAGGGACCAAAGAGGATGCATCACTCATGCAATCATCTGTAATCAATCAATCCACAAGCATGTGTTAAGCACCTACCGTGTGCTAGGTGCTAATGATACAAAGACAAAAATGAAACAATCCTCAAAGAACCTGCACTGTATTGAAGAACAATATGTCCAGATGAGAGAATTAGAATGTAGAGGGGATTGGGAAGAAATAAAAATTTCTAAGTCTTTTTGAGCAGAAGAAGGGAACCTATCTGTCTTGTTCCATGTCAGAGATAAAATGTGTGGTGGGGGTGGTGAGGGAGGAGTGAGACTCCAAGTATCATGGCTTCACCAGTTCTTTTTTGTAACAGCATGGATCCTAATGAATTCATTTGGTATTCACTGCCTGTCACCCACACTTCTGTAAAGCTTCAACTGTAATTTAGGACAATTAAAATGAAGTGTTAGTGAGTAGTGTTTTTTTTTTCCGTCTCCCCTGAATTGAAGAGCCTGAAATGGTTGTAGGTTTTTTTTTTTGTTGGTAGTTAAGAGAAGAGATCCTGCCTGAGACCCATCATACAATGCTGATACTAGATTCAGAGCTCATGGCTTGATCTTGCAAGCTTAATGAATTAATACAGCAGACAGAATTTTCATGGGTCAGTGTGTTGGGATGGCCTAAAGATCCATCTCGATTAAAGATCGGGCAAGACTAATTGAAAATACCTGGACTGGTTGGCTTTTAAAACCCCCAACAAGCAGCCACCCCCATGGTGCCAGGAAGGCACAGCCTCCTAAGACGTATGGATGCAAGGGAACAATTTGTCACATACTTCATACTTCATGCTGTAAATTAGACAATCTTTCATAATCACCAGGAAGGGGCGGGGGTGTGTGTGTGGGGGGAGAAACTCAATCAATTTGGGTGTAAAATCCTAGAGTCCTTTTGAAAATACAATTGAAACATAATTCCTCCTACATTTCCCAGTTAATTATCATTTGCAATATTTTTTTGGCACCAGGGCTCTGCTAGCAGGGAGGGCTCATTTCTTCCTAACAATACCACTTTCAGGATTCATTTATCTTGTCTTTTAGACTAATTATCCCAAATTCACCAATAGGCTGTCACACTTCCATGCACCAATAAAGGCAGTTTTAAATCAGCGACTTACGTCTGGGCCACGGGAGCAGCGTTCCTGAATGGCGGCTAACCACTGCCATCCATCTGTGATCACAACAGTAAAGGGAGAACAACAACATTAGGGCTGGTATGAGTGATCATGCTTATTTATATGCAAATACGTTTGACAAATCAATAATGTATGATTTAGCTGTTCAGTGTGCATTAGTGGGAGAGCCGGCAATCCCAGGTGGCAGACTCCAATGGAGTGTCTGTTCCTGCCCCCGCCCCTGCTACCACTCTCCCTCACACCTGGTCCTACCTCCTGCCACTGCCTTCGGTGGTATCTTCTTATCCCAAGCTCCCTGCTGTTCTCTTCCTTCCTCCCACAGCTTTCTCCATTCTCTCAGTATCTGAGTCAGGGCTGGCCTTATAGGGATCTCTGGGACTCTCAGATTCCAGGGTTCTTCTCCCATAGATCACAGAGTAAAGGATTTAGAGTTTTGAAGGACCTTAAGGATAATTTAGTCTAATTCACACATTCTTTTTTTTTTTTAATTTTTGGAGGGGGGTGGCTGGATTTATGAGTACATATGTGTAGGTACTCCCAGTGTGAAAATTCCCTACAACAACACAGATGGACAACTGTCTATAATTCCTAGTTTAAGAAGTTGCTTGGGGGCACTGAGAGGTGAAGTCATTTCCCAGAGGCCACGTAATAGGTATTTGTCTGAAGCAGAACTTAAATCCCAGTCTTTCTGATTCCAAGACTAGCCCTCTATCCACTAAGACCAGGAAACTTCTCCCTCTCATTTTATAGGTGAGAAAACTGAGGCTCTGGGAGGGGAAATCCCCAGCTTCACACAGGTCACAAATAACAGAAACAGGATTTGAAATTAAATTTTAAATTTTGACCTGTTTGTGCTACACTCGACCCCAGAGAAAAGACCTCAGGTCCTGGGGAAGAAGAGCCACAGAAGGAGCTGGGGATTGGTGGATCATGCCGTGGCTTGGTTGACCTGGGCACAGTGGTAGTGGGGTTTGGTTCTTGGCTCTGGGCTGTGGGTGATAACAGTGAAATCACCAAGATCCACGTGTGGAGCATAGTATGAAGCTGTTTCAGGGTCCCAGGCTGTATTCCTAATAAATGCAAATTCTTCCTTTAACCAATGGTCAGTCAGTCTATAAAGCACTCACATTTATTAAGCATTTATCATGTGCCAGTCACTCTGACATGTTCTGGGAAAACAATGAAAGGGAAAAGACAGTCCCTACCCTCAAGGAGCTCACAGTCTAAATGGGGCAGAAAACATGCAAACAACTATGTAAAAACGGCTATATAAAGGATAAACTGGAAATTATTATCAGAGGGAAGGCACTGGGTTTAAGAGAGATAGGAAAAGGCATGATTTTAACCGGGCCTTGAAGGAAGCCAGGGAAGCTAGGAGGTGGAGATGAAAAGGGACAGCATTCCAGGCATGAGGGAAAGACAGAGGAGACATGGAGTGTCATATGAGAGAAACAGCAGCCCGTGCTTCCTCCATAACTTTGAGATGATCTTTCATCTCCAAATCATGTGAATTTAAATCCAGAGGAAGCTGCTCAAAAATCTCAGGGCTGGAGACTTCAGTTCAGGAAGAAAAAAATCCAATAGAAAAAGCAGATTCTCCAGGGTTCTTGAGCTCACAGAGGTTTCCCCCATGATTGTCCTGTGGACAACTATTCATGCCCTTATTTCCCTTCTTCCTGGCTGCCTTTTCATACCACTTTCATTGCCCTTGTATTAGGGTCCCATCACCTCTCATCCAGACCTTCCATTGCCTCCTAAACAGTATCGTTGCCTCCTGTTTCTCCTGTGACAAGCTGTCCTGCTCATTTCTGCCGAATAATCTTCCCATGATAACATCGTTCTCCTCAAAAAAGTTCAAGTGTTCCCCCATGGCCTGTGGCTGCATTTCTCAAATTGGGGTCCATGGAACCTTTGGCTTCTGCAAAGTAGTCCAGGAAAAAAACAGCAAGTAAGGCCTCAGAGCAAAGCTCATTTCCTGGGTTCTCTCTGAGCTTTCTTCCCGAATCTCTGGACTTTCTCTACCATAGACACTATGTAAATATACACACATCGTGGCAACACTCATGGATAGCTGGATAAAATCAAAGAGTGATGAGATCTCTGAGTCACTGAGTACACTGTCATACATTAAGATATACATGGGCAGGAATAAGTAAAATGAACTAATGTAAAATCACAATTCATCAGATATCTACTTTGGCAATCATCTAGTCCCATACCCCTTTATTTTGCAGATGGGGAAAGTGAGGCCTAGGGAAGCAAAATGACGTGTTCAGAAACCAGTGTCTACTTCTTACACAATGCTTTTTTTTTCATAATGTTTTTCAATTTCCAAACTCAGGCCTATGGGAAGGAAGCACACTATCTGGTCTTTGCTATAGACCTATGATGGGTGGTAAGTTTTAATGAGCCATTTTTCTTCACATTCATGAAACATTATTGTATCACGTAAATTTCGAGGGAATTGTGGTTTTATAAAATTAACTGATTTTACTTAGGTCAATCAATCAATTAATCAAAAGTCGTTTAGTAAGCATCTGTTTTATGCCAGGCGCTGTGGTAAAAGTAAAATATGTAAGTTTCTTTCCTCAGGGAGCTTCCTTTCTAGAGATGGAGACTAGTACATATGTAAGTATATGCAAAATACAAAGAAATTGGGGGGCACTTATAACTGGGGGAGCAGGAAAGGATTCATGTTGAAAGTCATTTTTGAGCTGAACTTGGAATAAATGAAGAAAGAAAAATCTTTATTAAGCACTTACTGTGTGTACCAAGCACTTTGCTAAGCCTTGGAGACACAAGTAGAAAAAGCCAAACAGTCCCTGCTTTCGTGGAGCTCATGCTCTAATTAGGGGAGACAAGATACAAGAGAAAGTACAGGCGCAGACTATTTGAAAAGGCAAAGATTTTTTTTTTTGCTTTTTGATGAGGCAATTGGGGTTAAGTGACTTGTCCAGGGTCACACAGCTGGTAAATGTCATGTGTCTGAGGCTAGATTTGAACTCATGTCTTCCTGACTCCAAGGCTGGAGCTCTATTTACTGTGCCACCTAGCTGCCCCCAAAGATGTTGTAAGAGTCAGTTTGGTCATGGTTATCTGGGAGCCTGATGGTTCTCAAATTAACTCTCCTTTATTTGTTTTCAAGATCAGTTGTTTTTGAGAATAACTACCTAATAACATCTTCTTCTGTGCTTTTAATCTTTTGTTTTGTTCTAATATTTCTTCTTGGCTCCCAGAGTCATTGAGGTCTGTTTGTTCCATTCTCATTTTCCAGTCTGCAGTTTGGGAAAGGTTTTCTATCTTCTCTTCTAAACTATTTATTCTTCTTCCAATTCTTTCCTCCAGAGTTATTCCATATTTTACCTTTTATTTCATTTCTTCCAGGCATTCTTGTAGTCCTTATAACCAACCCATTATTTGAGGGTCTGCTTGTACTTGTGGAGTTATTTTCTTCTTCTGGGTTTACCTCTTGGGACTCTCTTGACACACAGTATTTCTTCATGGTGTCTTAGTGTCTTCTGTTTACTCACATCTCCAGCCTCAGTTCCTGATTTGGGATGTTGTGTAGGATCAAGCTCCAACCACTTCTGTGGTCTTGGATAGGGTGGTCAGGCTCTGTTCGGTACTGACCTTGATTTCTTGACCTCCTGTTGCTGACTTTGACCTCTCCTGGAATGTCTGCACTCAGGCTACTGGCAGGTTTTGGATTGTTCTAGGCATTGTGCCCTAGACTTCAGCTCCCTTAGGGCAGCCTTGTCAGAGCCTTCTGGGTTTCTAGTTCCCCTTGAGAGCACTTCTGGCTTCCTGCTTCACCAGGAACAGAGTGCTTTGGAGTTTAGGTGCCCCTGGAGTATTTCTGGTTAGAGAGCTTCTAGGGTTCCCTGGAAGAACCCCTAATTCATTGTCTACAGGTTTCTGGCTATTTTTTGTGCAGTTGGGGAGGGGATGAAGGAGTTTATGATTACTTCTATTTGGATTTCTTGATCATTATTCTGTCTGGTGCTCTTTTCTATCTTTGCTGTAGTATTGGGAGAACTAGGCTCCTATCTGACTTTTCACATTACCCTATCAACCAGAAATGACAGGGCTTACCTTCTGATGGGGGAAGCAACATGTGCATGGATGAGTAAACACACATAAATCCTAAGCAAGCCCAAATCCCTGAAAATATCTTAACTTTGCTTATATCACTCCCTACTCCTGGAATGCTCTCCCTCATTACTGTCCATCAAAATCCTACCCGTCTTTCCAGGATCAGCTCTAATGTGATGTACTTCATGAAGTCTTCTCTATCTTTCCAGCTGGTAGTGACCTCTCTCTCATATGAACTCATAACATTTTGCTTCTAGCTCTTTTATGCACTTAACGTATTCTAATTTGCATTATATTTGTTTACGTGCCCATACCTTACTTGTCTTTTATTTTCTCTCAGGGTTCAGTACATAGTAGGTTCATAATATATGCTTGCTGAATGAATGAATGAGTCTTCTTGGACACATCCTGTATTTCTGTCCTTGTTCTGCCTGGGCATAGTTAATTCTGGTTCCAGGGTAAGATTTTACATTGTTTTTCAGTGTATGCTTTCAGTATGAATTTTCCAAATTTAGTTTTCCGCTATAGAAAGAATACTTTAGTTAAGGGAGGCTCCCAGTATATACAAAATGTTATTAAAGAAGGGAAGACATCAGAATAGAAGGTCCATCCTTGAGGACACAGCTTGGTGTAATTGAAAGAGGGCTGCTCTTTGAGTCAAAGGTTTGGAGTTCAAGTCCTGGCTCTGACACTGACCAGTGTTAGAATGTCATTTCCCTGAGACTCAGTTTCCTTATCTGTTGAGAAAATCTAGTAAGAAACTATAAGTAGAGCATTTCACAAACTGTAAAGTCTTATAATATGTCAACTACTATAATTGTGAGTAAAGTGCATTGTAAGTCTTGAAGAGACGTAGAAATGGGAACTATTATTATCCCGGAAGAGAGGGAATGACCTGGAAAGATGGGAGCATCCTAGGTAGCTTCTTCCCATTGCAGACCTTAAAAGTAAATCTCCCAACTCTTCCTGGCCACTAGAAATACCTGTCATGATGGTTGGCCCTGAAAACTGCATGGGGATCCTTTAATCTATCAAGTGGGAAATGGGAACTCGAGTCTCCTCCACTCCTACTATTCACTTCCAATCTCCACCCCAGCTTTGGATCCCAACATTAATCCCCAACTGCTTGTCCTTTATCCAAATTTCAACATTAATATTCAACCCCAGCCCCTAGCCGATGGAAACTAAACTTAGGGTACTGGGAGCCATGAGAGCATTCTGCAGGTGAACGTTTCCAAGTCAATATGTAGACCAGGCTTTCCCTTGGCCTTCTCAGTGCCACAGTATCTGATGGGGGGTTCAGAGCTAGTTATCTTAAACGCCACCAAATCATGTGTGAGAAGGTGTGTGATAAGAGAATCAGCTGAAAGGATTGGGGACATTTAGTTTGGAGAAGAGAGAACTTGAAGGGAACATAATTGCTGGCTTCAAATATCTGAAGAGTTGCCATGGGGAAGAGGTCCAGGAAGATAGACCTTGGAACAATGAGTGGAAGGTGCAGAAAGATAGATCTCTGCTTGATATAAGGGTATATATCAAACAGGATTAGGTAAAAAGCATCAGAAGTGGGATGTGAATCCATGAGCTTTGACTAGAGGACCAGCGTTCTTTCCCTGGACCACCAAGATCTGAAGAGTTAGTGGCAAAGGTGAGATTATATATCTTGTGGACCACAGATCTAGGGCCAGAGAGATGTCAGAGGCCATCTATTCAATCCTCTCAACTTAGAGATGGGAACACTGTGGCCCAGAGGGGTTAAGAGACTTATCCAATGTCACACACGTGGTAATTACTAGAGACGAGATTTGAACCATTCACCAGCTGCCTTCAATTCAATTGAAGGAACTGTTGGTGTGTTGGCTATGCCTACTGTTGGGCTAGGAAACAGCAAAGAGGTTGAATAGAAGCCCTGCCAGCAAAGGGCTTACAGTCTTGTTCGGGTGTTGTGTAAACCACGAAACAACAAAGGGCTACAGAATCAATGGCTGGACTGCGAGAGCCGCAGGTCCCTTCTAGTAGCGACTTCTCCGCTGGAGCCAGAAGTTCCCACCCCCTCTCCACCGCCTCCCCCAACCCCCTCCCATGTGGCCAAGTACTCTGGCTCCAGAGACCCTGCCTTCTTCCAGGAGCATTGATCCTTCAGGCTGATTAATGCGCTGATAAGCCGAAGATGGCCAATGCATTAAGGCTCTGATGGAAACAGCCACATTGAGTGGCATCACGTGGCTGAAAATCTCCAGTTGCACTTTCTACCTGCCAGATCCATTATTTGGACGTCGGTTTTCAGGCCACACTGGCCAAAGTATCCGAGACTGGCAGCTTCTCTCTTCTTGGCGCCTTGGTGGCCGCTGGACCAGCACTCCCTCCCGCCTCCGGCAGCGCCCCCAGCTCCCTCCAGCCTGGCCTTGTCACTCCAGCAGCTGGTTCTGCCTCTTAGGTCTCAGCTGCTGCAGAGAGAGCTGGTGCCTAAGCCCTCCCCCAACAACGCCCCCTCTTCCCCCCTCCCTTTGCAGTAGGTTCTGTCTCGCCACACGCTAGAAGCAGGCAGGGGAGCGGAGGCGCTGGCCGTGTGGGGTGGAGCGCATCCGACGACCCACACACATTGTCACGTAAACTCTGGCAGATTCTGGCATCTTCTAGGGCCCAGTGAGCTCTCATTCTGATGTGTGACGTTTGTAGGTCATCACTTGGAGGAGCTGGCGGTCTCTGCGGCACCATTACTCAGAGACGGGAAGGGCTCATCTGGTGGCTGTCACAGTGGAAACAGCAAGCTGAGCAGTGAAAGTGACAATTCAAAGGGGTCCCAAAGGGCCCCCTAGAGAAAAAAGAGCAAGAGTGAGAGAGACAGAGAAAGACAGAGACAGAAATAGAGACCAGAGACAAAGCCAAAGTGACAGAGACGAAAGGAATTAAAGTTTTTGTGAGAGCAACTGTCCACTCTTACAACTCTCCCTTCATGCAGGTCATTTCTCTCAAGTAAGTTCAGTGTTCTACCTAGACCCTTTGTGCTGTCTCTCTTCTCTACCAAGTGACATTTAAGGTCCCTTACCCCTGCAAAAAGAAGCCCCACAACCCAGATTCTCTGGGAGACACAGGATCCAAGACTTAAAGAACCTCAGGCTATCTAATGGAAAATAAACTTGCACATGAAGAATCTGAGTCCTAAGGAGGTTAAATGACTTGCCCAAGGTCACACAGATAAAAGGAGTCAGAACTCTGGATGGAAACCCAGATACTTTGATCCCAGAGCCAGTGTTACTATCCACTTACCACACTCCTCTCAAAAAAGGCATCTGACTAGAAGTAGCTTCTGAAAGCAGCAGACTGGAGCAGGAGGAGTTTCAATGCACATCTGCTTTTCCAGGGGTCATTCCTCAGAGAGGCAAAAGGAGAGCATGAGGAACTTGTCAGTGAAACCCAGAATGATTGTGGGAGCTGGCCTTTGTGGACACAGGTTTTGTCCATCAAGAGGTAGGCCCTGTGGCATCTCCCATAGAAGATACAATAGAGAGCCCTGCATAATGGGTCCAGCAGTAGTATCCCATTGACCCCAATAGGTTTGCCTGTGTCCACAGGTAAGTGCAGCCAGGTGGAGGTAGATGTTAATACAGGTCACGTACACTTGGAGTGGATGGATGTGGGCTCTTCCCTTTGTTGGAAATCTTGCCTGCCTAAGGCCAAGGATGTAGAAGACACAGTGAGATGTAGAGATTGCTGGACCTGCAGCCCAGCTATGAACCCAGGTCCCCTTACTCTGATACAGGCTGTATGATCTTAGGTAAATCACTTATATTCTCTAAGCCTCAGTTTCTTCATCTGTAAAATGGAGATAATACCTCCTGATTGTTTTTAATGAATCTCTAGTGCCTTTCACGATTTGTTTCCTTCCGCCTTCTACAGTCTTTCCTGTTTCTCCCCCTTCTTGCCGGGCCCAGCTGCTAGACATGGTCCTGGTATTTAATTTGTACCTATATGTATGTATGCATATTGATATAAATTTGGTTAGAGAGACATATAACTGGATAAATATAGATATAGATATAAATAGGGAGTAATATAGATATATTGCCTTTACCTATATAAAGCAAGCTTCTTGAGGACAAGAATTGTTCCATTTTATCTTTGTATACACATTAGCACCTAGTGGGGGACTTAAATGTTTGTGGGGAATAGGGAATGAAACGGTGATTTCCCTAGCATAGAGAACTCCCAGGGGACAAAATTCCCTCTACTACATACATGCAGGTCAGCATGTTCTCTCCTACTAAAACCTTAGAGGTGCCTGGAGTGCTAAGGGTTAAGGGACTTGCCCGGGGTCACCTAACTAGTGCGAGTCAGAGGCAGGACAACCGCAGCCAGGTCTTCCTGATTTTGTGGCCAGCTCTCTCTTCATTACTCCGCGCTCTCCCACGCTGATTGCTTATTATCCTTGGCTAAACGACAGGCTGGGTGATATTTCCAAGAGGCATTTAGGCCAGTATAGAACGAGGCGGGGGCCGGGGCCGGCTAAGGCGCAGCTGCCTCCGCCCACGGGGGTGAGCAAGTACCCTTGGCTCCTCTCCACCTTTCCGGGAAGGCTGCATTTCCCTTCCCAACTCGGCTAATTCTGAATTCCGCCCTGGATGGATGGGGAAGCAGCCGCCGCTGCGCTGGCCTAGGAACCTTCTCTCTGCAGAAGTTTCCAGGAACCAGACAGTGGAGGCAGGAAGCAGATATTTTGCTGACTTGAATAAAAGAGCAAGGTTTAGTTAAAATGATATGGTGTATCATCAATTCCAGCTAAAGACACCCCTCCTGCTTCCGGGGGCTATTTTTCTTGCTTCGCCTCCTGGGCCATTAATGACAGTCCTCGCTAGCCCATGCACACGCCCAGCCTGGTCCGGCGCGGCGCGGGGCACCGCATTGAGCAGCGACGTTTCCTGTGGGGCGTTTACTGCCATGAAATATTCAAAGCGCCTTGTTCCTTTCTTCCCCATCTTTCTTCATATTCCGCGTGGCCACTCGATTGCTATGTAAATAAAGTGCAGCACCACTCCATCCGCCTCGGCCACCCTGCATTATTTAAGCGCGGAGAGCCATGCATCATTCCTTATGTGGCTCATTGGTGGGACCCTGCTGGGTATTTGGCAATAAAGCCTCAGAGAGCCTCATCAGAAACAGCAGTTGGTCTAGTGGAAGTTCATTTATGCATGAAATATTCACACGGCAACAGTGCAGCCTTTAAACATCAGTAATTGTGGGGTTTCTATTACTCCTAACTAGTGCCTCTAAATTATTGCAAAAGACCGGCCAATTTACAAATTACATATATTTGTCATGCTTTTGTACCTTTACTGAACTAACCATGATGGCACTGGCATCTTTTTTTAATGCACACATTCACCGAGGCTCGGTGTGGAACAACGGCAGCCTCTTCCCTGCAAGCCCTGCCAGCCTTTTGGAAGGAACTGGGACTTTTGCTGGGCCGGGTCCCTGCAGCTGTGGGCTCTCACGGAGCCCTTTGGCTCTGAGCTATTGATTCAAGAATTCAGTAAAACAAAACATTTATTAAGCACTTACTTTATGCCAGGTAAGAGGCAAGATACATTGGGTGGAGGGCCAACTTCTCTCTCTAGTCAGAAGACCTGAGTTTAAGACATACTTCTGACACAGTGGCTCCAGGCAATGATACAATGCAGAGCAGGTGATGAGCTGCACAAGTACTAGGAAGAATTCCTAACTCAAGAGAATTCTCCATGTTATTAAAATCACATGTTGGTCCCAAATCTCAGATTCCAAGACGCATTAGGTTCTGGGGAGCTTACATTCTTCTGTTGTGGTGAGGTAGGGGACCTTGGGGAACAACGACCTGTACTTAAATAAGTAAATATAAAATATGTACAAGGTAATCTCAGGAGAGAGGCACTGATAACTGTGGTATTCAGGAGGGCTTCTTGCATTAGTTGGTCCCTGAGCTGAGCCTTGAAGAGGGTTGAGGGGTGGAGATAAGAAAGGAGAGCATTGTAGGAATGAGGGGCAGGCTAAGGTACAGAGATAGGAGATTAAATGTCCTGTACTGGGAGGAGCAGCTAGGACTGTTTGGCTTGAACAAAGAGTGAGTGAAGGGGTGGAATGTGCAACCAGCTGGAAAGATAGGCTAGAATCAGATTGTGAAGGGCTTCTGTGTTTTTTCTAAGGGGGAATTGGGAGCTGATGAAGCTTGCTAAGGAGGAAAGTGACATGTTCGGTTTTCTGCTTTAGGAATATCAATTTGGTGGCTGATTGGAGATTAGATTGGAAAAGGGAGAGGTTTAGAAACAGGGAGACCAATTAGAAGGCTGTTTTAAGAGGTCAGCAGAATGATGAGGAAGGTTGAACTAGGTTGGTTGGGGTGGGAGTGGAGAAAAGGGAACGGATGTGAGAGATGCTGCAAAGATGATGTGGGCAACACTTAGCAATTCATTAGATATGAGGAGGTGAGGGAGAGTGAAGATTCAAGCAAGGTGCCTGCTCCATGACAGCTGGGCATGGCTGAGTCTGCCTGCAGGGGCTCCTCCAAGCTTGGTTGTAGGGTCAGAGCCTCATATGCTTATTGGCAAACCATCTGGGCTCTTCCACATGGGAGCAACTTGAGGATTGCAAGCACATCGGAGCAGTAAGCAGATTGCAGTTGACCTTGAATCCCATCCCGAGAATAGTCCCATAAAAGCAATATCCAGGTTTTGATCTGCATGGTGCCATCTTCCAGACATTACATTGGACCTGGGACTAAATTCCCGAAGACAAAAATGAAAATCTGAGTATCCTCTGTGTTGAAGGGGCCCAATTCTGTAATAAAAAAAATCAGTGCATTCCATTAGACATGGAGAAGAGAGTCTTTTCCCCTCCTGTTCCTCACCACCTGCCCCCCATCCTTTTTTTTTTAAAATAAGGATAGAGAAATAAAACTCAGAGGCGGAAGTGACTTACCTAAGGCCACAACCTAAGGCTACTAAGTAGAAGAACCATGATTTTATGGGAGGCTGAAAGTCCATTCCCATCTACTTTATACTTTTTTGCTCCTATCTTTTCCCTGGACTGCAATTTGCAGATCCTTAAATCAGGCAATTAAACTCTGAAATACTTACATTTCTTCAGAAGAGATCAACCTGTACCAAAGTTCAGCGTCCCTGGCTTAATTTTCCTGGAGGTACTTTGGGTTTTTTCCTTTGTAGGCCAGTCAGCAGAGGTCATACCTTTTCCCCATTCACTCTTAAAATCAGGTCCCTTAGAAATGAATAGTCAGAACACTGACCAGTCTGAACATCAGAGCTATAACTGTGATTTGATTCTACTTTTAAATATACATACTTTTTTGCCTCTGGATCTCAAAGTCAAACGTTAGGCAGTCATTGCCCATTACATCCACCACAGTCAAGTGGACTATCAAAGGGATTTTAGAAGCTGAAACACGGATTGTTAGAACTGGAAGAGAGGTCAGAACATGGGAGAGAGACATTTCTTTTTACTCACTCTTCATTCCAGCCAAACCATCATAACTGCTGTTCCTCGTACAGGGCATTCCATCTCTTTCTTCAGTGACCTTGTCCAGGCTGTCTGTCTCCCATGCCTGGAATGCTCTCCCACATCTCCTTTTCCTCTGGGAATCCCCTAGCTTTTTTTTTAAGCCTCAGCTCAAGTGTGTACAAAGAGGGCTTTCCTCATACCGTCAGTTATTAGAGCCGGAAGGGACCTTAGACATCACCTATAGTTTGATTCCTTGTTAACTTTTATTAAGCACATAAAATATGCAAAACATGATGTTAGGTGCTATTTCTTAATTTTATAGATGGGACAACTGAGGCAAACAAGGTTAAGTGATTTGCTCGACATCACACAGCCAGATTTGAACTCAGGAAGATAAGTTGCCCCATTGCCCCAAAGTCCAGCATTTTCATTGAAAGGATTGAACCCCAGAGAAGTGCTTTTGAGATAGCTATTATTTTATTTATTTATTTATTTATTTATTTATTTATTTATTTATTTATTTTTGGCTAGGCAATGGGGTTAAGTAACTTGCCCGGGGTCACACAGCTAGTAAGTGTCAAGTGTTAAGTGGCTGAGGCCATATTTGAACTCAGGTCCCCCTGACTCCAAGGCTGGTGCTCTATCCACTGTGCCACCTAGCTGTCCCCAGATAGCTATTATTTTCAAAGAAACCTCCTGGTCCAAGCTCCTTTCAAAGTGTCTTGGATTTGGAGTTGTTTCCTAGTTCGATTCCTTTCTCCACCACTTAGCCGCTATGTGATCTTGGGCAAGTAATTCAAACCCCGCCCCCTGCCTTTTTCCTCCTCTAAATAAAATAAGGGGGTGCAACTGGCTGATTTCTAAGGCCCCTTCCAACTCTGAATCTATGATTCTATGTTTTTTTTTTTCCCCTCTTGGTCAACTCTGAGGGAAGCTTAGCTTACTCCGCCCTGGAGTTTTGCAGTGAGAACACTTGGCTCCAGCCCTGTCCTTGATCCCAGAGAGTTTTTGTTTATATCTCTCTGACCCGTTCCCCACCCTCCTCCTGGGATTGTCAGTGGGTTCTGAATCTGAGCTCAAACCAAGGCTTTAAGCCAGGTGGAGAAATAAATGCGGGGAGGGGAACATCCCTCTGGGTCTGGTTGGCTCTGAGTCAAGTTGAGGGTGGTTTGCTTGAAAGTCAGCAACTCTTTTTCAGTTCAGCCCGGTAGTTCTCAGCTATCAGAGGCTCCAAGGGCCTATCAAACCTAGCAAACCCTTATCTCTGCAAGCCCCTCGTGTCTTCTTTCCTTATTCTCTGCTGTCCAGGAATGACATAGCTTCCTTCTTTAGACAACAAAAACATGGTGGCAGAAAATCAAAGGGCTTAGGTGGTCAAGGAGAGAGGTCTAGGATTTTTCCAGCAAATTTCACTGTTCCATGTTTTCCTTACTGATCCCTCCAACCTGGAGACCTCAGTTAGGTCCCACCCTAATGGACTGGGGGTGAATTGAGGATGTAGGTGTAGTGGAAGGTCTTAGGCAATTTACTCTGGAATATCAGGGTCCCATGACTTCTGATTGAGTTTTTCAACTTCTAACACCTATCACCTGAGAGACTAGAGAGGGAGAGATCAGTGTATTTCCAAGTAGGCAGCCTTTGATAATCTTGAGGCACAGTCTCATCACTTCCCAAGCTCTTTGGTATATGCTGTGTTTTAAGACTTTCAGCCACTTGAAGTACTGAGGACTGCAACACTCTCTTCAGGACACATGAAACATAGGGGAACACAAACCCAGGTACAAAGGGAAAACTACCCAGGTAATGATATTTCCCAGAGCTTCACTGCCCTGCTACCAAAAACACACAACCCCCCCAAAAACAAACAAAAAAATCTCACCTGGTTCTCATGCTCTCTTTCTTAATAGCACAAAATGAGCTCTATAGTATGTGGGACAGTTTAGAAACACCAGCCCAGAAGCTTGGGATAGCTCTGCTTTTATAGGCTGGCTATGGGCAGACCAGATGGAAATGAGGCCAGTCCCCTCATCAGGATTTCTGACACTATTGCCTTCTTTCTCCACTGATCAATTACCTTGGCTTTCTGATTGTGGCACGAGGTACCCCAAAGCATCATGAGAGTAACTGGAGAACAATTGGGGTGATTGGCAGTCTTCTCTAGGTATCTGAAGGTAGGACAGCTAACCCCATTCTAGGGAGGTGGGAAGGATATGAGACTTGGTGGGGAGGGGAGAGCCATTAGTTAACATACTGTGACAATAATTCCTCTGAAGAAGAGAGAGGTATTTTCTTGGACCTGTTCTTGTGGGCTCTGGGCTTTGACAGAAGCTCTTATGTTGACAGAATATTGAATGTCTTGTGATGGTCCTGTCTATATCCCCAACCCTAATGAGGAAAACTAAGTGTAAGAACAAACTGAGAATGGATCACTGATTCCTAGGCCCTCTTGCCTATACTTTGTCCATCTGAGAGACAGACGGACAAGGGCAGAGCATGTGTGGTGGATAATTAACCCCAGACAGGAGACCCAGGTCTCTGGGAAGAATTTTTGCCAACAAGAAGTCATGCAGGGGACCTTGTAACAGTGATTATATCAGCCTGGGGCTGAGGAGGTAGATGATTACAAAATTCAACCCTATTTACAAATGTCCTGTGTATGAGCAGAAGCAGATTAGTAACTGTCCAGGGAAACTGAGGCATGCTCACTCAGAAAATCCAGCCAGGCTAAGGAGCTGGAGGTAGGAGTGGGTATTGGAAGGAGTTGTGTTATGGGAAGTGCTCTTGCAGTAATTGCAGATGGAAATGAAGCTGCTTAGTTACCCCTCTTCCTTCTACAAAACCGATCAAAAGGGCTCCCCAGGCCAACCTGATCATGCCACCATAGGCTGGTGTCTAGTGTCCAGCACCCAATCCGCAGAGCCAGGGCTGGCCTTCACAAGGACCTGAGTAACAAGTTGCTCCAACTAGGAGCTTCCAATTTATCGAATTATTGAAACAAGCTATTGAGGTTCAAACATTTCCTCCCCTCCCCCCTTTACTGAATGATGAGTAAGAGAAGATTAGGAAGGAAGATGGGAGGAAGGAGCAGATCCTTCACGCAGCAGGCACACACCACTGCAATAGTTAATGCTATGGGTCGTTTTCTCCCCCCTCCCTTAAAATATCCTTAGCCAAAATGAATTGCTTGACTTTCCACCTGACTCCAGGGTTTGTTCTGGCTTGTTTGAGGGGGTGAGGGGGTGGTTTGTCCAGAGTCCAGAATATAAAACCTTTAGATTTCAGGCATGGATGTGATGGGTGGTGGGACTTAGATGAGGAGAGGGTGAAGGCTTCCTTAAATGATTAGCTTGGCACCCCTCCACTGTGCTGCTGCTCTGTTAATTAAACCACGGACATATGTTAGGGCTGTTTTACAAGCATCTGGAAGAAAAAATTACCATTTTTTATCACTGTCACTGTAATTTCTGAATAGTACACATGTGTATAGGTGGGCAGTGGGAGAGGTGGTGTTTCTGAAAGGTGAAGGGGTTTCTTTTGGTTGGAGGGGGATAGCCCAGGGGACTGGTTGGGATGAGCTGGTACAGCTGCCTGGATTTTGCTTCCTAAGCCAAAACAGTATTAGATGGTGCAGAATGGTGATCAAAAACACCTTTGGGAAAGTCAGTATGCGTCAGCTCAGCTGGATGGCGTCCCTTGTTGGACAACATGGTGGTGAATTTGGTCTCCCGGGTCTCATGACCACCTGGGGGTGGGGGAGGTTGTGGTTATGGAGCGGATCAAACAGAACATCTGGTGCAACATCAGCACCTTCTGCAAACACCTTGGGGGCCTTTCCTCCTACGATGGCATTCTCCTGGATTTCTTGCAAGGGAGGGAAAGAGGAGAGGTGGGAGGGCTGTTTCCTGGCGAAGTCTCAGAGGGAGGCTGGCATACATGGGTTCATAGGATCAGCTGGAAGGCACCTTTGAGGTCATCTTGTCCAATTCACTCATTTTAAAGGTGAAGAAACTGAGGCCTAGACTGCTTACTGGACTTGCCTGGGAGCACTCAGGTGGTGAGTAGCAGAGTCAGAATTGGAAACCAGCGTCTGACTCCAAATCTCGGCTACTTTCCACTGCACTACACGGCATCCCTAATGGGAAAAGAATGCCTGGATCCTACTGTGCTACAAGTTCCTCAAGCATAAGGATTGAATTATCTTTTATCTTAGCATCCTCAACAACCCCTGAGCACAAGATTTTCTACATAGAAGTGATACTGCCCCAAAGCAAGCAGGCAGACCTGAGTTCTGCAAGGTAAGAGCCTTACAGAGTAGAATTAGCCCCTCCATGAAGCTGTGGGGAAGGATTCATTTGTAACTCTAAGCTCCATATGGCATCTTTTTACGTGCCCAACCCTCAGCGAGTGCTCAGTAAACATCTTGTAACTATATCATGATTTTGGACATCAATTTCAAAAGTCCTAGTTAACAAAACAACAACGATAATAACAGCTAACCTTTATGTAGTGCTTTCCATATAATTATCTCATTTGACCTTCGCAACAATCCTGTGATGTAGGTGCTATTATAATCCTCAATTTACAGAAGAAGAAACTGAGGCTGAAGGAGGTCAAGTGACTTGATCAAGGATCAAAGTGGACAAGGTGGTTGGTGCCTGACTCAGCACTGGTATTAAAGAAGAATAAAATGTCTACAGATTATTTCAGGAAGAAAGTAACTTTGTCCAAACAATCATTTATAGTAAGGGTCTTTTTGGCAAATATTTTTTTATTTATATCTTTTGTTTCTCTATAACCCTCATTTCTAAATATATCCCTTTTAAACATTTTTTGTTTATTTTATTCTGAACTTAAGAAATAAAACAATCATTTCTATGACATAGTAGAACAGGAAAAAAAGATGATTGCACGTGAAACTGCAAATCCATTATGTACAACTTCCTATTCCTTATATATATATATATATATATATATAATAAAATTATCATGCAATTTTATTTTTCCTTTTTTTCTCCTCCCTCCCTGCCCCACCAAAGAGATGGCTACCATTAGACACAAATATGTATATGTATATATGTATATATATGTATGTATGTATATGTGTATGTGTATGTATGTATGTGTATATATATATATATATATATATATATATATATATATATATATATATATATATAAAAATCATTCCATACATACTTCTATTTATCAGTTCTTTGTCTGGATTCAGATAGTAGATTCTTTGTAGTTAAACAAAAGAGAAAAAAGTTCAGCAAACCATACCCGTAGTTCCCTATGTTTACATAGAAGGGAAGGAGGTGCATTTTCTCAAGTTTTTTGAAGGGCTTAGTTTAACAAGAGTTTCTACAGCCTCCACTAAAGGTCTCCAGGGCAGTACTCATCTGATACTTCATTGTGGCCTGGAGGTAACCCTGGGTTTTCAAAGGCTGTATCAGTGGACCCCACATTGGCTCATTAGATAGAGTACTGGACTTGGAGCTGGAAGACTTGAGTTCAAATCTTGCCGTAGACACTTACTAGCTGTGAAAGTGAGACCGCTTTGTGCCTCAGTTTCCTAATCTGTAAAAGGAAGGGGTTGGCCTTGATGGCTTCTAAAGTCCCTTCTAGCTCTAAATCTGTAATTCTATGAGGTCTTACCATGATGGAAGAGTGTCTCATATATAGATCTGGTGACCAGATTGTGTCTCTGTCATCTGAGAGCCTTCATATACAACCCATGTATCACTTCCTATATAAGGTCTTTCTTAATTTCTGAAGTTATTAATCCATTTTTTGAAGTTACTTTAAATTATTTTATATATTCTTTGCAATCATTTATCAGTGCCCATGTCATGGGCACTTCCTCAACTGACAGGATTGTTTCATTTTTGTCTTCTCATCTCCAATGGCTTGCACCCAACCTGGCACATAGTAGGTGCTTAATAAATGCTCCTTGAATTGGAATGAATTGAATTGGAGAAGCTTCCTGGTGACAGATTTTTTTTGGGGGGAATAGCAGCTCATGAGAGGGGGTGCGGTGGATTCCTGGATTTCTGAAGCATGAAAGTAAGTATTTTTAAAGCCAAATGGCCTGATTCTTTATTCCCTTTGTTCACAACAGGCCTTTGAACTAGGCTGAGGATGAGAAGACCCAGTTCCTACCCACAAAGAGTTCCCTAATTGCCCTGGGGGACAGCACAACAAATATTCACCAGAAACAACCAGAGATCAGTTCTTCGGCAAGTGCTTAGGCCAGGTCCCAATTATAGGACCAGGCCAGCACTCAGTAGTAAGTGTCCAGCACTGAGGTCAGGGAAAGCCCACTGGAAGGAGTCAAAAGAGGCCTCCCAGAAGGCCTGCTGAGATATGAGTTGTGAGAGAAAAGACAGGGGACTTTGGTTTCTTACTCCAGGGAAAGTTAAGAAAGGATAAGACAGGTGATGGTCCCCAAGCAAGAAGCAGGAGTCATTGGCCAAGGGCTGGTGGAGGACGTTCCAGACAATCTCTGAATTAGAATAAATAAAATCCCTTCTCATGAATGGACATGTTAGATATAGTCCCAGTTCTAGAATTCCTAATTCGCCATTGCCAACTCTGACAATACGTTTATCACCAGAGAAATTTCTACGTCCACATTTTCTTTAGGGCCAGAGACATGTGTGTGTGACACCGCTCCAACCAGACAGAAGAGAGCTAGCTGTTCACATGCTATTCACCTGGGTTTCTCCATCATTAGCTTTCCAGTGGCCAGGAGATTTTCAAGGCTTTGGATGGAGAACCACATAGACACCAGGGCATGAATCAGACCCCTTAAAGCCCAGACAAGGATCTATGTTTATCTCTTTTTTTTCCCCTTCAAACCAAATGTTTAAGTTTTATACTTGTTAATATTTGATAGTGGGTGGAGTATATCTGTAGCTAGGAGAACTCCATTGAGAAAAAGCTCACCACTGAGCAATCTATGGCCAGGCCGCGTGTGGCGCCCGTACATTTCCTTTCTAGGGCTTTCTTGCTGTCACCTTCATTCTCTCACGTATTTTTTTCCCCTCATCTCAATACCTGCTCTGTTACCTTCTGTCCCAACATTTAAAAATCATCTGTTCTTGTCTCTTATTGGCTTACCAGTCTCCACAAACAAACTCCGTATTAATGTTCATCCGATGCAAATGTTTAGTTGGCTCTATATGGATGTTATTAAAGTAATGAATGCAGAAAAGGATGGATGATCAAGGCTGGGAATCAATCTTGGCCTCCTGATGAGATCATTAAGCACTGGGGCTTTGCTCTCACAGGTTGAGATTTCATCAGAAGTCCCCTCCCCCCAACCCATCCCCTGTACTCCTCCATTCCCTCCCCCTCCTGTCCTCATTGATTTATACTGATAGAAGCCATCCCTCCCCCATCCATTACCCTCTCCGAGATGCTAGCTCACCATGGAAAATCTATGGGAGTCAAATGGAATTTTTATTTTTGCAACTGAATTAATGCTTTTTAAAGAAGGAGTTTTAACCATGCTTCCCTTCTTCAAAGAAAGATTCTAAGAACAAAATCTCAACCTCAAAAGCTGACACTAAGGCATTAAAAGACTAGACATTTTTCTGAGAGAGGAATCATGTAGGCAGACTAGTAGACTATTTGTCCAAAGTGTTACTTGGTAAGTGCAGCCAGTGTGCTATGATAACAACAATATGATTACGTGGCTACAAAACAGTTATTTAATCCACTTGTTCAATAATCCACAGAACATTATATATTAAATAATAATAGCAGGATAGTGACTCATCCTAACCCTATCTCTTTCTGAACCCCACTGAAAAAAGAAGAGAATGAGATGATGATGATGAGGATGAGGAGGAGCCCAGACTCATTGATCAGTGCAGATTATGCAAAGAAAAGGTTGAATAAAAATAAAAAAAAAAGAAAAAGGTTGAAACTGTAACACCTCACTGCAAGATGCAAAAATTTACCATCTACCAAATATCTAGCAAGACATGACCTGGTGGCTAGAATTATACATTAGAAGCTCTTTGTCTTTCATGGATTGACAGACAACACATCTCCATACTATAAATACTGACCTAATAATGTCCTGGGAACTCAACCAATGAGATGGAATACAACTGGGTCATTATTACAAACCAAACTGTAGTCCCCAATCACTGGGACATAACACTGATTCATAGCCATTTAAGGACATTTTTTAATAGACATTGCCATCTTGAATAATCATAATCTTCAAGCTTCAGGAAGCATGAAGCCCTCAAAACACAGAGACCTAGTGGATGAGATCAAAATCATGGGGAACAGAATGATGTACATATCATTCCCATCATCCTGTCAGATACCAGAGCTGTACCAAGGATGCTGTCAGTGAAGCTGCAGAGGATGAGCTGACATGCTAATACTTTTATTCAACTGCAAAAATACATATATTTTATCCACCTGTACCATAGTCTACAGAACATTAAATATAAAAGGATAGCAGCAGCATAACAACTTGTCTGAGGATTATTTATATCTTAACTCCAAGGAGTGAGATGGAAACGATTTTCCAATAGCAATAATAGTAATGACCACAGCTCATATTTCTGTTATGCTTTATAATTCTCAAAGTACTTTCTTCACGAACCCCTGAAATGTTATTAGGTAGGTAGAATAAGCCTTATTATTCCTATTTTGCAGAGAAGGAAGGCGAGGCTCAGAGAGATGGAGATGCTTTGCTAATCTAGTAAGTGGCAGAGCCAAGACTCAAGCCCGCATCTAAACCCAGGATTTAAACCTGGGTCGAATTGGCTCCAAACCCAGTGTTCTGTCCCCTGCTTCACTATGTGTTAGATAGCCCCTGGCCATGAGGCTTTCTGTGTCATAGTAGTCACATATTATGATGTGACTTTATGTGCTTTATGATGTACAGAACAGTTTATAGACATCATCTTTGGTATTCAGAACAACAATTTGAGGTAGGCAATGATGCTGTTTTCTCTGGCTGCCCCCATACCTGAAATGCTCTCTCTCCTCTACTCTAACTACTGACCTTCCTGGCTTTCTTTAAGTCCCAACTAAAATCTCACCTCCTACAGGAAGCCTTCTCCCAACTCCTCTTAATTCCAGTGCCTTCCCTCTGCTAGTTATTTCCTGTTTATCTTGCATATAGTTTGTTCGTATTTATTTGCTTGTTGTCTCTTCCATTACATTGTAAGCTCCTTGAGGGCAGAGGCTGTCTTTTGCCTCTTTTTGTATCTCTAGCTCTTAGCACAGTTCTGGCACATAGGGACTTAACAACTGAAATTGAATTTTTTTTCCATTTTGCAGGTAAGGAAACTGAGGTCTGGAGAAAATAAGTCCAAAATCATACTGCTGATAAGCTGCCGACACAGGACTATTCAATTCAATGTTAAATTTGATTAGACCAGAAGAATAGAACAAAAGTCTTTCCTGTCCAGAGGTCTGTTGCTCCTTCCATTACCCCTAGCTGCTATGTAGAGCCCCATGGGCTGTGTGTTGATGATGATGGTTAGATCTTAGGGATGTTTGTTTTCCTGAGACTTCCTGGAACAGGGTTGCTGAAGTTTTGCAAGATTGAAGAAGGTTTTTGGCCTCTCCCCATGTCCTATCCCTCTCCTTCCAGTTATTTACTAAATCTTGCTTTTGGGACAGCTTGGAAGATGATGATCTTGAGGCTGTGGCTAAGGAGGTGATGTAAGATGTTTGGTTCGAGGTCTAACCTATCTCGAAGAGTTGGAGGAAATAGGATGTAGGATTGATGGCAGTGAGGGCCTGGTAGAGTCCACACTATTTGAATCTTTTCCGTCTGCAATCCCTTATACTTAAAGGGTCTGGAGTCAGGAAAACTCATCTTTGCAAGTTCAAATCCAGCCTCAGACATTTGCTAGCTGTGTGGTCCTGAGTAAGTCACTTAACCCTGTTTGCTTCAGTTTCCTCATCTGTAAAATTAGTTGGAGAAGGAAATGGCAAATCCCTCCAGTATCTTTGCCAAGAAAACCCCAAGTGGGATCATGAAGAGTCAGACACAACTGAACAGAAAACATACAGATACTAAAAGGGAGACAAACGAGACAAAGGGTAGTTGTTGTCTTTGGAGAAGCTTATTGTTGGCCTGGGAGGAGAGCACAGGAAAAACATTTGAAGAACATTTGCAAAGCAATAGAAATACACAAAAATTAATGAATGAACCAGAGGGTATCCTAGTCTTCAGAAAGCATTGATGTTGGAAGCAGGGTGTGATAATCAGGTCAGGGAATTATGAGTAACATAGATGGAACCATATACTAAGCTGATGTTAACTGTGAGGTTTATTGATAACATACAAAACAATTTAGTCGATTTATTCATTCATACAAAAGGCCACAAGACTTTTTTACTTTCTACCTCATTGTTGCCTAGGGGTGCCATGAGGCTAAAATAAGATAATAGATATAAAACATTTTGCAAATCATAAAACACTATTTAAATGACAGTTATTATTGTTATTAGCCTACAGTCACCAGATCCGCAGTCTGGTGATGACCTCATTCCCTGATACTCTTGCTGCTCAGGCAAGCTTTGTAGAGCAATGCAGCAGTGTGCTGGCAAATGTTTACCAACTGGGCTCTCTTGGATAACAAAATGTATGAACACATACTTTTTTTTTTTTTGGGTGAGGCAGTTGGGGTAAATGCCTTGCCCGGGGATCACACAGCTAGTAAGTGTCAAGTGTCTGGTCTGAGGCCGGATTTGAACTCAGGTCCTCCTGACTCCAGGGCCAGTGCTCTATCCACTGTGCCACCTAGCTGCCCCTGAGCACACACTCTTAAGTTTAATCTGCATTATTAACTTTTCTTACAAGTAGATAACTAATGAAAAAAATAAACCAAGCTGTGATTTGTAGTTATTTCCAGTTTTCCGAGGTATAAATGCTCAATATGAAATTTAACAGTTGGCTCACTAGACAGTTAGAAGTGGGTCCAGTACCCCAGTACTGCCATTTCTGGGTCCTGCTTTGACCTGGTGCAGGGAAGTGATGTTGCACAGCTAAATCCCAGGGACCCAGCTAGGTCCAGGCAGCTGAAAGGTTCTAGAAGGCCCATAGATTGTAGGAGGCTGTGAGATTTTATATAAGGGCAGATAAAGAAGCTGGAGTCTTTTGTTTTTAAACAATTGCACTAGTTTTAGATTTAAGTAAATAACACTGAGCACAGGGGTTGCCAGAATTCCTTGAGAGTGAGGAGCTATACTTACATTCATCAGTAACTCTAGCTACCTCCCTCCCCTTCTCCTGTTTCCTTAATCTCCAGATTGAGGCACTGATTTAACCATCTTTTCTTACCAAGGTGGTTGAACTGTGGGGGTGGGAAGACAGCTACTGCCAGTAACCCTGAGATTGGTGCCACCCTCTCTCCCACATTGTGGCTACCTTCTTCCAATACATAGAAGCAGGGATTTTTTGCTTTTGTTTTTGTTTCTCTTGGTCTGTGTTATAGGCTGGAAAACTATCCTGTTGTTGCAGAGCTAGCTACCCTTAAAGGAAGGAGAGAGAGATTCAGTCAGATCAGACGTCTTTGTGGCCAAGCAGTGTGGTTGTGGGAATTTGACTTTCCTCATACGTCTGTTCATATTCCTTTGTGTTCTAGTGGAAGTTGGGTATTTCAGACCTCAGTTGGCTGAGATCTTGAGTGCAGAGAACAGCAAAAGGCTTGGTGGTTATGAACCTGTGTGCCAAGTTCAGTAACGGCTGTATCCTTGACAATATATCCCGAGCTTTTCCCCCTTCTTGGATGTGTTTGCAAGAGACCCCATAGGCGAAATGGAAGATCCCCTACCCAAATGTTTCTCTGTTCTCATTGCCCGGGCCAGTAGATGACGCTGATGTAGTCACACCTACCACTTGTGTGGGAGAGAGATGATAAAGAAAAGGGACAGGGATGGAAGAAGAGAGATGGAAGAAAAGAGAAAAGGAGATAAAGACAAAGGGAGGGGAAGGACAAAGAAAAGAAACTCCAAGTTTGTAAACAGTTGTTATGGAGATGTCTAGATCCTCCAAACTGGCATCTGTAAAAAGAGAACAGGATGATGGGAGGGCCATAGCACAGGTGGTAGAAGAGAGATCATAGGAGAGATTTGGAGCTAGAAAGGACTTTAGAGCTAGACCAGTGAATATCCAGCCCTTCTGTCCTCCCGCCTCCCCCTGGTCCTTTATTTTACAGTTGAGGAAATTGAAGCTCAGAGATATTAAGTAACTTGTCCAAGGTTGCACAGGTAGCCAAGGGGGAAGTAGTATGCTTGGAATTTGAACTTGGGTTCTCTGACACCAAAACCAGTGTTTTTTTCTTCTATCTCATGCCACCTCTTTATTTTACTCATTTGAGCAAGCAAAACCTGGCTCCGAAGAGTTTGGGACTCCCTCAACTCCTTGTCTTGCTTGAGATGATTTCTCTCCTCCCTCAGCTAACATTCAGTGGCCTTAGGCTTCGTCCTCTCACTGGCTTTGCCTCTGTGAAGATAGCTGCATGCTGCCAGTGTGGACACAGCCTCAATGTGAGAACAGCCGTGACATCATCAATTCTAAAACAAAAATGGCCCCATCAATCTCACTTTGGGAGTAACCGCATCTTGAAAATCATTCCTTGGATTGGTTTACAAAGGCTCATCTCAGGGCAGGTAGGTGGTACAGTGGATAGAGCACCGGCCCTGGATTCAGGAGGACCTGAGTTCAAATGTGACCTCAGACACTTGACACTTACTAGCTGTGTGATCCTGGGCAAGTCACTAGCCCAAAACAAAAAAACCAAAGGCACATCTCTCAGTGAGTGGGCTCATCAATGTATCTGACAAAGGGAAATGCTAATATTCTTAGGAGCTGCATTGGGGACAGCGTCCTGTTGAGAAGAGGGAGTGCTGACTCTGGACTGATAGAACCTGGGACTGGTTACTAGGTCTAGTACTTGCTACCTGTATGACCTTGGGCAAATCATTATAGAACCTCGGACTCAGTAAACTCTGATGATTCCCTGTTACCTAAAGGATCAAATAAAAATTCCTGCTTGGCATTTAGTCTTACAATCTGGCTCCTATCTTCAGGTAGTATTATTATACACTATTATTCATTATAAATTCAGGTATTATACATTCCTACCTTTCACACATTCTTTCCTCTAGCCAAACTGGCCTGCTTTCCATCGAGTGTGCATAGCTTTGAGGAGGTCCTCACCTTGTATTTATTTTAAATGTGTACTTGGTGTCCCTCTTCTGAAGAGTGTAATCTCCTTGAGGGCAGGGTCTTTCACTTTTATTTTTGTTTCCCCAGAAGCTAGCACCATTCCCTGCACATGGGGTGTTTAATAAATCCTTTGTTAATTGATTAATTGCTTTCTCCTCTTTAGGCCTCATTTCCCTGAGGGGGTGGGATTAGATAGTTTCCTGGATCACTTCCAGCTCTAAGTCCTATGCTTCCATGGTGGGAGCATGGTTTGACTTCTTCTGTTCCACTTACCTATAGATTTAGGGTTGAGAGGGACCTTAGGGCTCATACAATTTAATCCTCTTGTTTTATGCATGAGGCATGGGCTAAGGCCCATCAGAGTTGATTGTGTTTCTCAGGATCACACAACTAGTATCAGACAAGATTTGAACCCTGCTCTTCCTGACTCCAGGTCTGACATACTAATCACGAGTCCACCTTGCCTCTTCTCCAGCCTTAATTGGGGAACAGGAGGAGTTCGGAACTCAGTATACAGTGCTTGTGACACAGTTCTCCCTGACAAGAGAGTCCTTTGCTGTCACTGACTTTGCCTACACGGGTTAATAAAGCCATCTATCATCCTTCCCGATGACAGATATCTAAATGCTTGAATAATACATGCCTTGAAGGAGGAGGAGGCTGCCTTTCCGCTGGCTGGCCAGGTTTCCCAACAGGCAGAGAAGTTCCCCAGCAATGACCGGAATTCACTGCAACTCGGAAGCTGCAATGTGGAAGGCATAAATATGTCCCCAGACGCATCCCCCAAGGTCTTGGAATTTGGGTGGGAGGGAATATGACATCCAGGGCCTGGGACAGGCCTGATTTTAAGTGCAACTTTTATAGACCAATCTGGCTGAATTGTTCTCCGAGTTAAATGAAGCAAAGACTTTGTAGAAGTATTCTTGCAAACAATATAATGTGTCGCTTAAAGAGCTATAATCAGGCTAGCGGAAAATGCAGTTCTCACTGCAAACTTGGTGTAGACTGACTGTACTTTACATTTACCATTTCACTGGTTCTGGTGAAAGGCTATAGAAATAGAAGCCTGCACTTTCTACATACGTAGGCTCTCTACCCACAGAGATCAACATGCATTGGTATGCGTATCTGCTTTTTACACAATAGGGAAGAATTTAAAAGCTTCACCTTTAACTCTATTTTGCTCTGGGAGTCTGGCTTTACAGATAAATAAATGTCTGTGCAAAGCATCCGTTTCTTAGTTCTTTGGTCCCTGCAATACTCCTCAGAAGGAATTTTTGAGTTTTCTGAATGCTTGCTTAGGGAGCAAGCACACGCTAAGGAAAGCTAGGCTCCCCTCTAGACCAGGAGCTCTTAACCTGGGGTCTGTCAACTTATGCTTTAAAAAACATTTTTAAAAATAATTCCATTTTAATATAATTGGTTTCTTTTGTAATTCTATGCATTTTAAAATTCATTTTGAATGAATGCATTTTTATTATTCTGAGGAAGGTCCATAGGATCTTCCAAAAAAAGTTCATGACCAAAAAAAAAAAAAGGTCAAGAACCCCAGCTCAACAATTTTGAGGGAGATGAAATGATATTACCCAGGCTATTCATCAAGGTGGGGATGGATGCCCCCTCTCCTGTGGGTGGGCCTGGCTAATGGGCTGGGGCTCTGCATTCGGAATTGGTAGGGCTGCTGTTTTCTGGGCCATGCTCTCTGCCCAAGGCAGGACCCATGGTGGGGGAGGAGGGCAGTGGGAGAAATGGGCAGGAAGGCAGGAGATATTAGCTATGCCTTTTGTTCCTTTTACATTTGATCTTTATTTCATGGTCTCACCTGGTGCAGGCGGATGGAGATGCAGGACATTCCCAGGGGCCTCTTCCATCGCCAGGCTGGGATAGGGCCTGCCTATTCACTCAGTTCAAGCAGGCTCCAGCTTCCTTTCTCTCTTTCTCCTTGGGCCGCTTTAGTCCAGATAATAATAATAGCAATGATGAGGTGTATTATTTGATGATGTTTTATGATTTACAAAGTACAGTGTCCTATAGGGAAAAGGATATTGGCTCTGAAGGTAGAGGACCTGAGTTCTGATCCTGCCTCTGTCAATGTGCCTGTTTGCCCATCTGTAGGATGAGGGGACTAGATGGTCTCCAAGGTCCCTTCTGGCACTAAATCTATAATCCTAGAATTCATGTGAGGTTAGCAGTACAAGGGGTGCTGTCCCCATTTTACAGATGGAGGAATTGAGGCCATGAGAGACTAAGGAACCTGTTCATGGTCTCGTAGCAAGGACTAGAGCTGGGGCTGATGGATCTAAGGTCTACACGTTCCAGGTACATTGTGTTTTTTTCCATAGCACCAGAGCAGCTGAACTCACACACACACCTGTGGAATCCATTTGGTCCCTCCCTAAACTACAAATCCCTCCCTAACTCTCTGGGCTAAGGGTTGCCTCTCCGAGATCCCTCCCTTTTCTTTTCTTGCTCATCCCCACACCATGTGTTTCCTATTCCTGGGGTTGGTGATGGCTCGGCGTTCTTTCTTCTCTCTGTTTAGAGGAGGAGTTCCCTAGGTTCTCAGGATGCTTTCCTGGCAAGGCCCCCAGCAAGGAAACAGTTAATGGCTTTAAATCTAAAGTGCTCATCTGCAACTCTCCGTTTGTTCTGTAGTCCAGCAGCTGCATGAGTTGAGATAATTCTGTCAGTGCACGACGTTTGTACCCAGAACATGCCGGGTAAATTTGTTAGAGAATACCCCAGGCTAACACATCATTACAGTCACAAACTCATCTATCTTTGACTTCAGATTAATTCTTTTTTTTCTCTCTCTTCACCTCCTCCATAAATCCTGGTGCACTTAATTAATTTCTGTTCCAGTATAAGGTCCATAATACAGAATTGTTCAAGCAAACACAAAATTAATTATTCTATTTACAGCCTTCTCATTGAAAGGAGCATTTCATCTTTCATAATTACATTTTGGAACGTCCAATTATGAATTCAGGCTTCTGCTGTTTTGCATACCGTGATTGTACACAAGTGTCCCCATGCCGGGGAGGGCTGGGGCTCAGGGCTCCTGCTGCCTTCCAATTACGCTAGAATCAAGTACAGTTCCGGTTTCACAAACCTTTTCAAGGAGACAGAAAAAAAGGGCTTGATAAAGAAGCATGGTGGGGGGATGAATGCAGAGATGAGTGGGAGGAGGTGGAGGAAGAAAAGCAGAAGGGGAAGGAGAAGGAGGAGGAGGAGGAGGAAGAGACACTGGTACATCTGGGAACTCAAAGAACCAGACAGCTTCGGATAGTGGCAGTGAAACTTCTCAACAGGGAGCTGACCCTATCTCTGCCAGTTCACAGAGCAGAGCCCTGGGCCTCTCGAGAAGTCACCGAGCCAAATCACTTACTTCTTGCCCACCCGGGTGTTACTCTGTGGAGGCAGAGTTCTAGGGCTGGGAGCTGTCTGAGGACTCAGGACAGCTTGTACGTTGCAGTTCGACCAGGCAGGCTCTGGGCCTGAGAGAAGTTTAGTCCATTGAGAACTCTGGGATGAAGGATCTGGCTGTTGTTCTAAACCTTGGGGTCATCTCTGACCAAGTTTCTGGGCCACCTCTGTTACATCTCTCCCATCTAACTATCCCTGTGTCTCCATTTCCATATGGTACAGATACTCACAACCTTCTGTCTGGACCATGGCGACAGCCTCCTGAAAGGAGGAGGCAACACGGGGTAGCTGGTGGAGAGGGGCCTGGGAGTTAGAAGAGTTAGGTTTGAAGCACAGCTGTGTGACCTTACCAGGGGTGGGGAACCTGCAGCCTCAAGGCCACAAGTGCGGCCCTTTGACTGAATCCAAATCTCACAGAACAAATCCCCTTCATGGAAGGATTTGTTCTGTAAAACTTGGACTCGGTCAAAAGGCTGCACCCAAGGACCTAGAAGGCTACACATGTGGCCTCGAGGCTGCAGGTTCCCCACCCCTGCAGGCAATTCATTCCATCTCTGGTCCAGAATTTCTTTACTTGTAAAACAAGGGGGTAGACCATATGGTAAGGTCCTTTCTAGCTCTACATTCTAGGATTTCAGGTCTTCCTCCTTCATTTCTCTCCCTCTTTCAATTCAGCCTTTATACTATTGTAAGAGTAATCTTTCCCATACAAGGCTATGGTGGGTTTATCTCTTTGCTTAAAAATCTTCCTTGGCCTATGCAGTAAAATTCAAACCCTGTTGCCTTGGTAGTCAAGGCCTTTCCACAATCTGGTGCCATCCTACTTTTCCAGACTCATCTCATATTATTCCCTCCATAGTCTCTGTGCTCCAGCTAAACTTTGTGCAATTCTTTACTCCCTCGTACATACCTGGTTTTTACACTTCTGTGAACTTGCTCGTTGGAACTTCAGCTTTACCCATTCTTTAAGACCCAATTTGAAATGCTTTCTCCCTCATGAACTCTTCTTTATCTCCCTCTCTCCTTTCCTGGACAATCTTACCTTTCAGTCCTTACATAGTACACGGCTCCCCTCGACTGCCTGTGCCCTCTCCCCGCACAACTGCATATTCAGCTATTTTGTACATATTTGTGTTTATTCACATTATATTTATGATATATGTTGTTGTTCAATTGTTTCAGTCATGTCCAACTTTTTGTAACCCCACTTGGGTTTTTTTTTTTTTGACAAAGATACTGGCTTGGTTTTGCCATTTCCTTCTGCACCTCATTTTACAGATAAGAAAACTGAGGCAAACAGGATTAAGGGACTTGCCCAGGGTCACACAGCTAGTAAGTGTTTGAGGCTGTGTTTGCCTGATTCCATGCCCAGTGCTCTAAACAGTATGCCACCTAGGTGCCCTGTAAAGCACACACACACACACACACACACACACACACACACACACACACACACTGTTATATGTATTTGTATGTGTCCTTGTGGTTAGAAATGTAAGCATCTTCTTAGTAGGGATGATTTCATTCTTCCTGCCTTTATCATCAGCTCCTGACACATAGTAGGTGCTTAATAAGCGCTTGTTGATTGGCTGACTAATCTAACACAGTCATCTGAGGGGCAGTGCGGCCTAATGGATAGAAAACCAGGCTCAGAGTCAGGAAGGGCTGGACCCAAGCCTCTGATACATATGACTGTGTGACCCTGGGCAAGCCACTGAGCTTTGCTTTGTCTGCTCTCTATGCAGACAAGGTGCTGAGCTGTATTTGTAGAGAGAATGTCCTTGTTACAGGTTCCCTATACCAATGAAGTCTCAGGTCTGGTCCAAAAATCAATGCTATTATCATTTCCTAGAATTAACTGAGTTTGCATTTTATCCCCCTATAAGCTATAAACTGCATGAGGTCAGGGAACATGCCTTATCTAAACTCACCCCTCATGCAAGACTCTTCGCAGAATAGGCACTTAATACATATTTATCGAATTGTACATTATAATAAATTATTATTATATTGTTATTGAAACTAGGTGCAGTGTGTAGGGCACTGGACCTGGAGTCAGGAAGACCTGAGTTCAAATCCAGCATCAGGCACTTACTAGCTATGTGACCCTGGGCAAGTCACTTAACCTCTGCCTGCCTCAGTTTTCTCCTCTGTAAAATGGCGATAATAATAATACATTCCTCCCAGGTTTGTAGTAAGGATAAAATGTGTTAATATTTGGAAAGTGCTTTGGAAACCTGAAAGGATGATGTATATTCTAACTATTATTTATTGAATAGAAATGGATGCATTGCTATGTTCCCTGCTTTCCCATGTTGGGTATTCTCCCATCATGTTCTCTGCCTCCTTTTCCTCTTTCCCTGCCAGCATGAGAAGCATTCCTTGAAGGCAAATTACAATGCAGAAGATACCCTGGGAATATGTTAACTTCTGGAGAGACTAGATCTACATTTAGTCCTTACTGGTTCTTTTCGGTCCCTCTCCCAGTGACTGGTGGTTAGGACAAAATCAGCCAATGAGTCCCCTGTGCATGGTAGGTGCCCCAAAGCCCTGCCTCTATCTAGGCCTCACAAGCAAAGTGTAAGCACAGGCAATGGGAGAGTCCATCATGTAGCCTCAAACCTACAGTACCCTGTTGGGGTAGTCCAGTCAAGCAGGGCAGATACAAGGAGATGTCGGCTCAGGACTGTGAATCATCCTCAGGTGACTAGCCTGGCTCCCCACCACAGCTGAGAAAAAGAAGTCCAGCATAGAGTGGCTTGTTCAGTGTGACAAAGCAGTCGAACGTTTCAATAGTAGCTAGATCCAAGCATCCCATCTCCCTTTCCTGGTCCTTTGAACCATCATTTTGACAGCCTCCCCCAGGTTAAGTTTCTCATATGAATGAGAGATAACCTGGTACATCGAGTCTTCAACTGGGACCGGGAGACTTGGCTTCTAATCTTCCCGCTGCTACTATTAGCTACGTGACTTTGGACAAGTCACTTTTTTCTCTGGATTTGAGTTTTCTCATCTGTAAAATGAAGAAGTCTGAACAAGAAATCTCCAAGGTCCGATCTAAGGTCCGGACATTCTTCAAATCCTGCATTTGATGTTGGACACATAGGAGGCAAAGGTGACATGTTATTGTGTAGGAGCAAGAACCTGACCTTTATTATCCAAAAGCAACCTCAAGCTGTACCTAGGTAGACTTTAGAGATGCCTACAGTGGGAGGAGACTCTGACTTCAGTCTTTGCAGAAGGATGATACGTAGATACAGATGTGAGAGACAGAGTAGTATATACTACATAGAGCGCAGGACAACTCAGGAGACCTGAGTTTGGCTTTTACATTTATTAACTATAGGCAAATCATTTAATGTTCTCTGAACCTCAGTTTCCTCATCTATACAATGAGCTGGATGATATTGGAGGAGGCAGCATGATACAGTGGAACATGTACTGAATTTGGAGAGAAAGGAATTGAGTTTGAGTCCTAGATTTCCTACTCTAGACCTCTGTGATTTTGAGCAGACCTTTTAAGCTCTCTGGGCCTCATCAGTTTCCTCATCTATAAAATGGGACCAGATGACCACTAAGGCTAAGGTCCCTTCCAGCTCTAAATCAATGATCCTATACAGTATGCACACACATATACACACACATATGTATGCACACATTTGTACCTCTCATACTCGTGTGTGTGTGTGTGTGTGTGTGTGTGTGTGTGTGTGTGTATTTTTGTTGGGGGCTCTAAATCTGATTTCATTGAGGAACTTCTGCTGTGGAAACTCTCTCCACTGATGCAGCTTGGCAATTCATCTGTAACTTTGAGTCTTAGAGAAATACTTGGAATGCAGAGGCTGAGCAACTTGTCCATGGTTGATTTAGCTAGTATATGTCAGAGGCAGGACTAGAATCCAGGTTTTCTTGCCTCTGAGGCTAGTTCTTTCTTCACTATATATGATGCTGCCTCTTGGTATCTGTCTGTCTATATCTATCTATCTATCTATCTATCTATCTATCTATCTATCTATCTATCTATGTCTACGTGTCTGTCTATCTATCTATGTGTCTATGTGTGCTGTCTGTCTGTCTATCTATCTATCTATCTGTCTATGTCTATGTGTCTATCTGTCTATCTATCTATCTATCTATCTATCTATCTATGTCTACATGTCTGTCTGTCTATCTATGTGTCTATGTGTGCTGTCTGTCTGTCTATCTATCTATCTGTCTATGTCTATGTGTCTGTCTGTCTATCTATCTATGTCTATGTGTCTGTCTATCTGTCTATGTGTCTGTCTATGTGTGTCTGTCTATCTATCATCTATCTATCTATCTATGTCTATGTGTCTGTCTATCTATCTGTCTATTTGTCTATGTGTGTCTGTCTATCATTTATCCATTTTCTTTCTATCTATCTATCATCTTTCTATCTATCATCTATCTATCTATCTATCTATCTATCTATCTATCTATCTATCTATCATCTTTCTATCTATCTATCTATCTATCTATCTATCTATCTATCTATCTATCATCTTTCTATCTATCTATCATCTTTCTATCTCTCTCTCTCTCTCTCTCTCTCTATCTATCTATCTAATCTATTTATCTATCTGTCTATGTATCTATGTGTCTGTCTATCTATCTATCTATCTATCTATCTATCTATCTATCTATCTATCTGTCATCTACCTGTACATCTACCTGTATGTAAACATCTATTAAGAGCCTACTACAGTGACAGGCCCTGTGCTGAGTTCCTGCCCTCAAGGAACTTAAAATCTAATGGGGAAAGTCAGCACACAAAGGGAAGCTTTGAAAAGTGAGGGTGCAGAAGTGGGGGCGGGAGAGAAGGATGGGGAGAAGGTCCAAAGATATCAAAAAGGAGTATAGTGCAGTCAGGTGGGAAAATGCAGCTTTCTCTCTCCCCCTGCCCCCTGTCCTGGCCTCTCTGTCTCTCTCTGTCTCTCTGTGTCTCTGAAGGTCCAATCTTTTCTGTTGTCTTGTTTCTCCTCCTTATATTGGTGACAGGTGAGGAAGCCATAGAATTATCCATAGAACATCAGAGCTGGAATGAACTGTTGAGCTTACCTGGTTCAAGCCCTACATTTTACAGAGGAGGAAACTGAGGCTTAGAGAGACGTGAAAACAACTTGCCCAAAGCCACCCAGGGAGTTAGTGGCAGAACTGAAGCTAGAACTCAGTCCTGCAGGCTGACGGGACAGGGATCTGTCCAGAATATCAGGCTATCACCATTTCAGCAGGTCTTGGGGGAAAAAACCAAAAGGTTTTGAATTGCCCAGGTTGTGATCTGATGTAGAGGAAATAGGGGAGATTTAATTTTTCCTTTAAATCAATTTCCTGTCTTTGTGTTAATAGATGTGAGAACACAAGAGGTGATGGAGGGCACATTGCTTGGTCCTGACTGCAGCCCCAGTTAATTGCTCCTTTCCTGAGCTGAGAGAATGTCTTTCTGCTGTTCTACCTGGTAGGTTTGGTTTTGTTTGTTAATTAGCTGTTAATTGCAAAGGCTAGTTGGGGATTAAGGGGGAAAGGAGAAGGGAGGCGCCTATGATGGGTCTGGTAGGAGCTGAAAAAAGAAGCCACCCACCAGATCTGAATGATAACTGACCTCATGCAGGCTAATTCGTTTTCAAGTGGAGTCATGTATGGTATTCAATAAACTCCCGGGATGATGAGTGATTTTGTTAATTAAGTCCTGTAAACATGACGACTTCATTTCTAAGACAGCCTTATTGTGTAGAGAGGGGCATTGGTGTAAGTCATGAGGGATGGGAAGGAAAGGATGCCCTTGTGGAATGACTGCAGCAGAGGAGAGAATTGAGGTGGAGAGAAAGAACACATTTGGGGGTGGGGTTTTCCAGTCTCCCAGTCTCTTCACCCTTGAGGGGCTGCCAGGAGAAGAAATATGGCATGGGATGGAACAGCACCACTTCTGTGTGAGTGAAATTGGACTTAAAAAAATCACAATGCCTAAACTGGAGATTTCCAAACCTTAGAGGAGTTGCAGGATCCTGTTCTTTTGAGAGTCTCCCAATTAGCCATCCTTCTAGGTACCAAGGAGGCAGAGTGAGACAGGATATTCTACTGGGGCCAGCCAACATGAACTGCCATGCTTTCCACCTGGCATGGATCCTAGGCCTTAATCTCTACCTCAAAATCCCCCAAAAGTAGGAGGAGGAAATGGGTACCACAGGAAACTCTCAGGCAAGGATGCCCTCCTCCAAGATACTCCCTCTCCTATCCCATACAGCAGAGGTGAGACTAGTTAGGCGCAGGTATGTTTGACCTGGCTCAGGTGGGCAGGTAAGCTCCTGCTCTGTCTCACCTCTCCCACATTCACATCTCAGTGGAAGGTTGTAGTCTTTGCATCTATTGCCTAGAATTGAAATCTCATCCACCAGCACATGTCCGGGGCCTGCCTCAGCAAGCGGATGGCAGTGATGGAGAAAAGATCACTCTCCACTCCCATGAGTACCATTCTGGGTCTAAACTGAGTGGCCACATAGCCTAAAGAGCAGCTATTTAGAAGGAATAGTTGATGAAAATAGGATGGGTGCAGTGGACAGAATGCTGGGCCTGGAGTCAAGAAGACTCATATACCTGAGTTCAACTCTGGCCTCAGACCCTTACTAGCTATGGGCAGGTCACTTAACCCTGTTTGCCTCCCTGTAAAATGAGCTAGAGAAGGAAATGACAAACGACTCCCATATCTTTGCTAAGAAAACTCCAAATGGGGTCACGAAGAATTGGACCTAACTGAAAAACAACTATAGTCAACACGTAAAGTATCTTTTGTCCCTGAAAAGGACTGAAAAATCCCTGGTTTAACATTCAGTAACCTTGCAATCCCCTTCTGTCCCCGACAGTGTGTACCCTAGATGCACATTATTTGGTATAGTGAGGGTAAACTCAGGGACCTCATTACATCTATGTGACAAAAATTACTTCTTCTCTTGGGCCTCATTTTCCCCATCTGTAAACTGGAAAAGACTGGAGTAAATGATCTTTAACTTAATTCATGGCAATTTTAATTCGTTCATTCATTTAATTCATGTATTAAGTGTCTGCAGTGTGCAAAGTCGCGATGTTAGATTCTGGGAATCCAAAGACAAAACAAAAATTTCCCTGTCTTCAAAGTGTTAAAATTTTTCCTGAATGGTAACAACATACAGGCAGATGAGATTTATTTCAGAGGGCAGAGAGCACTGACACTGGGGGAGATCAGAGTAGGAGTCCTCTAAGAAGTGGTGTGTAAGCTGAGCCTTGAAGAAAGCTAAGGACTGCAGGAGGCAGAGCTGATGAAGAAGCCTGAGGGACAGCCCAGACAAAGGTAGGGGATGGAATGCCACGGTCAGGGAACAGCTGCTTGGCCAGTTTGGAGAGCATACAGTCCATTATGGGGAAAATAGGAAATAGAACTAAGAAGGGAAGTTGGGGCCAAGCTATGGGTGGCTTTAAATGCCAGATCGATTGTAGGCAGGAGAGCGACCTTTGCATAGCAGCAGAAATGCTTGAGAGAAGCAGCCACCTCTGCCTTGTCCCTGGTGCGTCAGGAGCCTTGCAGAGAGGCTTCTCTTCCATCCTCCCAATCCCCCAGCCATCCTCACTACTCACTTTCCTTCACCCCACCCATCTAATCAGTCACCAAGTCTAGGTGATTCTACCTCCACATTTCTCACGTCCTTCCCCTTCTGTCTTTATACCACAGCCACCTGAGTTCAGGCCCTCTTCACCTCTCCCCTGGATTATCGCCATAACCTCCTAATTGTCTTTCCTGCCTCCACCCCTTCTCCGCTCCCATCCATCCTCCACAAAGCTGCCAAACTATTCCTACAGCACAGATCATGTCATTCTCCTGTTCAATCAAATCCAATGGTTCCCTATTACCTGAAGGACCAAACATAACTATTCTGGCATTTGAAGCTCTTCACCAGCTTTCCATGACTTTCTTTGATGACCAAACTTACTGTTCTTTGTACTTGACCCCCCATCTTCTGCCTCAATGCTTTTCTATAGGGTCCCTGTGCCTGTGCCTGGAATATATTCCTTTTTTTGCCTCTGCCTTTTAATGTGGTGCCTCATTTCGACTTGCTACTCTAACTCATGTTGATACTGACAGATTGGGTCACCAAAGGAGCAGCTGCTACCTCTTGTTGTAGGGGCAATCTTGTGGCTTGTGGCTAACCTCCTTAAAAAGTAGCTAATGAGCCCCTACTAGTGTGCTTCCCCTTCACAATCAGTAGATTCAATTATAATTTATAAAAGGAAGCAAATCAAAAGGCATAGGAAGAATGTTTACAAAGCATTTTCCTCCAAAACCTTGGGCGCATACTTGCACAAGAATGACTTCTGACTAAGAGTCAGTGGAGATGCAGACTTAAAGAACAATGGTAATGGGGCACATCTGTAGGGAATACATGCGACCAAAGCAACTCACAGTTTTGGAACCACTGGGCTTTGATGTCCTTTCTCTGAGAAGTCCACATGAATTTTACTGCAAGTCAGGGATCTTGATGGTGGATGAATCACTCCATTGCTCAGACATACTTGCTTCTTGTAGGGCAGGAGGTCTTTGTTGGATTGGTTGATTTGCCACTGGGCTGGGCCAAAAATGTCACTTAGCTGCAGGACTGGCTCCTCAAAGGCCCTCTTCCACCTTCCCCTTCATATTAGAATCCCTATTTCCTTTCAAAGCTTATCTCAACTATCATCTCCTACATTTTCCTTTTCCTGACACTCGCAGCAGCTAATTATCCCCGTCCTTTAATGACATCATATTTATCTTGTATATATACTCATGGATGTTAATGTTATTTTCCCCTTTTGGAATGTAAACTCCTTGAAGGCAGGGACTGTTTCATTTTGTCTTTGTATTCTTAGCATCTAGCACAATGCCCAGTCCAGAGTAGGTATTTAGTACATGTTGGTTGATTGATTATCAGAACTTCAGGCTCTTTAGTATGGCTGGGCACCAGTTACTGGGAGGAGGTTCATGGCGGAAGTGAAAACGACAAATGAAAAAGACAAGTAAAAGTGTGTTTATCTCTAGCCTCAGACTCCACATGAGGTACAGAGTGTGTATAAGCACGGGGGACGCTGAAATTGGAAACTCATCATCTCAGAGTTTTCCAGGAAGTCATTAACATCTCCACTGGAATGTGCATTGATAGGTGGTTGTACCCATTTGTGTATGAGAATGGTAAGAAGATGGTTCCAATATTTGATTTTCTCTTAATTGCCTTGATATCCTGCTCCAATTTAGTAGTTTACTGTTTGATTTCATGCTCCTTTCTGGTCTGTTGGTGAAGGATGCACTGTAGGGGAACCCAAACTGACTGTCTTGGACCCAAGTTGGGGGGAGATTCCAGAGCTGAATATTGTAACCATTACAGTATTATATCCTAGTGGCAATAGGGAGCCTTTGAAGGTTTTTGAGTAGTGGAATGATGTGTTCAGTCCTGTGGCTTAGGAAGATTATTTTGGACCCTGTGTGTAGGATTTATGGGAGTGGAGAGACGAGACGGAGCACTGAGGCTGGAGTTAGGAAGCCCTGGCGTCAAATCCAGCCTCAGACACTTAGTAGCTGTGTGACCCTGGACAAGTCACTTCACCTCTGCTAGCCTCAGTTTTCTCATCTGTAAAATGGAGATAATAATAGCACTGCCTTGCAGGGTTGTTGTAAGGGTCAAATGAGATGATGATTGTAACGTGCTTAACACAGTGCCTGGCACATAGTAATTGCTATATAGATGGTAGCTATTATTATTGTCCCTTTATCCATTGTGAACCTGTGGAAATGAGTTTTCTAGCACTTATTACCTCTCCCAGATGAAACATAACCTTTGACAATTCAATTACACCTTACTTTTTACTTTCTCTGGCCTTGGGCTGACCTGGAGGTTCCCAATCCACAGTGATTTGGGGGAGGGTTGGGGGCTTGTTAGAGGCAGAGATTGTTACATTAGAGTGAATAAGTGGAGACTTGGCAGACTTGGCTTCTGAGAGGGTGCCAGCTCCCAGGCTAGAAATGCTGCTGTCTTCTGAATTGTCATCAAAACCCAGTGCACCCTCCTAGCTCCCTAATGAGTTTACACAGGGACAGAAAACCAGCTTCTGTTCCTGAGTCGACACCCGGTGTCACTTTTAACTTCTAGCTTCCATCTTGCTCTTAGATTATGGGACTCAGAGACAGGCTTATTTTTCTGCATTAGCTTTCATGTTTTTCCTTCTGGGGGAAGCTGTGTCTGTAAGTGCCGCTACTTTGTGAGCTGTGTGTGTCTAGCAATGGAACGTCCACGTCTACTGAACAAGACTTAGGCTTTAGAGCTGAGATGGTCCCTTAGGGATTATAGGGCTCCATCCATTTTGCAGAAGAAGTAACTGAGTCGAGGGAGTGGATGTGACTTGTCCAAGGTACCGCAAGTATTAAGTAGTACATGTGGGGCACCAGTTTTGGTTCTGTGTTCTTTCTACTAGTGATGGCTTTTCCTGTAGGCTGGCTTTTCTGCATAGAAAAGTGTGTGTATGTGTATATAAATATATATTATTATATATATATATATGCATGTATGCATACACATGTATATATGTATGTATATGTGTGTATATATACACAGACATATACACACATGTATATACACATACATCTACATATAAACACACACACACACACACACACACACACACACCCCTCTTTTCTTGTGTGGGGGGATAGAAACTCTGGGTATCTCAGGGTCCACTCAGAGTCAGGAAGGGGTAGGCAACAAAAAAGGCCTCTTGCTTCCTCTTCTTTCAAAGAATTTAGAATTGGAAGGGACCTTAGATATAATTGAGTCCAATCCTCTAATTTTACAAATGGGGAAACTGAGGTCCCCGAGGGGAGGGGACTTGCCAAAGGTCACAAAGCTAGTACATCTGAAATTCGAACCCGTTTTTTGACTCCCACATTAGTGCTCTTCCCACTACACCGTTCAATTCAACAGACATTTATTCAAGAGAACACATTGCCTTGTCGGGATGTTATGCTTCTGTCAGTATCTTATTACTTTGTTTTTTAATTTAATTATTTTTTTTTCAATGAATGAGATTTCTTTTCTGTCTCTCCCACCTTCCATCCTGTAAGGACTTCAGTATTCTCCACAAAGATCTCAGCAGGGAGACTCAAATTCCCCGAGTCACCCTGTCCAAGTAAAGAGTGACAGCCACAAATCATCTTCCCACAAGTGGAGATTTTGAATCTCAATTGGCTGTCAATTCCCCCGGTATTCCCTCCCAGCATGAAACAACACTAGTCTCTGGCCTTGACTTGCAAATGAGGTCTGGTCTCTCTGCTCTGACCTTCCAGTTCCTGGTCCTGCTTGCCCCAGATAAGAATTCTATAAAAACCCACAGGGCTGTATGACTTTGGGCTTCCTAATTCCATGTAGGACCCCAGCAAACCTGACCACTGTCCATTTTCTCTGATTGTCCCTTCTTATTGAGAGTATGTCCCCTCAATAAAGCTTGCTTGCCTTTCTCTCTGTCATCTCCTGCTGTATTTTTTCCTGTGGTGTTCTACCAGGTCAGTTTTCTCCTTAGAAGCATCAGCTGTTGACCAGAGCTGGAATAAATGGTCTCCACAGCCTCTTCTGCCTCCCGAGCCATGTCTATGGGGATGTAGAAGGCAAAAGATGGACTGGAACCCAGGCAGCAATGGTAGGAGATCCTCCCTGCCTTCTCCCTAACACTGGGGCTGTGACTAGGGCTGCCCTAGCCATATGCCCTCAGGCTGTTACCCTGGAAAAATAAAGACATATAGAGGAAATGCCACCTTTCCTCATACTGTGCTTTGGAATTCTGAACCTCAACCTGCATTGAGACATTTCCTTAATTCCCCACCTCCCCACCACTAGGGGGAAAAAGCCTTGTAAAAATATGCATAGTTGAGCAAAGCAAACTCCTTTATTGACTATGTCCAAAAATATATTTCTCATTTTCTACCTTGAATCTATCGCCTCTCTCAAGGCAGCTAGAGAACTGGGCCCGGAGTCAGGAAGACCCGAATTCAAATCCACTCTCAGTTAATCACTAGTTGTGTGACTCTGGGCAAGTCATTTACCCTCTTGTCTACACCAGCCTCTTCAATTTCAAATTGGGGGTAACAACAGCACCTAACTCCCAGGGTTTTTTCAAGAATCAAAAGAGATAATAATTGTAAAGTACCTGGCATAGTGCCTAGCACACAGTAGGTGCTTAATAAATTCTTGTTTCCTTCCTTTCTTTTTCCTTGCTTCCTTCCTTCCTTCCTTCCTTCCTCTTCCTTCCTTCCTTCCTTCCTTCCTCTTCCTTCCTTCCTTCCTTCCTTCCTTGCTTCCTTCCTTCCTTCCTTCCTTCCTTGCTTCCTTCCTTCCTTCCTTCCTTCCTTCCTTCCTTCCTTCCTTCCTTCTTTTCTTCCTTGTGAGAAGCTCAGTAGCATGCTTCATCTTGGGTTCTCTGGAATAGTGGTTTGTTATTATGCTGATCTCAGGTCTTTCAAAGTTACTTTTAAAAAATGTTATTGTTAAAAAAAACCTGTTCTCTAATCAGTTCATATGAGTCTTCTCAGTTTTTTCTGAAACAGTCCATTTTGTCATTTCTTCTATTAATCCATTGCATTTAAATACCACAGTTTGTTTAGCCATTCCTCAACAGGAACCCCTGCCTTAGTTTCCAGTTTTTTTGCTTCTACAAAAAGAGCTGCTATAAATATTTTTATAGTAACTACTCTCTAAGTTTTTCTTTCCAGCTCAGAGAACTTGCTGCACTAATTCCTATACCAACTCACGCTGGAGACCTGATTGTTGGTATATTGCCTTAGCAACCTTGCTGTTGTTTGATGAACTTTTTGATAGATTCCAAAGGTTCTCATAGTGGTTCATCCTTAAATGCTCCTTCTGCTTGCTCCACGTATGTATTGTATGGTAAGTTCTTCAGTTCACCTGTCTCTACCTGATATAGATCAAACTTTTTTTTTGATCCATGAGATAATGTTGAGTGGCCTTGGGCGGCTTTCTCTAGAACTGACACAGCAAACCCTCCAGGATTATTCATGCCATGCCCTTGGTAGGCTGAACTTCACCTCCATATTCTTGGTCAAGCTGCTTTAGGTCAAGATAGTGTAATTCTTAGTTGCAAAATAAAAGCACATACTCACATGAGAGTATCACAGAATTATAGAGCTAGAAGGGACCTTAGACAATTTTTAGTAATTGTCCCCATAATTGCTAAACTGTGTATACCCTTTAACTCAACAATATCAACACCTGGCTTGTATCCTTAAAGAGATCAAAGAAAGAGGAGAAGGATTCATGCATTCAAAAATATTTATAGCAGCTCTTTTTGTGGAGATAAGGAACTAAAAGCTAATGGGGTGCCCATCAGTTGTGGAATGGATGAACAAATGATGGCATGTGAAGCTAAATTAATATTTTTAAAAGTCAAATTTCATTTTATTTTTGGTTTCAAATTCTCTTCTTTTCTCCACTGCTCCCCCACCCATTGGGAAGACAAGAAATACAACACCTATGTAATGGAACATTATCATGCTATGCGAAATGAGGAAAGGGCTGGTTTCAGAGAAACCTGGGAAGACTGGGATGAACTAGGGGGGAAATGAGCAGAAGCAGAAGGAGAGTTTACAACACCGTAAAACAATTTTAAGAGACTTAAGAACGCTGACCAACACAAGTGACCAACCATGATTCCAGTGGACTGATGATAAAGAATGCTGCCCACAACCTGACAGAGAGGCGATGGATACAGAATGAGGCACACATTTATGGCCAATGTGAGTATTTGTTTTGCTTGTCTGTACATATTTATAACAAAGGCCTTTTGTTTTGTTTTGTTTTTCAATGTGGAGTAGGGGAAGTGAGAAAATAAATGTTTGTGAATTTTAAAATTAATTTAAAAACATAATAAAGAAATGATCTAGCACAACCATCTTATTTTATAGATGAGAAAGTCAAGGCCTAGAGAGGCAAAGTGTTTGGATCACAGTCTTATGGCAAATAAATGCTGAGCTGGAACTGGAACTGATCTTTTTTTTGCTATACTGTGGACGTTTTAGTGAATCTACTCTCCTGTAGGTAATCTCTGGGAAACCTAAGTGTTCAAAGAAACACAGTTTGGGTTTTTAGGTTCCTGATGTTGCAGCAGGGAAGAGGAGTGTGGAAAAGCCTGTTCTACTCATGGGGTCCCATGACTGGGCAGGTATAATATAAAAGTTCCTGTTGCTTTCCCCCTCATTGCTGTGCTTAACATCAGAGCAGAGGGGATGTAGGTCTCCATAAGTGATGACCGGCCCAGATCTCTTAGTTCTGTTCAGCTAAACACTAAAAGGGAAACCTTAGGTACCCTGCCACCCTTACTCCCATTTCTCTTCTTTTCTGTACTTTCTCCTTGGAAAGCTCATAGCCCAGTGCAGCTCATGTCTAATGCTATTTTCCACCATTCTGAACCTGTGAGATCTTTAATTCTTTCCAAGTCATCTTGGCTCTGAAGGTTGTTATACTGGGTTGATGGGCCTGTCAGCTGAGGAGCGGGGGAAGGGGAGGCACAGCCATCTCTCATGCTACATCATTCTACCTCAAGGGTTCTTTTTTTGGCATTTCCCACAGATAAATTTCTGGCAGATAAATGAACTTGGATAGGGGGAAAATATAGAATCTTTATTTTAAAATAATTGGATTTTTTGGGTAATTCTATATATTTTATTTTGTGTATTTTAAAAAACATTATTCTGAGAAGAGGTCTTTAGATTTCAGCAGACAGCGAAAGGAGTCTAGGACAGAAATAATGTTAAGAACCTCTGATCTAGACTAATACACATCAGATTACTAATTTTATTTTGTATAAATTATTAATTGTTGTGATTGGGGAAATTTTGGTCCAGGAGGGGCAGCCCTGGGCTATTCTGGTCTCTGAGTACAGCTGTGTCCAGTTCTTTGATGGATTTTAGTGACAGGTAGAGGATGTGAGGCTTTTATTTGCTTCTTCTTCATTCTGTTTCCTTGTCTATTGTGTGTCCCTTCGCTCATTTTACATAATACACCTGAGGAATAGAAGCTATGCCTGGCAGAGTGCACTCATCCTTCTCTTAGGATGGTATGGGGCAGTTATTTGGCACAATGCCCAGGCCTCCCTATTGCTGACCTGCAGAAGAGGATCCTTTGGGTCTCTCTCCTTTGGAGACACCAGCCGCATGGAAATGGCTCCTTGGAATCCTCGCCAGGTAGAAAGCATTAGTGAAGGATGGTTCTTTTACAGTAAATTCCTCCCATTTCATCCTAGTCAGACCTTTCTGAGATGCCTTGATTCACCTTTAATTACCTAATTTGATAAGCTTTTAAATTAGATCACCTAATGCCATTATCTATTGCATCAGCACACCACAATGTCAAGCCTCCCAGAATTTTATTTTAGCTTCTCCATCCCAGAAAGAAGAGGAGGGGTAGGAGAAGGAGAAGGAGAAGGAGGAGGAGGAGGAAGAACAGGAAGAGGAGGAAGAAGAGCAGGAGGAGGAGGAGGGAGAGGAGGAAAAGAATCCTAAGTCCATTTTTCTTAGAAGTATCATAGTAAGGATGGATTATTGGACCTGGAGTCAGGAGTACCTGAATTCAGGTCCCCCCTTTGACACTCACTTAGACATATGACCGTGGGCACTTAACATTTCTGAGTACTAATTTTCACAGCTGTAAAATGATGAAAAAAAAAACTATAGTAACTAACTTATAGCATTCTGTGAAACTCAATGTATAACAAGTGCTCTGAAACCTTAAAGAGCTATATAAATATCAGTTATTATTATTTACTCAGTTATAACCAGGGTCTCTTGACCTGCATGTGATCCAGGCCCATTGAACAGAATGACAGATTCAAAAGATGTTGGGAAAGTTATGATTGCTGCTGACCTTGTAACAGATCATCCAGCTTCTTGATGTTCTCTGTTTCAAGGGGTTAGGCAGCTTGCAGCACAGCCCAAGGCACAAAAGTGTCCCAGAGACACACACAATACAGAAGTACGCACGCAAAACACAGATACACAGGAAGAGCCACCAGGTAACCAAGATCCTGAGGGTCGCCCTGCTCTACCAGAATAAGGCAGTACTTAGCTTTTTCACTCTCCCACCCGTCAACACACTCAGTTCTACAGTCTTAGTATAAGGGTTTAGGGAAAAGCAACACACTGATTTGTCCTTTCCTTGATTTTTTTCTGCTTCCTGTCTGCAGAGTTAGCACACAGAGGTTGGGTGCTCTTGTGGCAGCAGCTGATGCCCTTCTAGCCCTACGGCTCTTTGCTCACCTCCCTGACTGTGCTCTCCCAGTGAGCCCAGCCAAAATAGCTGTCCTGCTGTCTGTTGTACATCACTCTCCATCTCCCACCTCCTGTCTTTGCATGGAGTGTGCTGCCTTCCTACTCTACCCCTTAAAAACCTTAGTTTCTCAGGGCAGGTAGATGGCACATTGGATAGAGCAGCGACTCTGAAGTCAGGATGCCTTCAGTTCAAATCCAGCCTCAGACCAAACACTTGACACTGATTAGCTGTGTGACCCTGGGAAAGTCACTTAAACCCCAATTGCCTTTAAAAAAAAAGCTTTAGTTTTTTTCAAAACTCAATTCAATTCTACCATTTATAAGAAGCCTTTCCTGACACCTTCCAGCTGCTAGTGTTTTCTCCACCCCCCTCCCCAAGTTACCTTGTATATATTCTGTTAATTCTTAATTAGATGTGTACATGTTGTCTCCCCTGGTGGAATTTAATCATCTGTAGCAGGGAATGTTTCATTTTTGTCTTCATATTCTCAGCACATAGCATGGTTCCTGGCTCATAGAAGATGCTTATAAATGCTTGTCAAATTGATTGATTGATTGATTGAATATACCTGAGGATACTGAGAACATGGAAAGATAGAAAAAGGGGACAAGGACAGGGAAGTCTGAGGGTAGTTGCCCCATAGAGGCACTTCTCTCTGGCCCTGAGTATCTTCCCCTACAAAATGGAAATTCTGGACTAAATGAACTCTGAAGTCCTTGGCGGCCCTGACATTCTCATCTGAGTTTCCTAGATCTCCATAAGTAATTGTACCATTTGAAGTCTGAAAGGGGCCCACCCTTCCATCTCATCATTCTGTTATCTGCTTCTTAAGACCTGTGAGTTCACCGAGGGAACGGGTGGGACTCAACAAGCGGAGATCTCCCAATCAGCCCCCTCCTAGGCTTCTGTGAAGGGAGCAGAAGGCTTGCCCTGGGTGCTGCAGAATAGAGGAGATGAGGTCGTATGCAATGAGCAGCTGTGTGGCATGGTGGATAGAACACTGGGCTTGGAATCAGGAAGAGTCATCTTGAGTTCAAATCTGTGTGACCCTGGGCAAGTCACTTAACCTTGTTTGCCTTAGTTCCCCCTCTGTCAAATGAGCTGGAGAAGGAAATGGCAAGCTACTCCAATATCTTTGTCAGGAAAGCCTCCAAATGGCATCACCAAGAGCTAGACATGACGGAACAACAAAATAACAACTTCCTGACTCCAGGCCCTGTGTCACCTAACTGCCTCTAACCTAGGCATTCCAATTCTCAGTCCCTGCTCTTTCCACTGTATATCCTGTTCAATGTAGACTCCATCATCCCCTCTTTTTTTTTGGGGGGGGGGCTACACAATGGGGTTAAATGACTTGCCCAGGGTCACACAGTTACTAAGTGTTTTTGTATCTGAGGCCAGATTTGAACTCAGGTCTTACTGAATCCAGGGCCGGTGCTCTATCCACTGCACCACCTAGCCACCCCTTATGTCCTCTCTTTTGACAGCTGCTGTAGGCACCAGGACATGGTCAAAGGATGAATGCCTTGAGCATTGCCTTCTACCCTCCATGACTCAAGGGTAAATATGTAGAGGGGATGGGTTGCTCAACCCAGGGGAAGAATTAATCTAAACTGGAGGTTTCAAAGCAAATGCTGGATGACTAGACATACTGTAGAGTGGGAGTGTCAAACTCAAAAAGAGCAGGATCACTAGCCCATATATAAATATCCCTGTGGCTGCATATGGACTTAGAAAACCACTTATTAACATCGCTCTATTTTTATAATTTATTTCATTAAATATTTCCCAATTACATCTTAATCTGGTTCTGGAGCAGTTGCGGGGATAGCAGGCTATGTGCAGCTGGCTGGCTGCATGTTTTACACCTCTGCTGGAGAGGATATTTCTGTTCAGGTTTTCATTGGACCAGATCCCCTATGGGGTCCCTTCCAGCTCTGAGATTCAGTGTTCTGGCCAACAGACCCCAAATCTTCCCAACACAGAAGAAGTCATTTAAAAAGAAAACCTATCTCCATGTGACTTCATTATTTCCAATGCTATCTTTAAAATATCTTATTGATATTCTTTTCTCATTTTTATATTTGTCACTTTTCATTAACTCTCCCCTCCTTTTGCCATGGAAGCCTTCTTAATAAGAAATAACTATAGTCAAGCAAAGGGCAGCTAGGTGGTGTGGTGGATAGAGGGTTGGGCCTGAAGTCAGGAAGACTCATCGTCCTGTTGTGTGACCCTGGGCAAGTCACTTAACCCTGTTTACCTCAGTTACGTCATCTGTAAAATGAGCTGGAGAAGGAAATGGCAAACCATTCTAGTATCTTTCAGGCAAACCCTGAATGGAATCAAGAAAACAACAGAACAACAATAATTGTCAAGCAAAATAAATCAACTCATTGGCTCTGTAAAGGTATCCCTTATTTTGCTCCCATAGTTCACATCTCTACCAAGAAGTCTGTGTGTGTGTGTGTGTGTGTGTGTGTGTGTGTGTGTGTGTGTGTGTGGTGTGCTCTCCTATCAGTCCTCTGAAATCATGATTGGGCATTGTGTCAGCTGGAATTCTGAAACCTTTATAGTGTCATTTTCCTTTACATTATTATGAATGTTGGGCACATTGTTTTCCTGGTTCTGTTTATTTTACTCTGCATCATTTCATAAGGTCTTCAGGAGCACCCTTTTCCCTGGAAAGGAGCCATTGCCCTGGTGGAGGGCTAACTGTCCCCTGAAATTCTTCTGAGAGCCAGGAACTAGGTCTGAAATGCTTTCTCCAAATTGCAGACAGTTTAAACAGGTGTGTTTGTGACATCTCATTTGCTCTCACTAAGTCCTTCAGCAGATTTCAGTTGGATGGGAGGAATTCTCCATTCCTTCTGTTCCCAAAGGCCCCATTCCTTTTCTGCTACGAATTAACTGGACCCTCGCCAGTGAGAACCTGAGTGTCCAGGGGTGTGAATAGGAGTCTGCTTAGAGATAGTTTGACTTCATAAATTACCCCGAGGACAGTGATTTGGTTTCCTCTGTGGGCCTGGAGAAGTGTGTTTTGGGGGGCCCAGGGAGAAGGGACAGCCTCTCTTGGAGGCCTGACAGGAAACTCCTAAAGTCTGGCTTGATAGGAGAAATCTCACAGGGAGACATAGCTGGCATTCCTGTCTCACGGAGAGGACAGGCTCTGCCTTGCCTTGAATTGGATTGAGAAGAGACTTGCTGGGCACTTCTAGGCTGTCCCTACAAAGTGGCATACAATGCCCAAATTAAATTTGGGAGTTCAGTCAGGGAGTGTGTGTGTGTGTGTGTGTGCTGTCAATGAGAGTTATCTATATACAAACCCCTTGGCTTGTCTGCTTTCTCTACCATGCTCCCCTCTTAATTCATTTTCAGTCTTTAATGTACTGTTGTTTAGCTCCTCTCCCATTAGGCCCCGTAATGTGCTCCGATTGCCTTCAGCCTGACTGCACTTAATAGCCAGCGTAAATAGAACTTAGTGTAGCATGCACTAACATCTCTATCCATTGTCCGGAGATTAAATACATGCCACAAATGGTTTATGCATCATCAGCCCCGAGCCCCGCTTTCATAGCTCCTAACCAAAGGAGGACATTAAATTAATTTGCAGGTTGCTTTAGCAAAACCTAACAAAAAAAAAACATAGCAGAAAAACCTGAGGGTCATTATGCATATGATATCCATCCATCAAAAAGGGATGGAATGGAACCAGTGAGCCCTGTAGTCCGGCGGCACAGATGGTCTGCCTGTCCTGCATGCCTCCAGGCATGTGCCTGCTTGGGGCTGAAGCTTCCTAGGGTCAAGGGAGGACTATTCACTGCCTTGGCTCTGATCAGATCAACACCCACATTGCACTGTGAGCTTCAAGATATGATCATGGCTCTCTGCCTTTGCTATTTTTGTTCTAGAATTTATCTGGAAAATTAAACAAGAGACAGAGAATTATAGATACTTTAGAGGACATCTAATTATCAGCGGGTCTCAGAGAGACAGGATCTGTCACATGATTTGGATGGGACTGGATGGGAGAAAGTACAAAAACCACTAATGTTAGTCTGGGGCCTGGTTACATCATAAGACCCCCTTATTTTACAGAAGAAGAAACTGAGGCCCAGAAAGGTCAATTGAGTTGTCTAAGGTCACATGGACAGCATGTGTCAAAGGTGAGATTTGAACCCAGGTCCTTTGCTCAAGGGTTACTGCTCTTTCTGTTACTCCACCCTAGCATAAATCAAGGCATAGAGGAAGAGGCTGACTCCAGAGGCAAAAAGGGTGGATGTTTCTTTTCTTTTTCAGCGTTCACCATCCTTAGACTTGAGTTTTTGTCTTCATGATGGGGAAAAAAAAATTGGAATCCATGGTCCTAAACAAGAAGTCAAGGAAGATGATAGGGAAGAGGCGAGGCAGTCTCTCTCTGACCCATCCTGGATCCCTCCCCCCCCCAGGTGAGGCTCTTAGAGGCAAAAGGTTTTTAAATGAGTGAACCATATGCTTTTTGTTTGGCTTGGGGTTGAAAAGCGAGGGAAAGGAGAGGCCTACAGATAAGGAAAATGGAGACACAAAATGGGGGGGGGGAAGGGCAGAGCTCCTCCATCCCATTTCCTTCTTTACTTCCGCTTCTTTTCTTCTCCTGACTATGTAGGACTCCTGACTCACAGACGCTAGAAGAACAAGAAGAAAGGGAGAAGCAAAAGAGAGGGTTTGCCATCTGGTCCCTTCCTCCTTCCCCTTCCCACTGAGAAGGCAACTGATGAGCTGTTTCAGGGTAACAGAGCAAAACAGGCGCTGTCCTTGCCCACCCAGTCTTACCCCGTCTTTCCCCTTTGTATGGAGGGGGACCATCCAGAGCCCTGGTTGAGACTAGCAGTGGTCTCCTCTAAGAGCTTTGCTTTGGGGGGCAGCTAGGTGGCACAGTAGGTAGAACACCGGCCCTGGAGTCAGGAGGACCTGAGTTCAACTTTGAACGCAGACACTTGACATTTACTAGCTACGTGACCCTGGGCAAGTCACTTAATCCCATTGCCTAGCAAAAAAAAAAAAGAGCTTTGTTTTGAGAACTTGGTGATGGGGAGGAGAAGAAAGGTGGCCCTGGTTGTCAGCCTTTAAACCCATATGGAAACCTACCTGGAATGGCTCTTTGCTCATAGCTACATTAAATCAAAGCTATAGCAGCAAACAGAGAAATGCAAAACTGGGCGAAAACTGTGGTTAAGGTCAAAATCCAGGGCAGTGGATACTATTAACCTGTGCTTTGGTACAGAGGAAGGAAAGACAGCATAGACTAATGGATAGCACCATGGATTTGGAATCAGGAAGACCTGGATTCAAATCCCACCTTTGACACCAGTTGTGTGACCCTGGGCAGTCAGTTGAGCATTCATTAATGTGGTGCTGGGAATTCAAATAATGAAACTCCTCACTCTCTCATGCAGGAGGCAAGTACATGTGGAAAAAAAAATGAAGAGAATCAATACAAATAAATACAAGGAGTATGGGGGGGGAGAGTGCTAGCAGTGAGGGGGAAATCACTTAACATTTCAAAGGGTCAGTTTTCTCATTTGTAACTGATGGAGGTTGGAGTAGATGGCCTCTCAGTTCTTTTCCCACTCTAAATGGATGATCCTATAATCCTCTGAAAGGCTGACCCCAAGGCTGGAGCTTTGAGCTCCATGATGAAGTGAGTTGCCCAAAATCGCACAGCTAAGGAATCAGGACTCAAACTCTGGCTTTCTCAGAGAATCTCAGAGTTCTCAAAAATCAGCCAAAGGGTCAGAACTCAGATCTCTGCTTTCTCAGTCCATATCCAGCGTGCTTCCTATTAAGCCATGTTGTCCCCCTCCCATCCTGGCTCTAGGCAGTTCCTGGGCCCTTCAAAGAATCATGGTCATCAAACCTCAGAGCTGAAAGGATGCTAGTTGACCTCAGGTTCAAGTCTGCCTTCTCAACTGCTTCTTGCTAGTACCACTTCTGGGGGCCAAGCATTACAAGTCCTTCAAATGTTTTAGGAGAATCATTCTCTCCCCCAAGCCTTCTTCTCCTTTCTAATCTAAAGATTTCCTATTTCTTCAACTGATCCTTGTATGGAAGGAAGGGAACAAGCATTTATTAAGTGCCTACTATGTGCCAGGCACTTTGCAAATATCTCATTTAATCCTCATAACGACCCTGGGAGGTAGGCGCTGTGATTATCCCCATTTCACAGTTGAAGAAACTGAGGCAAACAGAAGTTAAGTGACTTGCCCAGAGTCACCCAGTGTGTGCCTGAGGCTAGATTTGAACTGCGGTCTTCTTGACTCCAAGTCCAGGGTTCTAGCCATTGCTTCAGCTAGCTGTCTCTGGAATGTTCTCCAGTGCCTTGCTCTCCTCTGGACATGCTACAGTTTGTTAATGTCTTTTCTCAAATACAATGCCCAAAACAGAACTTATTCTGCAAATCTGATCTGACTCATTCAGAAAACAGAAGACTAGTCACTTCCCTTGTTCTAGACTATTGTTGTTTTTGGTTTTCAGTCATTTTTCAGTTGTAGCTCACTCTTTGTGACCCCATTTAGGGTTTTCTAGGCAAGGGCACTGGAGTATTTGCCATTTCCTTCTCCAGCTCATTTTACAGATAAGGAAGCTGAGGCAAACAGGGGGAAGTCACACAGCTAGACAGTGTCTGAGGCCAGATTTGAACTCAGGAAGATGCCTACGTCTTCCTGACTCCAAACCCAGTGCTCTAGTCATCACTCCCTCTGGCTTTCCAGTTCTAGATGCTATGTTTCTTTTAATGTAACTTAAGGTCCAGTTAGGTTTTTTCTTTCCTGCTCTTACCCTGTTGACTTAAATTGGCCTTGCCGTGCACTAAAACCTCCAGATCTATATCACATAGAATGTTATACACCTCTGCTTCCCTCCTCCTCTGCTTGGATTAAAGATATCACCAGCATCATGGTGCTTGATGTTTGATAGGCATCAATGTAGTGTCACCCATTGTTGAAATCTTTTTTGGATCCTTATTCTGCTATTCGATGGGTTAGCATACTTACTAGCTTCTTGCCATTTGTAGATCATGCTAAAACATGCTAAAAATTTTCATAGGTTTGGAGTTGGAAGGGACAACAGAAGTCATTTAATCTTTGTCTTTGCCCCTCATTTAAGAATGAGGAAGCTGAGGCCCAGAGAGTTTCAATAACATCATGGGATCATAGATTTAGAAGTGGAAAGGATCTTAGAGGCCATTGAATGAAAAACCCTCTCTTTTTTAAGATGAGGAAACTGAAGCACAGAATCGTTAAGTGACTTGATGGACTAATAAGTGCCTGAACCAGGATTTGAATCCACATCCTCACTCTAAATCCATCACTCTTTCCAAAAAATCCTTGCAGCTATCTCAAGTCCTTGATAAAAATGTTGAATAACCCAGGGCTAAGGGGAGATTCCTGGGAAATTCCACAAGAAACCCTCATTCCATGTTGGACCCAGTAGGCCATTAATGGCTGGTCTATAGGTTTGGAAATTCAACCAGTTCTGAACCCACTTGCCTGGCTCTGGGCTGGGAGTGAGCATACGATAGACCTGCCAGGCTTTGTGGCTCCAAGGTCAAAATGCTATGTTTTAACCCTATAGCCACAGACTATCCGAAACACAGAGAATGGACCCAATCTCTGGGCTTGGTTTGACTTTCTCTATGAAATCTTTCTTCCCTGGTAAAGGGAAATATTGAGTTGCCTTGCAAAGGATGGACTGGGGGTGGAGGGAGGAAATTAGTGGATGGCTGGACTTGGATGGGGGGTTGAAGTTGAGGATGACACAGAAATGAAGAATTCATTAGCATTTGTATTTTGGGGACAGCTTAGTCAGCTTATTTGACTTGACTAATCATCTCCTTTGATTCATCTTTGATTTCTGGCCTTGGAACCTCTCTCCTGGATATTGATACACATACACATGTGTGTGCACACACACATGTGTTTATATACATGTATATACATGCATGTGCATTTGTACATTTTATATACATATATGTGTTTGTATATAGATATAGATATAAATGTAGCACAGTGGAAAGAGAGTAAAACTTTGAAATCCTGAGAGGGACACTGGGCCATAGATTTAGAGACTGAAAGGACCTTAAAGTTTGTCTGGTCGTGCTATCTTATTTTGCAGATGAGGAAACTGAGGCCCAGAAATGTGAGATGATTAGCCCAGGGTCGTGTAAGTATTAAGTAATGGAGCTAGGATTTGAACCCAGGGCCCCCAGATAAAATTCCAGTCTTTCCACTATAGTTGAATGATTTGCCCATAATCACACAGCTAAGAAGTGGCAGAGCCATGACAATTCCCTAAGTCTTCTGAGTCTATTTTCTCATTCGTATAATTAAGGAATTGGTCTAATTGATTTGCCTATACCAAGACTACATGAAACCAGACAAGCAATCAATTAAACAGCAAGTGTCTAGTAAGTACTTATTATGTATCAGGCACTCTGCTAAATTCTGGGGCTAGGAAGAAAAGGCAGAAGCAATCTCTGCCCTCAAGGAGCTTCAGTTCTAAGGGGGAGACAGCACATACCTATTTAAACAGTCAGTAGTTCTGATCGTATGAATGCAGAAGGGAGAGCAAGGGAGGATCCAGGTGGGACCATTAGGAAAGTGGGAGACTGGCACTACAGTGATCTGGAATCCACAAAGTAAGCCACCTTCTCTGTGTGTTCTTCAGCTATACTGAAAGTGCTCTTCTTCAGGAAAGGCCTCTAGTAGGCCACCGGCATCTGTATACTATGTCTGATGGGATTGCAGTCTGATTTGGATTGCTGGTGGTCCCCTTATTGGATGTCTAACCCCAGTAGGGACCTGTCAGGCTCAGCCTTGTTGCTTGCCTGAGCTGACGCTCATCTCCATCCCAGGCTGTGGACTCTGTTGTCCAATTTCTGCTGTTTCAGGGGCTGCTCTAGAAATGGGAGAGGCATTGGTCTGATTGAGATGACCTAGGAGGGTGAGAGTTCATTGTCCCACAGAGCTTGGAGACTTTTGTGAATTTTCTGCTGATTTTGCTTCTGGAGATTTGCTGCTTGCTCACTCTGACCATATCAATGAAGTCCCTAATGCAGGTGGATGTGACTCTGGATAAACAGAGTTGCAAGCGGATATAGGGAAGCCTGGGTTTTTCACTTCATCTACAGTGTTAAACAGAATTTTTTTTTTACTTCCTCTATAATGCAACAGGAAAAATAAGTGCTTATTTTAGAGTTGAAGGATCTGGGTTCAAATTTTGGCTCTACCATTTATTACCTGTATGACTTTGGAGAAGTCAGTCCATCTCCCTGGCCTCAGTTTCCTCATGTATAAAATGAGGAAGAGTTGGATTAGGAATCCTCTAAAGACTCTTCCAGCTTTATATCTGTGCTTCTGTGACCAAGGCTTTGCAAAGGCACCAACAGGGTACCTTTCTCCAGGGCATGCTTTCTCCAGGTAGCAATCATTCAATCTGCTGTTCTCAGCCCCTTACCTGGCACCTGCTACCTGCTGGGTCCCAACACTATGGGGTTCTCCCTCCCTGGGTCTACCTTTCCTCATTAACATGTCTCCCTGACCCCATTTACCTCGACTGCCTCCCCACTCCTGGTCCCTCCTTGAGACCATGGGCTGTCCTGCATGAGTCCCATATCTTTTGGGCAGGGAAAGATCGGCCCTCCTCTCTTACCTTGACTGTGCCCTTTGACGACTATCCTCTTTGCTCTCTTTCTCTACTTCACTCAACTGAATGTTCTCTGGGTTCAGAGCTATGGCTTTGAGTATGAGCTTTGCAGAACCTACCAGGTCTAAGGCGAGATCCTGGATGGTGTGAAAAGCATTCTCGAAAACTGACAGAAACAACAAGCCAACTTCCCACCTTCCCTCCAGCGGAGTGATCAGGAACCCATTAACCGTCTTTAGATGAGCAGTAGGCTTTCCATCAAAGAGCGAGCAGGGCCCTCAGGAAGTGAGTGGCTCAGAGATTCCCCGTCGTCTGCTGGAATCAATCTCTGGCTGGCGGAAGGGGAGGGGGGTGTTGGTTGCCCCGGAACAATGGGCGATCACTCTTCATTACAGTGGGCAGAGTGAGTGCTCTTCGCCAGTCCTTTCCCCACATTATCAGATCAATACAGCCTTAATTGCTGATGAAAGGGAGGATGGTACACAATTACAGCACAATGGTTTAACCGCTCGGATGCTTAAACTTAATTTCAGGCAGTTAATTTTTCACTGATGCCTTGACTCCATGGGCGTGGGCTTCATGTGGGTGCTGAACAGGTGGTATGTGTTCGTGGCCTCTGCTAAAGGTGGTTTATTAATAGCTTTTAACAAGATCATTTGAGCTAATTGAATATGGGAGAAATGTTAATATCATATACGAGTTTCACTTTTTCTAAATTAAAAAAAGATGTTAAAAGCATTTATTGAGCAGTTTCTGGGGAAGAGAATGAGAAAGGTCTCCCCTCTGGTCACTCTATGTGCTATTTTCTTGCTTCTCCCCCCTCTGCTTGTGGGGTCTCTGTGCTTGATTAACATGATCTAAAGCCCCCATAGTGACCCTGCTATAAAGCGATCAAAGGAAGCTGTCAGGCAGACAGCCCTCTATCTTCTGTACCACTCAGGCGTATTACAAGGGCCACAGCAAATGGGGGGGGGGGAGTTACAAAACCAGAGACCATTATACCTGAGAGGGATCATCTTCTCCAACTACTTCTTTTTTATAGAGGGAAGCTGAGGACAAGAGAGGGAAATTAATAATAACTGGCTCTAGGGCTGGTCAAGTTCATTTCTAAGCACACTGTATTTTGGATCAAATTTTTATATTTATTATCTATATATAATATTTACGTTATTATTATAGTTGGACTAATTTATTGCTTATGCTCTGAATGACTATTTCTTAGCATCAGATTTACCCTCAAGGGACAGATTCACTCTGTTTGGGAGGTTCAAAAGAAAAACACAAGGAGGAAGAATGAGTAATAGAAAGAGTGATGGACTGGAAGTCAAAGGACTTAGGCTGGAATCCCACCTCCTCCATTTGCTGCTCTGGACAAATCACTTCACTTCTCTTGCCCTCAGCTTCTTGGCAGAGAGGTTAGACCAGCTTTTTTTTTTTTTTTAAAGGCAGTTGGGGTTAAGTGACTTGCCCAGAGTCACACACCTAGTAAGTGTCAAGTGTTTGGTCTGAGGCCAGATTTAAACTCAGGTCCTCCTGACTTCAGGGCCAGTGCTCTATCCGCTGCACCATCTAGCTGCCCCTAGACTAGCTATTCTTTAAGAGTCCTTTGTAGTTCCAGGTTGGAATTAGGACGATGAGTTTAAATCCTACCTTATGCATTTACTAGCTGTGTGACCCTATGGGCAAGTGACTTAACTCTCAGCCTTACTTTCCTCATCTGTAAAATGGGAATAGTGAGAATGCCTCTCTCCCAGGGTTATTATTATCAGGATCAAATAAGATAATGTATGGAAAGCACTTTGCAAATCTTAAAGTACTTTATAGATAGGAGTGATGCTCATGCTGATTCTATGAATGTATCCTAGGCTTTCAAAGAGGAGCTTTATCCAGGGTTTAAGCAAGAGTAATCTTTGTGGAGTAGCAGGGCATTCTGGGGTGGGGGGAGACCAGTCATCTGGAGGATTAAGTTTTGGTATATTCTTTTAAAATATGCCATATTTATTGTATAGTCATACCTTGTACAAGCCCAAATCTACTTCCCCACTGCATGTATTTATACAAATGTGTTTCTCAGTAAAGAATCTGAAATATATTCAACCTGAGGTGTTAATGACTGATAACAGTTTGAAGTGTGACCATCTGTGACAGATTAGAGAACAGGACCATGGCTCTTTCTCTGGAGGAGCCTGGATTCTATCTTTGTTAACACCACCTAAGAGCAAAACTGGGAGAGATTTCTCCATCAAATATAGGCCACATGGAATCATAGAATCTTAGAATAAGCAGCAAGGGACCAGATTGGTCATCAAGTTTAATTCTTCTTCTAACCCTCTCCATAAACTCCTAAAAGATGGCCATCTGGTCTCTGTTTAAACATTTACAATGACAGGGAGCTGAGAACACCCCAAGGTAGCCTAGATCATTATCTGGCAGTTCTAATTATTAGAATATCCTTCTTTATGAAGCACCTCTCTAGGGTATGTTCCCTTCCAACCTCTCACTCATAAGTTAGCTCTCACAGGGGGACAACTATTCCAAATTCAAGGTACTCTGTGGGTCCATATTCCTAAAACTATAGCTCATGAGCCCCCACTGGTATGTTCACCTTCAATAGTCATACAGTTTATTAGCTCAAAGAAAAGACATTTGCTGAAATGGAATAGTGAGGAAAATAGCCTCAAAATATTTCCTCCTGGGGTACATTTTTCTACAGATAACATATAGCATAAGTGGAAGAGTGGGCACAAATATAGAGTGCACAAGTAGAGAAGCACAGGTTATAGGAAGTGCTGTGGCCATTGTTACTCACATCTCAGAGCTACCAAACTTAGGTATCTTTTCTCTTCTTGTGGTGTCTTTAAACTGCTTCCCCTGAGCAGTGTCACTGCTAGGCAGGTCATTGCTTTTCTCTATAGCTTAATTCTGTTCCACATCTGGATTCTCTGGGCCTGATGCCTACTGAGCCATTTATCTCTGACTGGGCAAGCTGCTCTGCTGCAAGATGTAATGACAAACTAGGGAAGAGGGCCTGAGGTCCCCTTTTGGACCCAAAAGGAGGTCTCTCTTTGTTGACACCACCCAAAAGCAAAGCTGGAGGAGATTTCTCCATCAAATATAATTGCTCTTTAGCTATGAGGTTGCCTTTAGCTCACCTCCATTCCCCTGACCCTCAAAGGACTTGAGAAGTAGAAGAGAAAAGGGTGAGTGATTCCATCTAGAGAGTGAACTTCTTCCGTAGCTAACTCTCTTTTCCATGGCCAGAGACTATAGGTGTGGCTCTAACACCAACACCCTCTTAGTTTAGTTTCAGTGTTAGGATGAAATAAAACATTTGAAAATTATTGAACATTTAACAGGGGAGGTTTAACATGCACTAATACAGCAAGAATACACAAGTATACATTGACACTGAGCTTCTCTAGATGTTGCCCCCCCCCCCATCTTTATTGGAAATGCATCTGGCCAGTATGTCATCAGGGTTGAGCAACTCACTTGGTTTAGGTGCCCACCGAGTCTAAGAGGTAAAGACTACAAGTGCCCCTAGATGACCAGGACTCTATTTCTGGGAAGCTGAGGCCAATCAGGCCCCAGAGACTTCTTTCAGGTAAAGCCTCCCCATGTTGTGGGTGGGAGAAAAGATTCTGTGTCAGAGAAATGCTTGTTCTATCACCTATTATCCCTTGGTGGTAAGGTCCTAAGCATCTTCTAGAGACTCTTCCTCCATTTAAATGCTTATAGAACTTTTACTGAACAGTCCTTCCGACGGTTTAAAAAGGTTTGAGAGACATAGTTTTTGGGTAATTTAATTATTTTATTAATAAAGCCAGCAGGTTATTAATAAAAGGATGGGATTAGGCCATTTTTTAAGACCAAAGACAATTATGGTGGTGGGGCTTACAGCTTATATATCCTCTTAAGCAATTAGGGATTGATGTTACCCATTATTATGTTACTCTTGGACAGAGAAAATTATTTTTACTTAGACCACCTGCAGCCTTGGGCTATTTGGACAAAAGGATTTGGTTTTACCCAAACTTGGGTAGATCACGACGAGCCTTTTTTTTTTTACCCTAGTTTTTTTTTTTTTGCAAGATTGGGTGGGGTCTGACCAAGATCAAGGAGAGTCAGTGCAATCTTATTATTAATAATGTCCTCCAGACTAAACTTTTAAAGGACTTTAGAAGGAGGGGAGCTTTGAATCTCCCCCCCAAATTATTGGTTATTAATAATCATTTCTCACAAGGTAATACTAAAGGGAAAAGGGGGGAAGAGAAGATATGCACAAAAAAGCAAAACTAAACCAATACTGCCCCTCCCCCAAACTATGGAGAACTAAATTCTAGGCCTCTTCTACCTCCCCCAACAAGGACCAAATCTTAAGTATTTAATTGGATAGTTTTCCTAACAGGAGAAGAAACAAAGCAAAAATGTTGAGTAGAGCGAAAGCTGATAATCTTAGGTCTTTCTTCCCCCTCTTTGGAAGGACCAAGTCTGAAGTCTCACTGGAAAGTCATCCTGGCACACCAAGAATGACTACATTTCACCTTCTAGAACTCCTTCTGTTGCTACTGACTCCAGAGCTGACAAGCTTTTTGTTTTTTTTAAGTTACCAAGGGCTTGACTAATCTTTTAGCCAACAAATGGCCAGTCACCATGGCATAAAGCTTGATTAAGGATCTCTTTCATACCATCTAAATGTACCAAGAAGTGTAAATACTTCTTTGCACCTCTTTTTTTTTTTTAAAGCATTTCCTTTATATTTTCTTTGAAGGAAAATTTGCCTCTGTCTCTCCCATTGGTCACATCAGATATAGACACTTTAGTATTTATCAACTTAAATTAATAAACCTTTATTGTAAATCTAGTATGTGCAAGGCAAGAGAGAAAAAGGGGCTAGGACACTAGCTGAGCAAGACAAAAACATATTCATGAAAACTCCAGAGACAAAGAGTGGAAAGGGAAGAAGCCAAGATAGTGGATCCAGGGTGCAGGGGCAGGAACAATCCATGTCTAAGGACAGAGGGAGGAGGCATAGAATGCATCATAGTGGATTGAGTGTTATCCTCGGAGCCAACAAGACTTGGATTTAAGTCCTGCCTCTGATACCTCCTAAATGTGGGACCATTGGCAAGTAATTCCTCTCTGGCCTATAGTCATCTTGGTGTAATGAAAAGAGTGCTGGATTTGTATACAGTTGGGAGACCTTGGCTTGGCTTTTTTCTCTGATCCTTACCAGCTGTGCGATCTTGGGAAAGTGGTGATCTCTCTGAGCCTTGGCTTACTCATCTATAAAATGTGGAAAACAAGACTTGTACTACCTATGCATACTACTTACACAGGATTATCGTAATAAAAACTTCACAAAATCTTATAAGGCTAAACAAATGTGAGATATGATTATTATTGGGACTGAGCATAGCCTATTCTGGGTCCAAAGACAGAGCTGGACAAACTGCAGCATTCTTTTCTGTCATTCAGAATTCTCTCTCTCTCTCTCTCTCTCTCTCTCTCTCTCTCTCTCTCTCTCTCTCTGAGTTCCTTCCAATTTATTCTTAACCTATACAAGGGCCTTAGGGATGAATACTTTTCAGTATGTAGATGACATGGGGCCATATTAATGACCTATCCCAGGAATGGAATGGTCCTCATAGCTCTGAGCTAGGAAAAGAGCAGAGCTAATTGCAAGGGAAAATGGGGGATGGGGAGAGAGATAAAAGTGTCCCAAGAAGGTTCTAGTGCTTGGGTTCTAGTGCCCTGAGCTAGCAAATAAATGAAACCTAGCCTGTATCTCCTACCTGGTGATAGTCACCCAGACAAGTCATTTCCTCTCTTTGGCCTCAGCTTCTACATCTGCAAAATGGAAGTGGGTAGACTTCCACCTGTGGAATGTGGGACATGGAGGAAAATTGTATCATAGGATCTCTAAGGTTCTTCCCAGGTCTAGATCTTATGAACCTAACCAAAAATCTCATATCTCCTTGCCTTCATAAGAAGCATTTTTTTTCTTTTCTGAGCTTTTCTCAGTGATGCCCTTTCCTTTTCAGTGTCTGGTGATTAGATGGACATATTCAATGTAAAAAAAAAATTACAAAGCACCTACTGTGTTCATGGTTCTGTTCTTGGTGCCAGAGCTTCAAAGGTTTAATAAGATGGAGTTCTGTCTTCAGTTTGCTAGTTGTGTGAATTAACCTAGACCTAAGTTCAACACTAATGAGAACATAAATGTATGCACAGAGAAGTGTTAGAAAAGTGTTGCATGAGGTCTCAGGGAAAATGAAGAACTCCCATTTCTATAGAGCTTTAAGGTTTACAAAGCTTTCTTCATAATAACTCTGTGATGTGGGGGCAGTGGTGTGCTGGGAGATGTTTAATAACACTCTCTATCTGGAAAACAAAAAAACCAACAAACAAAAAAAAACCCAACATAAACCGGCTACATTTTTGAGTTTAATCTGCATAATCAACATTTTCTCATCACTTTCTTAAGTCCAATCAATCGACAAAACAATAGATCAAATCCTGATTTGTAGCATTTTGCCAATTTCTGAAGAATAAGTGCTCACATGGAAAATACAATGATTGGCTCGCTACAGCCTGAAACAGCTGTGTCCAGTATCTCACTGGGTAGGGAGTGCGTACATTGTTATTATTACCCCATTTCATAGATAAAAAACACATATGGAGTTTATAGGATCGTATAGAGCTGGCAGAGAGACCTTAGAGATCATTAGATTGAATGCCTTCATTTTACAGATGGAGAAACTGAGGCTTAGAGAGCTTGAATAACATTCCCAGGGTCACACAGGTAGTAAGTTAGGATCTGCCATACTGTTCATGCCTTAGTTCAACTACCTTAGGGTTCATATCTTAAAATCTCTTTCAGTCCTTTGAGGCTATAATTAACTTTACTCCAGAAACCTAGAGAGAGAACAAGATTCAAAACAAGGCCCTGGTGAGAAAGGCTTGGAGGCTGCAGTGTTGCCTGGGCTGAGACTATAGCCTAAGCCATTTGTCAGGGCTCTTTCTTGGTCTCTGTTGAATTTTTCATGATTTACTTAAGTGATTTTAAATTGCTTTTGTAATTCTGTTTCTCACAGCCCCTCATGGAAAGGACAGTGACCCACTTACAGATGGAAAGAATCCCATAGCCAGCAGGGAACTTCAGGAGGCCTAGGATGGACTTGCTGGAGCCTGAGGTTTCAGGGTTACTGGTGACACATTGACTGGAGGTGAGTGTCTAAACTGGGGCTGCTAGGAGGGAGGAGGACCAAGGGGGACCCTGGCAAATGGATGAGCACAGGTGAACTTTAAATCCAGGACTGTGGAATAGCTCTCCAGGAATCCCCATCTCTTTTGCCATTTTGCTTACATGGGATAAAGACCTTTAATTAGGTCTGTAGTGACCCCCCTCCCTTTTACCCCACCTCAGCCCATCAAACCTTGCCCTGAAGTGTAGGAGGATGGTACAAGCAAAGAGCTCAAATCTAGGAAAGCTTATCTCTAATGATGAGGAGCTGTTTGTGGTAGTGGCTACGTGTGTAGGGAGAAGGTGACATATACCAGAGATATTGTGAAGTTAGAAATAACAAGATTTGGAAACAAGTAGAATACATGGGGTGAGTGTAGGTGAGAAGTCAAGGATGACGCTTAGGTTGAGAACCTGGGTTACAGGAGGATGGTTGTACTCTCAAGAATAATAAAAAAGTTGGCATATGCAAAATCAATAAAATTAATGGGTGGGGAGAATGCTAACATCTACGGGGATCAGGAAAGGTCTCTTAGAGATGGCATTTGAGCTGAGCCTTGAAGGGAGCTGGGAATTCTAAGAGTCAGTGGTGAGGAAGGAGAACATTCTAGAAATGAGAGCTAGCCAGTGCAAAGGTGCTCAGGCAGGTGACAGAATGTCACGTCTGGAAGAACAGGGAGCAGTCCAGTGTGGCTGGACTATGTAGAATGCATGTGGGACAGTAATGAATAATCGGTTTTTAAAAAGTCATTAAGGCCATATTGTGAAGGGTTTAAAATGCCAAAACAGGAGTTTTTATTTTATCTTAGAGGTAATGAGGAGCCATGGAAGCTTCTTGACTAGAGGAGTGACGTGGATGCATCTGTGCAAGAAAACAGATAGGAATATCCCCTTCTCCAGCCTTTTAATCCAGAAGCACAGGTTTGAAGACAATGTTATTTGGGTGATACGATGTTTAAAAGATGTAACTCCCCAAACAAAGACCTTCACATAGACTCCCATAATAAGGACCCCCCCTTCCAATGATTATACAAAAAAAGTAATAGAAAGAACATTGGCCTTTGATCCAGAAGACCAAGGTTTGAGTAAAGTCACAAATGCAATATCAGCTGCAAAACTGTGGGCAGGTCACTTCACTTCATAACATTCTTAGTTGTAACAACCATACCCCAAGGGTGGAGGCCAGAGGGACAGCCCTGTGCTGCATGCTACTTTTGTGGGGAGGAGAAGAGATGTGACTCCTGAGAGGTTGTGCAAATTTAACATTGCATGCCTGCTGTAAAGGAATTACTTGTGCTGCTTTCAGAGATAGAGAGACAGACAGACAGACACAAAGACACAGAGACAGAGATAAAGACAGAGACAGAGAGAGATATAAAGAGATGGAGAGATAGAGACAGAGAGGCAGGGAAAGAAACAGAGAGACAGGGGGAGAGAGAGAGAGAGACATAAACAGGGAGAGAGACAGAAAAATAGAAACAGAGAAACAAAGAAGGAGGAGAAGAGACATTAGGAGGGGAGGGAGACAGGTAGAGACAGAGAGAGGGAGCTTTTTAATGGGGTGGTAGAATAGAGTCCTTGGAGCTGTGATGCATGTAGGAAGCCAGCCTCATTATATTACTTGACCTCCAGGGCTTGCAACTCTAGAGACTGCTGAGGCAGAACCTTCCCAGGGTGAGATTTTTCTCTTTCTACTGGTTTGAACTGAGATCTTATCTTGCTTGCCACTGAAGGCTTCATTTACTCTCGGGTATTCCTTGATATACTTTTACCTGTTTGCTATTTAGCCTGGTTAAGTGGATTTATTTGCTGTTTTCCACTTTTGGTGGTCTTTTGTGCAACCAGTGTTTGGTGGGAAGGGGCTGAGCTGATGAGTATACACAAGGTTTTGAGAGCAATCAGGGAAGCTGCTTTCCTTTTGACATCCCCACCCCACCCCAAATTATACCCCAGCCTAGAAATGCCTAAGGGGATGGCAGATCTAATTCTAGCTCCATACCCTTCTTGGAGATAGGAGAGATTGCCCAGCCTTGGCAATCCTGGATCCTGTCTACCGTTTCCCCCCAACTAGGCTGGTGGTGGTGCAGGCATAAAAAAACCCCTTCCTCTCTGTGAGTTTTCTAGGTGGTGAGTGTGTGGCTGATAAACAACCATTATTATCTTTATAAAGGTGAGGTCCTGAGAGTGGACAGTGTTAGTCTTTCATCCATTCCTTTGAATGATTAGGGAGAGAAAGAGATGACTGAGGAAAGCTTAATGTTTCCTTACAAGTCCAGCGACACAGTCTTATTTTTTTTCTTCCTCTCAAACTTTCAACTTTCAACCTCAAACTACAGATTATATGATTGCAATTGTTAACAATAAATCGCATAGTGTGAGTGAGTAATCTCCAGTCTTCAAAGAGCCCTTAAAGAGTTTGGAGTAAAAAAAAGATAGATATTTACAATCACCTCTGTTCTTGATAAGTTGTGTGACCTCAGATGAGTGCTATATCTCCCTGGGCCTCGGTTTCCTCATCTATAGATTAAGGGGATAAGACTAGATGATAGCTAAGCTTACATTCAGCTCTAAGTCTTATGATCTTACTATTTTTTCTGTAACTTTTTCTTTTTTGGTTCTTAAGCCCATTGTCATCTGCTTTCTTACAAATTGTAATGAGATAATATGAAGATTGGGTAAGCTTTGTTTCAGGAAGGTTGCCTATAAGTGATCCAGCCTATAAATGATCTGAGGCTCCTTTTCTAGGAAATAGGAAAAATGCATAGACCTGATATGAACCTGGGGCCTAGATGGGCTTTGGAGTTTTTCAAAACAATCTCTGACGTAACAGATTGTCTTTATGAGTGTATTGAAGAGGGTGACCTGAGAAGAATGGATGAACAAATTGTATGTGAATATAATGGGCTGTTGTGATAGGAAGAATTCAGAGAAACTTGGGAAGACTTGTATGAACTGATGCAGTGATATAAATAGAACCAAGAAAATAATCTACACCATGACTACAACTATGTAATACTGAATAACATTAGAACACTTATCAGTGCAGTGATCAAGCCTGGCTTCAGAGGACTATTAGTGAAGTATTTTCTAAGCCTCTCTGCAAGAAGGTGGTGGACTACAGGTACAGAATGAAGCACACATTATGTTGCTTTATTTAAATGTACTTTTTTCCTTAAAATTTTGAACTTAACAAACACTAAGTACAATGAGCATTTCCATATACATTGTATATGGAAATAGAAAAAGACAAAAGAAAAAAAAGAAAAAGAGGGTTATGCATGAAATTATAAATCTCTATCATGTACAGATTGATTTTCTTTAAAAAATATACATATGTGTGTGTGTGTGTGTGTGTGTGTATATATATATATATATATATATATATATATATATAAAATAAATTCAACATGTCACTTTCAGGGCTATACTGCCTGTCTATGATTTTTTTTTGGCCTTGCTTCTGTTCATGAAAAAAAAATCTTAAGTATTATTTCTTTCTCTTATTTCTTTTCCTTTCCTTTCTTTGTTGACTCTAACCCAGATTCCCCTCTCCCTCCCACTCTTCTCCCTTCAAATTGGAAAAAAAGACCCTTGTAATAAATCTCCATAGTCAAACAAAACAAACTCTTACATTGGCCGTATCTGAAAATTAGTGTCATATTCTGAATCTTGAGTTCAACATCTCTCTGTCATAAGTTGGATATCATCTTCTGTTCTTACATTGATCTGTTCTTATAACTATTTCTTTGTTATAAGGGAGGCAATCTATGAGATAGGTGGAAGGGGATACCATGGAGAAGTAAAAGCTGTGTCAAAAAAGGCATCAATAAAATTATTATTTTAAAAATGATTACCCTAGTACTTCACTCTAATACTGTTCATTGCAGAGCAGTCTTCAGAATAAGGTGACTCTGTTTGGGACCTCATCCAAGAGATTTAGTTATTGAGAAACCAAAAGGCCTTCACCAAAAGGTCTCACATGTGAGATATGACCTCTGAGGGTCCATTTAGCCTCTGGTATACCTGGGAGCCAGAGGTTCCTTTGTTATGACCCCATTTTTAGTAGTCTGGCCTAGAACCTAATGAATTGGGCTATAGCGCCCAATACTTTTCCTCTCGGTTCTGCACCTCCCCCCCCCAACCCCAATACACAAACAAGGGACATCTTCCCTAGACAAAGGGAAGATGAGAATTGAGGTCATTCCTCTGGATTGTTTAGGTCAAAGTTTCTTCTGTGCTTGAGCAACTTACCTGGTAATGACCTTTACCCTGCCCCATGTTGGTGCCGTTGGTTGGCTCTCCGTTCTCAAGTCCACTGAGCCATCCATCCACGGCCAGAACTCTAGGTACTTGGCATACATATTTTCTGTGTGCCTCTCAATATTTCAGCAGAATCTGCAGCCAAGTTAACCTGCATACAGATATTATATCCCTGCAGATGTAAGGAGCATTCGTAGCTAGTTTCTCAGTCATGCACTATAGAAACAAAAATTCATCCCCAAGATACTTCACTAAGAGTTCATGGAAAGGCTATTGCTGGATTTGGACCCCCTTTTGTGTTCTTCTAATTCTTAGAAGGGGAGAAACTATTCACTTGGAAGATACTCTATTACAGGGGTGTGCCAATGTGAGAGGGACACACCAGTCTCAGAATAAATTTGATTCTGAAATTTTTACCGTGATTGTGACACCAACGCTCTGATGCAGCTGTGTAATGAGTTCACATCTGTTAGCACCACATGTTGCTTGGTGTTACGCAGACGTAAAGTCTCAATTTTTCTAATTAGTAACAACATGAAGTATATCTTAATTTTCTTTTCTCCTCCCTCTAATAAACGTGATATTAACAAGGTTACACGTCTGTATTTGCAGTGTTTTAATTGAATCAGAGCTCAGATTTGATTAGTTGGTGTGGCTGTGTTGTCTGACTGGGCTCAGAGTGAAGGGCCGAGGGGTGGGGGATGTTTTTACTAGGCTAACTTGGGCCTCATTTTACCGTGCTGAGTTTTCTTTGAGCTGGGACTTATGGGGGGAGAAAGAGAGAGAGAGAGAGAGAGAGAGAGAGAGAGAGAGAGAGAGAGAGAGAGAGAGAGAGGAGAGAGAGAGAGAGAGAGAGAGAGAGAGAGAGAGAGAGAGAGAGAAAGAGACAGAGAGAGACAGAGAGACAGACAGACAGACAGACAGAGACAGAGAGAGACAGAGACAGAGTGAGAGAGACAGAGTAAGAGAGACAGAAAAACAGAGACAGAGAGTCAGAGACAGAGAGATTGAGAGACAGATAGAGTGAGAGACACAGAGAGACAGAAAGACAGAGGCAGAGAGACAGAGACAGAGCAATACAGAAACAAAGTGAGACAGAGAGAGAGAGAGAGAGAGAGAGAGAGAGAGACAGAGAGACAGAGAGACAGAGAGTGACAGACAGACAGGCAGTCAAAGAGATAGAGGCAGACAGAAGCAGAGAGACAGAGACAGAATGAGAGAGGCAGAGAGGCAGAGAGTGACAGAGACAGACAGACATTTAGGCAGACAGACAGAGAGTGCTATAATGGCTTCAACTCTAAGGCTGCTACAGGAGCTTCCACAATAGATTCTTGGTGTGATTAACCCAATGCCTTGGATAAGGGGTGGGGATAGAGAAGGTGATCCTTGGAGTTTCCTTGGAGCAGAGTTGTCAAACACAGGGTCCTTGGGCAGCAATATTCCAGAGTGCTGCTAGAACCATATTAAAATGTAATTGGGAAATATTTAACAAAATCTATAAAAATACAAAAGAACATAGATAATGTTAATATGTGATTTTCTGAGTTAATATGCAGCCAGCTGGGAGCCTTCTTTGCAGTTTAGTGGTTCTTTTTTCTACCTGATGTTGACTCCACTTCCTTTGAGCACTTTATCTGGTTTTCTGTTTTGCCTCCATTGTATTCTATTTAGCATCATATTCATTTGCATCTCTCAATCAATCAGTAAATATTTATTAAGCATATAAAGGGCATGTGTTAGATTCTTGGGATGCAAAAACCAAAAGGCCCAATGTGCCTGCTTTCAAGGAACTTAATTCTTTTTCTTGGGTGGGGGGAAGAAGGGGAAGAGAATAAATATGTATATAATGCCTACTATGTACCAGGCACTGTAGTAAGCACTTTACAGATATTATCTCATTTGGTCTTTACAACAACCCTAGGAGGTAGGTGCTGTTATTATCCCTGTTTTACAGTTGAGGTAACTGAGGCAAGCACAGATTAAGTGACTTGCCCAGAGTCACACAGCTAGTATGTGTCTGAGGTTGGATTTGAACTTAGCTCTTCCTGACTACAGGCCTAGGACTCTATCCACAATGACACCTAGCTGCTTCTAGGCGGCAGGGGTGGAAGTGGGCTACAAAAAATACATATAAACATATACCAAATGTGTAGAAAATAAATACGAGGTAATTTAGGGGTAGGACATGAGCACCTAAGAGGATCTGGAAGGGTTTCTGTGATGATTAGGCTGAACTTTGAAGGAAAGTGGAGATTTTACTCTCTCTAGTAAATTGCCAGCTCCTGGACAGCAGGGATTGTGGGTTTTGTCTTTGTACCCCTAGTATCAGAAATAGTGCTTTGAACATAGCAGGTACTTAAAAAATGTTAATAACCTGCCTATTCAGTGGCAAAGCTAAGATAAGGTTGGAAAAGACTGTGTTATTGGGTATAAAAAACACCAATCAGCTTCTCAAACTAGGGCTGGGGAGAGGCCCTGTACAAACCCCCGGAAGGAAAGCTTCTCTTCTGAACCCGTTTCTGATCTCAGCAGGAGCTTCAGGTATGGGTGGCTGGCTCCTTTCCATACAGAAACCTTCCCGACTGGGACCAGTTTCTCTACAGTATCAGACACTCTCCTCTGGCCATCCCTCATTCATATTCCACCTGAGTGTGCCCGGGGAAATCCCCCAGGGAGCCTGCAGCAATTACTTGTGTGATTTAATTGGCATTATCATTTTACCGGCTTGACAGAGATAAATCGCTCTATTGGCCCGACCTGCCATTGCCACAGTGTCTTCGAGAGGAGGGAAAGAATTCTCTTGCAAAGAAAGCATACAACAAATCCACGACCAAACAGGATGCCCAAAGAGGCCTTCCAACCAGAAACTTATGCAGTGGATGACTTATGACTGTGTCTTACTAATGAGCTCAGCTATAATTACTCTAACTATTTGAGGACTAATTTTACGAAACAGTGGAAAGCTTGCTGGTTTAGCAGTCAATCTACCATTGACCTCTGGCCTAGTGTTATGGGTTTGACCTGGGTTCCCAAGGAGGGCCTCAGGGGGATGTGTATTGCCCTGAAAGGGGTGGTGGGAAAGGAGGAGTCACAGTTTCTTCTGTACATCAGCCTCATGGAAACATGGCTCCTGGAGGGCTGAACCTTCTGAAGGCTGGGACTGCCCCCCCACATAGCATCTCTGACCTTTGATTTCTACAGCAGTCCCTGCATTAGTGATGTTCCTAAGGTTTATAGGATTTGGAACTTGGAGGGGAGTAGAGAGGTTAGACTACCTAGTCTAATCCCCTCATTTGCCCCTGTATGTATAGGGCCTCTCCCCAGCCCCATTTTGTAACCAAGGCCCAGAGAAATGTAGTGGCTTCCCTAATACCACATGGGTAGCAAATGGCAGAGCTAAGATTCAAACCCAGATCTTCTGTCTTCAAACCCAGCAGTCTTTTCGCTGCCTTCTCTTATTGGGGAGACAGCTAATACCCAAGACACTGGCATTCTCCCCCCCCACCCCTTGTTGACACTGGTGTTTCCTGGAGTCAATATTCAAGGAGAGAACACTCACCCCATTAATTTTACCTCCCCTCCAAGGCAGGGTGGGGGAGGAAACAAGCATTTATTAAATCACCTACCATTATTCCATTTGATCCTCACAATAATCTCGGGAGGTAGATACTATTATTATCCCCATTTTTCAGCTGAGGAAATGGATTAAGTGACTTGCTCAGGATCACACAGCTCATAAGTGTCTGCAGTCATATTGAGCCCAGGTCTTTCTGACTCCCGGCTCAGTGTTCTATCCACTTTAACACCTTGCTCCCTCCTCTGGTCACTCATGTTGTGCCCTCTTAGGGCTCCCCTGAGGAATTCTCAGGTTGGATATCTAGGAATGGCCAGTGTTAGCTGCCTCTGGAGAGAGCAGCTGTAAGGGGGGCGGGGAGAAGTCACAAAAGCTGTGTTCTCATTTGGGTAGCAGCAGGGGAAGTGTTAGGGTTACACTATCTCTGACTGCCAGGATTCTGCATTCTCCCACCCAGGCTCATCTGATTGAAAAGGGAAGGGCAGAAGAGGTATTGCCAATGGTGCTACTGCCATTGGCCTATTGGTGGTGGGTCATCACTGCCCCAGTCCTTAAGTGTCTGCTATTGCCAAAGGTTGTGGGCAAATAGAACTATGAACACGGGAAAAGCCACCCAGCAACCCCGACTGCACAGAACTGTGTTGCTCTGCCACAGAGATGTCTCCCCTGGATCTCCATTCTTTCAACACATTCTGCTAAGCCCCATAAAGGCCATGTCAGGAAACTTACTTACAAGATCCCAGGCTATCTCTGCTCTTATGTGCTGTCCATAGGCAGCCGTAAATGTGGAAAGAGACTGTTGTCGTCCTCACTTTCTGCCTTTCTGATGGTCCTAAAAGAGAGTGTATGTGAGGGAAATGGTACTTGTACTGGAGACTTCATTGAAGAAAGAGATCAGTTGTAGTTTGGAGAAGATTCAAATTAAATGGGATCTCTGGGAGATAAATGATATGAGCAGGCACTTCTCAAAAGAAGAAATCCAAACTCTGAACAGTCATCTAAAAATGATTTCAAAGAGATATGGGGACACTCTTAGGGACCGCTGCCAAGGGAAATAAACAGAATGGGAAGAACAGTTTATACCTTAACATCAATATCATAAAAATGTACAGTTTTGAAGATTTTTTTATAAACTGATAAAGAATGAAACGAGCAGAACCAAGAGAACAATTTACATAACAATACTGCAAAGATGAGCAACTTTGAAACTGTAAGAAACTGTAAGAACACTACCTACGGTTCCAGAAAACCAAAGCATGCTATTCACCTGCAGGTAAAGGTGATGGATTTAGGGTGTAGAATGAGACATATATAGTTTTATTCATGGACAATGAGGGAATTTATTTTTCTTGACTATCCATGTATGTTATGAGGAGTTCTCTTCCTTCCTTCCTTCCTTCCTTCCTTCCTTCCTTCCTTCCTTCCTTCCTTCCTTCCTTCCTTCCTTCCTTCCTTCTTCTTTCTTTCTTTCTTTCTTCTTTCTTTCTTTCTTTCTTTCTTTCTTTCTTTCTTTCTTTCCTTCCTTCCTTCCTTCCTTCTTTCTTTCTTCTTTCTTCTTTCTTTCTTTCTTTCTTTCTTTCTTTCTTTCTTTCTTTCTTTCTTTCTTTCTTTCTTTCTTTTTCTTTTTTCTTTCTTTCTTTCTCTTTCTTTCTTTCTTTCTTTCTTTCTTTCTTTCTTTCTTCTTTCTTTCTTTTTCTTTCCTTCCTTCTTCCTTCCTTCCTTCCTTCCTTCCTTCCTTCCTTCTCCTTCTTTCTTCTTCTTTCTTTCTCTTTCTTTCTTTCTTACTTTCTTTCTTTCTTCCTTTCTTTCTTTCCTTCCTTCCTTCCTTCCTTCCTTCCTTCCTTCCTTTCCTTCCTTCTTCCTTCCTTCCTTCCTTCCTTTTTTCTTTTTCTTTCTTTCTTTCTTTCTCTCTTTCTCTCTCTCTTCTTTCTTTCTGTTTCTGTTCTCTTTCTTCTTTCTTTTCTTTCTTTCTTTTTTCTTTCTTTCTTTCTTTCTCTCTTTTCTCTGTTTCTCTCTCTCTCTTCTCTTCTCTCTCTCTCTCTCTCTCTCTCTCTCTCTCTCTCTCTCTCTCTCTCTCTCTCTCTCTCTTCTCCAGTGAGGTTAAGAGGGTGGGCTGGCGAGAAATAGATTTCTATTCATCAAAAAAATCTAAACACAGGGTGATGGAGGAGTGCTACAGATACAGAATGTTATGTGGACTTTCTGATGAGGTCACTATATTGTTAGTCTTAGTATTGCTTTGCTTTCTGGGGTGGAGATAATCTATAAATACTTATAATATAAAAGCAAAACATCAATAAAACTTTTAAAAATGCTCCAAATCATTAATAGTTACAGAAAGGCAAATTAGAACAACTCTGAGGTTCCATTTCACATCCATTAAATTGGTAAAAATGAACAAAAAAGGAAATGAGCAGTTGTTGGAGGAGTTGTAGGAAAACAGGCACACTCATACCCTGTTGGTGGAGCTGTGAATTGGTCTAGCCATTCTAGAAAGCAATTTGGAACTATATCAAGAATGACAAAACATGATAAGGTTGAAAATAACACGCTGAGTTTGTTGTATCTTTAGAGGGAGAAGCAAACTGTAGGTGGGCAGATATGTGGTTATGTGGGTAATCCTTTTTTTCCTGTCCTGCTCTGTATATGGAAATGTTCAACTTATTAATGTTTGTTAAATTAAAAATAGAAAAAAATGGGCCCTGGGACAACATAATCATAAAGGTCTCCCTTCAGTGAGAAGTCACTGTTTATAAAACAATTTGTAAAAATGATGATAACTAGCATTTGTATGATGTTTTAAGCTTTATAAAGCACTTTTACATACTTTATCTCATTTGATTCTTGAAACCACTCTATGAGGTGATGCTATTAATATCCACATTTTTCAGATGAGGAAATTGAGAGTAGTTAAGTGACATAGAGCTAATGAGTATGAGGGTAGATTCAAATTTAGGTCTTCCTTTCTCCAAGTCTAATGATTTATCCACCATTCCACTCTATTATGTAGTGTAAAATAGAACTTTGGGGCCCCACAGATCTGGGGAGGGGGCTGGAATATTATAGCACTCTCTGTTAATGGCGCCTTAGGGGCTAGTGATGGTCAGCCAAGAAATACCTGGAGAAAATGCTTGCCCATACCTGTCATTTTAGGGGGCACCTTGGCTTCCTTCTGGGAATCTTGGAGGCATGGGAAGAATTACACGGTGTTTGTCATGGGTGATATAATTCCCAATGACCTTGTCTAGCTTGCAATGTTAGCTAGTCCTGGGTGGACCAAGGAGGGCCTTAGTAACTCTGTAACTGCCTTAAAGGCCTGAGGGGTATTGACTATCCTGGGGCTACATCTGTCTCCTGGACTTACCTTCTGCAGAGTGGGAAGTCTCTAACAGGAGTGGGGAACCTGTAGCCTCGAGGCCACATGTGGCTTTCTAGGTCATTGGGTGCGATATTTTGAAGGAGCCCGAGTTTTGCAGAACAAATCTTTTTATTAAGGGGATTTGTTCTGTGAAGTTTGGATTCAGTCAAAGGGCCACACTTGAGGACCTAGAGGTCCACATGTGGCCTCAAGGCCGCAGGTTCCCCACCCCTTCTAGAAGCACTAAGTGGGAGCCTTCGGTCTACCACAAGGCACTGGGTGCTCAGCTCTGGAGGGGGTAACCTGATCAATTGAAATAAAAATGTTGCTGAGGGAGAAAGGCTGAGCAAATAGTAGCTCTGGCTTCCCCTTCTCTCTCCTACCTCACCCTAAGAATGAAGCAGTGAGCTCTGCCTCACTGTAAGGGTGGTCAACTGTCCACAGCCCTTTCTTTAAGTACCTAAGCCTGGAAGTGACACCTAAGGCCTATGGGACCACCAGCACTCAGGTGGAACAGAGTGAGTTTAAGAATGGTAACATGATACCAGCTCTAGGTAGGGAAAGGCAGGGTATATATGCATGTATGGATGTGTGTCCACATGTAGCGTGCTTGCATATGTGTGTGCTTATGAGTTACATATCATATATGTATGAATATGTGTGCATGTGCGTTGTATATATGGAGGAGCGTACCTGTGTGTGTGTGAGGAAGAGTAGTAGCAGTAGCATTCTGGGCTTGGAAATCGCTCAGTGTGATGACACAGTCCCTGAGGCTCAGGAGGCCCTGAGAACGCTTCTGTCAGGGGGCAATGGCTTCTTTCCCCCCTTGCTTAAATGAGATATGAATAATTGATCCTGCTCCTGAATAATTAATAGGATATTCAATAATGAAAGTAATTGTTTGGCCCATTCCCCCATTGATAATCATGATAATCGTACCCTTCTCTGGGGGAAGGGGGAGGACAGGATAGGGAAAACAGCCTGTGAGTTTATTGGCCCATAATGGGCATAGCGTCAATGAAGGGAGGTCACCTTGTCCAAACAGCTCAATCTTTCCCAGTGCTCTGAAAACTGCCCCTCCTCCCCTCACCTCCATGGCCACCAGAACATTTTCTCTGCCCTGTAAGGGAGTCTTTTTATTTTAAATCGGACTCATCCAGTAGTACTTTGTCAGGCTTATACACACCAACCTGCATTTTCCACAGTGGCGAATACTGTGCCTTAACCCCCAATTTCAAGTAAACACAAATTCAGAATTTTCAGTGGCCTTTCTGGTTTAATTAGACCCAGGAAAGCCCTGACAAAACTCCGAAGCCTGCTAAGGCTATTTATGGTTCCATGGAGCTCATTTCTGGTTTGTTGAGAAATGGAGGCAGGAATCAGACTAGTGGGGAGGGCCCATAGGAGGCCAGGCCTGGGAGAAGCAGTTCATTGGGAGTGGGATGGAAGGAGCTCCCAGGGCTTGGGCAATCTCCACATTCTCTTGGATTAGAAATGGGCCCTGGAGCTACTTGGGCTCAGTCTGGAGAAAATTCCATATGGGAAATGAGAGACCAAAGGATTCTCCCTCCTCTAATGCTTCTTCCTCAGTGATTATTGCCAAAGAGCTCAGGCTGCAGAGCTGGAGATTTGAGTTTTTGACCAATGGAAAGAAAAGATATTGGCTTGGTGATGGGAATAGGGAAGATTGCATAGTGCCAACTCCACCTCAGCCCCAACCCTTCTGGGCCATGATGGAGACCATACCAGTCATTGGATATTCAGTCAGGGATCAGGAGTGGAGAAGCCTCAGGATTTAGAACTGAAAGGGATGATCTAACCCACTTCCCTAATTTTACAGAGGAGGAAACTGAGGCAGAGAGAAGAGAAGGGACTTGGTCAAGGTCATACAGGTTACAAGTGACAGAGACGAGATTAGAGCCCAAATCTTTGGACTTCAAATCCAGTGCCTTTTCTACTACAGCATGATACAACTGGAGGTCCATGGGTGCTCTGAGTCTCCTATGCCACTCTTTGTAATGATTATTTTCCTTTTTCTCTGTAGCTTACATTGTAGGAGTGATCAACTCACATTTCATGTAGTGTCACTTCAGGAGTAGCACTGTCCTCAGCCTGGTGAAGAGATTTTGTGTGGCCAAACTGGGGGTGACTGGAGGTTCACTGCTAAATTTTCTCCACTCAAAGTATCTGCCTGCTGGCCAGTTCTGAGGCCTGAAGCCCTGACTGATAAAGGATCCTGGGGACCTGCGGGGCTCTGAGAGATGGACGGGAACTGCTAAGGCAAAATTCACTTAGAGTCACGTTATTATAAGGGATGGGCATGGTGGCAAATGGGACCAGGAGGAAGACCTAGATTCAAGTCTCAGTTCTGTAGCTAATCTTGGTGTTGCCTGTCAAGGGCAAATCTCTTCTTTTACTGGGCCTGAGGTTCTAGAGTGGGGGCGGGTTTGGAAAAGAGGCAGATTTGGACCCAACACTTCCTAACAATTAGACTTATCCAAAAATGGAATGGGCTGGTTCAAGAAATGGTAGATTTCCCTTCACAGGAGGATTATCAGTGGAAACTGAGTGAACAATTTCCCAGCATGTTGTAGAGATGTCTGTTTTAGAATAGGTTAGATGAGATAATCATTGAGATCCTTTCCCACTCTGAGGTACTGGGATTCTATGACTAGTTGCTCAACCAGCTCTAATGATCCATTTCAAGGAACCTGGGGAAAATTTTTTTATAGCTAATTTCTCTGAGAAAGACCTCATTTCTCAAATATATAGGGAACTGAGCCAAATAAAAATAAAAGTCATTCCCCAATTAATAGTCCAAGAAAATGAAGGGCAGCTTTCAGAAGAAGAAATCAAAGCTATCAATAGTTATACGAAATGCTTTAAATCATTAATAATTAGAAAAATGCAAATTAAAATAATTCTGAGGTACCATGTCACGCTTATCACATTGGCTAACATGATAGAAAAGGAAGATGACAAATGCTGGGATGTGAAAAAATCGGGACACTAATGCATTGTTGATAGAGTTGTGAACTGGTCCAACCATTCTGGAGAATAATTTAGAACTATGCCCAAAGGGCTATAAAGCTGTGTATACCCTTTGACCCATCAATATCACTACTAGGTCTGTATTGCAAAGAGATCAAAGGAAAAGGAAAAAAAAATCTTATGTGTACAAAAATATTTATAGCAGCTTTTCTGTGATGGAAGAGAATTGGAAATTGAGAGGATGCCCATTAGTTGGGGAACGGTTGAACAAGGTATGGTGTGTGATTGGGTGTGATGGAATACTATTGAGCTATAAGAAATGATGAGGGGAATGGGTTGAGAAAAACCTGGGAAGACTTTTATAAACTGATGAAGTGAGCAGAACCAGGAGAACATTTCATGTAGTAATAGCAATACTGTAACATGATCGAGTGTGAGAGATTTAGCTACTCTGATCAATGCGACAATCCACAACCATTCCAAAGGACTTATAATGAAAAATGCTATCTACTTCCAGAAAGAGAGCTGATGAAGTCTGAGTTCAGATTGAAACATACTTTTTCCACTTTCTTTATTTTTCTTACCGTTTTGTTTTTGGCAACATGACTGATATGGAAATATGTTTTGCACGAATTCACATGTATATTTCACATGAGTATTGCTTGCCTTCTCAGTGGGTGGGGGAGGAGCTAGAGGGAGGGGCAGGATTTGGAACTCAAAATAAAAAAAACCAAAAGTTAAAAAAACCAATGAGGAATCCATTCCAGCTCTAACACACTACCTTAAAGTCCTTCCCAGTTCTGATGTTCTCTGGGATCTAGGTTCTAATGGCCTTTTTAGCTTTAACATCCTACGTTCTAATGACCCAACTCTAACAGTCTATGTTCTTTGTTAAGGGCCTTTCCATCTTGGGTATTCTAGATTCTAAGGACCTTTCCAATGGTGTCATTCTGTGTTCTAAGTTCTAAGCTTTTTTATCTAACATTCTCGGGTCTGAGAGGACTTTTCCAACTCAAACATTCTATAAATCCACTAACTTATTGACATCCAGCCATCCACAATCAGCTGAATGCCAGGCAGGAAGTGAGTGGGGTGGGGAAGGAAGAGAGGAAGAAAGCATTTACATTCCTAAGAAGAAATACTCCACAAAGCCTAGGCCTCTGAAAGGAGATCTCCTGGTTATTTATGCACATACAGAAACCGCTTCATGCATCGTGGTGAAACCTTGTGATTCGTCAATGAGTCCCCCTGCCCCCCACCCCCGCCTCCACTAACATTTACAGTAAATCTGTCGCACTGACCATTAAATCTGAAGCTGCCTTGAGCAATCGTTCCAATGGGTGTGTTGACAGGCTGAGTGTTAATAATGATGCAAACGCTAACCTGTTTATTGACTTGCTTTTTGTATCCTTCATCCTAACTCACTCCTTCTCACTCTCAGAGGAGAAATCTTGGAATCAGTAATCAGGTGACAGCTCCGACCCCCCTCCTGTTCCTAGCCGAGTCACCCAGCCCCAACTCTGGGAGAGATAAATCACCACCACCTTCATCTGCCTCTGCCAGCCAGTCACTGTTACACAGTTACTCAATGTGAAACGCAGTATTTGTCACTGGTGCCAGCAAACGGGAAAAAACCAAACCAAAACAAAAACATTAACACAGACATGAAAAGCTTTTAACTTTGACAAGGGAAGCATAGGAAAGTTTTATATTTAGCCCCTCCAGCGAAGGCCACAGCCGATCCATTAAAGCCGCTTGTCAGAAAGGAGTGTGGATGAGGTGGGAGTGGGGCTGGGACCAGGCATCCTGGAGGAGAGGGTTTCTCAGACTTTGGCTGCAGAGCCATTAGTGGCCTGGCAAGGGTATGTGGTGGCCCCTTGCTGTCTCCTCTCTCCCTTTCCCTACTTTCCCCAGAGAGATCATGAACTGGGGAATCATAGGATTCAGGGCTGGAAGGGACCTTAGAAGCCATCAAATTCAATCCACTCCATTTTATAAGTGGGGAAACAGCCACAGAGGGGCAAAAGGGACTTGTGGAAGCTTCCAGAAGGAGTGGGTAGACAGGAATTCTTAACTGTGGGTCTCTTGACTTGTTTTTTAAAAAATTGGTTTCCTTTATAATCATATGTATTTTGTTTTGTGTATTTACAAACATTATTCTGAGAAGGGTCTGTAGGCTTTGCCAGGCTGATAAAGAGGTTCCTAACACACAAAAGTCAAGAATCCCTGAAATAGAGCAATGATAGGAATCTAGGTTCTCTACAAATTCAGATCCCTTTCTATTATATCCCTATACCAAATCGCCACCTTGACCAGTACAATGCTAAGACCAGCAGGAACTGCATTAACAAAACTAAAGTATTTATAATGTGGCAAGAGAAGCAATAATAATAATTAATATAGATTATATATAAAATGTAATATATAATATAATATAAAATAATAAATAATAATTATTATTATAGCACTTTCGTAGAACTTTAAAGTTTATAAAACATTTTACAAATATTATCTCTTTTGATCCTCACACTAGTCCTGAGAGGTGGGTGCTATTATTATCCCCATTTTACCGTGAAGAAACTGAGGTTGTGACTTGCTCAGGTTCACACAGCTGAGGCTGGATTTGAACTTATGTCTTCCTGATTCCAGGTCTAGTACTCTGTCCACAGTGCCACCTAGGTGCCTCTATAGTATCCTTCAAAGCACAGCTCAAATGTCCCCTTTTATGTGAAGTAGCTGGTGGCACCATAGATAAAGCCCTGGACTTGACATCAGGAAGATCTGAGTTCAAATGTGAGCTCAGACACTTATAAGAGACTTAGGCAAGTCACTTAACCTCTGTCTGCCTTAGTTCTTTCAATTATAAAATAGGGAAACTAATAGCACCTACCTAGCAGGATTGTTGTGGGGATCAGATGAAATAATATTTGTAAAATGCTTAGCACATAGCAGGAGCTTCGGAAATGCTTGTTCCCTTCTTTCCCACCCTGTATCTCCCTGGCTGCTAGTGTCTTCCCCTCAAAATGACTTAGGATTTATCCTGTGTGTATGTATATATATATATATATATATATATATATATATATATATATATATATATATATATATATATATATATAAGATGTATGTGTTTTATTGTCTGTCGTCTCTCTCACTAAAAGCTAAAATCCTGGAGGACAGAGATTTTGTTTCATTTTTTGCCCTTGTATCTCCAGTGCCCAAAATAGTACCTTGGCACCTGGAAGAAGCTCACTAAATAATTGTCAGTTGTTTTAGTTAGTTGTGCAGTACAATAAAGTGCTAAAGAAATTCAGAGAAGGGAGAGAACTCCACTGTGGTCTGGCAGCAGTCAGGGCAGCCTTCATGGAGGAGGTGGGAGGTAAACTGTGCTTGGATAAGGGTTGAGATTTGGGAAAACAGAGAGGAGGGGAACAGAATCATAGGAAATACAAGCTAAGGTGCGGAGATTGTGGCAAGTGTGGCAGGTGTGGGAGACAATGAGGATAACAGTCTGGCTCAGGCCATCAAGGCCGAAGGTTCCACACCTCTGACTCCAGCTGGAAAAAGGGGGTTATGTTGGAGACCTGGAGACTAAAGGGCTGAAAGAGTAGAGCAGGCCTGAACTGTGGAGTGACATGGATGCTAGGGCAGAAGAATTTGGACTTCTTGTAGTAGACACACAGCCTCATGTGGCTAGCCACAGAAGCCACCTGCTCAGCTATTCTGGGGATGAGGACAATTAGATTCCAGGTGAGCAGCCAGAAAGCTATCTCCAATTCTCATGAAAGCATTGCTCTGAGTGCTGGGCTGGAGACACTTTGGGTTTAAAAACTGAGACTCACACAGAATCCCTGGAGTTGAAAGAGTTCTCTGAGGACATTTAGCCCAACCCTATCTGAACAAGAATCCTTTCTGTAGTATCTCTGGCAAATGGTCGTCCAGCCTTTCCTTTGAGACCTCCAAAGACCCATGACCCCCTGAGGTAGACATTCCACTTTTCAATTCAATTCAATCAACAAGTGTTTTATTAAATGCTTGCGTTGTGCTAAGTACTAAGATACAAAGATAAACCCAAATAATCCCTGCACTCAAGGAGATTACATTCAATGGGGAGTGGGTAAGTGGCGGAGAAAACTAAATATAAAATATAGACCAAGTAATTTCCAGGACGAAAGCACAGGTCTCATATAAAGGGCAGTTCATTAACAAGAGAGGGAAAAACAAGGCACAATGGAAAGGCCGGTTCATAGGCTTATAGACTCAGAGCTAGAAGGGATTGTGAAGGCAATCAAATCCAACTTCTTCACTTTACAGGGGATCCAGAGAGGCAGGGAGACCAGAGGAAGGGGGCTGACTTGGATGGGTTTTAGAGAGTAGGGGGTGGTGGCCAAGGAAAAGAACTCAGGTCTAGACATATTACTCAGAATTATAGGGAATTCGACTGGAACAAATTGTCATTCCTTTCAAAGTAGCAAAGGAAAATTTTGATTTGATAATCAATTTCTGAATAGGATGGTGAGAATGGGGTGGTAGGAGAATTCTATGTGGCAAAAGGACATATGACAAGTCCCTATGCCTGATAGTCAAAGCAGGCATTGTAGGGTGTTGGTACTCTGAAGCCTGGCAGGCTATGTAGTGGAGAGGCATGTTAGAGATAGTCATCCTCCAACCAGATCGAGGTCTGGAGTGAGGGCTCACTGCAATGTTGAACATATGATCTCCAGAGAAGGAGATTTAGAAGTGTCTTTGGTCTTGGACTGAAGGGGTGGGGGGTATTTGGGTAGATGATGAGTCCTGGTCATTCCTGAAGGTCAAGGCAAGGATTAATGGAATCCTAGGGCCTAGATGGTCATAATTTTTAGACAGCTCAAATTGTTAGGAAGATTCTCCTTATGCCAGGTCTAAACTAACTTCTTTGAAACATATACAGTATTTATTGCTCAGAGTTCTACCCTTTGGGACCAAACAGAACAAATCCAATTCCCCCTTCATGTATTTGAAGACAACTATCATGTCTCCTCTCAGTCTTTTCTTCAGGCTAAACAATCCCAGTTCCTTCAATTGGTCCTCACGTACCATGATTTTGAGTCCCATAACCACTTGGGTCACCCTTCTCTAGATGCAGTCCAACTTATCAAAGTCCTTCTTAAAATTCGGTTCTTTCTAAAACTGAACACAATACTCCAAATACTGTCTGACTGGCACAGAGATTACTGGGGTTGTCATCTCTCTAGCCTTGAACATTATGGCTTATCAATGTAGTCTAGCTTTTTTTGGCTGTCATATCACACTATTGTCTTGTTTTGAGTTTATAGTTCACCAAAATCCTCAGACCTTTTTCTGTTTCTGACCAACTTGTTTTAAGTCATATTTCCTCATTCACCTGGGGCAGTTGATCTTGTAAAAAAATCTAAAAGCAAAACTTAACAATTTATTCTTAGTAAAACTGGATTTTGTAGGTTTCAGCCCATTGTTCTAGCTTAGCATTCAAATCTTGGCTCCTGACTTGTCCATGCCACAGAGCTAGTAATTGGTGGTGGTGGTGGTGGGATTTGAACTATGATGTTTTGACTTTATGTCCAACTACATTGGGCTTTTTGGTGTTTCTCTCTCTACAATACTCAATGGGACCTAGGACCATAGGCCATTCTTTCTGTTTAAGAAGGATTCTTTCCTCACTTAGGGAAATGATTATTGATGAGCAGCATCTTGAGGACTTTGAATTCCTCAGTGAACAACATCTTCAGTGAAGAAGCAGGCATTTCATCCTTGCTACCCAGCAAACTCGCTCTAGAAGCAAAAGGCTTTCTATTTTACCCATCTCAGCAGGCCAGGGAGGGCTAGTGGACAATAGACAGGAATCAGAATGGAAAATGTGAAAATAAAGATTAATTAAATATGTCCTTTTGAGGCAATCTGAACTTTGAAAGTGGGACACAACAGTAGACTTTAGTGAAATAGATTCAGGGCAATGTAGGAAGGAAATAATACTTCTAATGATAGATTTCACTTAGAGGCATTGTGGTATAGTAGAAAGAGCACTGGATTTAGACCCAGGTTCAAGTCCTAGATCTAATATGTTCTGTGCATGTAACCTTATTCTCATTTTCATTAAAAGCAATGCTGTTGGATTGGGTTATGTCTAAGATTCCTTCTAGCTCAAAATCTTTTGACCTAGTCTTGATGAGGAAACCTTTGCACAATTGTGAGAAATTATTCTTTTATATTCAAAATATACTTAGAGTTTTTTAGAATAAAGAAACTAAACCATGATGACTTGAGGCTTGAGGTCAAAAAAATAAGAATGATTTTCATCAGGGAAAATTATTTCAATGCTAATAGTTACTGAATAGGTATAAGGAAGGAAGAGAGGAATAAATAAGAGCTATACCACATTTGAAACATGTTTGCTGTGGGATCTTTGTCCTGATTAGGAAGCGAGAGTTACAGGAAAGAGAATGTACTTCTTTCATGCCACTTTCTTTGGGTTTCTGATCAGTTTGAGCATTGAGGAAGATGAGGATTTTCTGTTTGGCTCACAAAAAAGATCAGAGAAGAGGAGAGTTAGGGACAAAAGGCTGTCTTTGGAAAAAAAAAACCAAGCAGCTATATTAAAAACTGGGGGGAAATGCCAAATCATGCTAAGCCCCAAATTCCATTTTTTGCTATGAGCACAGCTCAGGAAACCTCTGACAAAAGGAAAATTCAAGATCAGAGGATCAAAGGTTCTTTTAAGTAATTTTTCATAATACTTTAAGGCTAACAATGCAAAAGCATTAGTTGTGCTAAGCAGTTAGATTTCTTGACACCTTGCTTCTTTTAGAATATCATATTCTTATGGTTACCTCATTTACTGTTATTTTTGACAAAGTTTTGTTATTGAAAAAAATAGCCTCATCAAACTATTAGCTTGTAAATTTGATCACATCTTTTGGTTATTCACATTTGGGAACAACTCAAATGCTTGGCTGGTATGCCATATATACCAAAGTATCTGCGTATACCTAGTGTCAGCTAATAAAAGGCAATAGTGGCAAGGAAAAATCTAGTCACCAGAGGCCATATCTTGTAAATACAACCTTACTAAATGATCATAAATATTTTAGTGCCTTATGGTTATTCTTTTCTGCAGAGTTCAGTTGCTTTCTAGAAGGTACATTTCCCTAGTTCCCTCTCAATGCAGAGGAGGAACCGCTCCCAGACATGGAAGTCTGGACCGGTACCATCAGTGCTCTTATCTCTCCATATACACCTTGTGACTCTCTACATCGGTGGGGAAATGGTTTTCTACCCCCTGTGTATTAAGGCTGAAATTCCTTATTGGGGTATATCCTGGGCAAAATTGCAAGTCTGACTCTTTCATCTCTATCTCATCTTACTGTGGCCTTTCAATGCCCTCCCCGACTATGGTCCTCGTACTATCCTGGGCTTCTCTTGGGTGGATAAAAACTCCTCCTGAGTTGATAAATAAATAAATCCACCTAAGATATTGGACTTAATGTATATTACTGTTTAGTCCTTCCTATAGAGAGAAAGTCCAAAATATGGATTTTCCAGACAATAGATAGATGACCACCTTCTCTACTTATTTTATAAAGAGGATAGTACTTCCAGAGCCTTACTTTTCCTATGGGGATGGATTTATGAAAAATTAGGCTTTCACTGACAAATTCTTACTGTTTCCATTTTATAGATGGGAAAATCAAGGCAACAAGCCCAAGAAACCAGAGTTTACTGCTCTGAGCCCCAGTTTCTTGCCCTCAACTTAGGATCACAAAGGGGAAAGGAATAAAGAAATAAGGGGAAGGTAATTAAAGTACCTACTACTTAACAGGCCCTGTGCTAAGAACTTTACAGATAGTATTTCTTTTGATCCTCAGAACAACCGGGGGGGGGGGGCAGGTGCTATGATTATCCTCATTTTACAATTGAGGAAACTGAAGCAAACATAGGATAAGTGACTTGCCCAGGGTCACACAGCTAGTAAGAGCCTGAAGTCAGATTTGAATTCAGGACTTTCTGACCCCAGGCCCAGTGCTCTATCCACTATACCACCTGGCTGCCTCAATTTAATCATGATACTTTCTTGGGCACTTTCCATTCTTGACAACTCTCTCTATGGTGAAAATTCCTCTGTATCGCCTCCTTTTATGTCCAGTAACTCATCTTGCTACTGGACTGACTATATTCACAGTATGATTTGTTACCCAAGAGTGGCAGCATGGTATAATGGGTAGTGCTTTGGATTTGAAATCAAGAAGACTTGGGATCATAGCCTGCTTGTGAAATTTACTAGTTGTGTCATCCTAGGCAAGTCACCTGACCTTTCTGTACCTCAGTTTTGCCCTCTGTATAATAAAGGAGTTGAACTTCATGTCCTTTATTCAGATCTAAAGCTAGGAGACAGAGAGTCATAGCCCATGCCTGATGGAGGCCCCCTTCTCTGGCTCTTCCTCCAGAGCTCTGGGCTCAAAACAGGCCCCTACTAGAGACACACTCAATGAAGGAAGGAAAGATGATAAACCCAGATGAGCAGGGAAAGCCTAGTGACTTGAGATGAAGAGAACAATCAGATTGCATCTCTGCTGCCCCTCTCTCTTGGAAAAAAACGAGCCATCAGTCCCTGGAGACTGAATAATGCTTCATCTGCTGATACACAGCTGCTTCAGGAAAACCACTTCTTATAGGCAGAGTAATATCTAGAAATGTGAGAATTTTAAAGGGATACTGTCAGATAAATTCTCATTTTTACGTTAATTTTTTTACTCTCTATTGTTGGTAATATTATCAAAGAAGCTAGAAATCACATTTTTCAAAAAAGACTTTCTAAGCCTTATATCCTTGAAAAAATATAATCTTTTCCAAACTCATTTGGGGTTCAGAGCAAATTAAGAGCTACGGATTTTTTTTTTTTGGTGGGGGTGGGAGAGTAGAATTCTCATATATGAATAGCATTCTGGCTATGCACAGCTGACCAGTTGGTAGAGAGGAGACATTTTACAGTGCCTTTTAAAAAACTGGTAGGAGACAAATACATTGGCTAAACCGTAAGAGAGAAATAAAACATTCTAACTACTTAAAATCCACAGATCTTTCTCACTGTAGTTATTATTATTATTTAAAAGGTTTATTTGTGCTCAAATCTCTTGGAATTATTTTTGTGATGAAAAATTTACTACATAAGCAAGTGGAGCATGTTGCTCTGACATTTTCTTCTTTATTCTCCATTTTTGGCAAAGTCGACAAAGAATGCAGGTTCTTAGAAGATCATACTGCCCTTCAGGGAGGAGTAACAGGGATAGCCTTACTCCATACCTTATCTCTTTCTTTCCTCACAATCCTTCAACAGCTCCCTGACCTCTGGTGGTTGTTATCCAAGCAATTATTTCTTCACAGTTCAAGTGAAGAACAATTAGCCCATACCCATGTCTTTTTGTGAAGGACCTTAGAACAACTGAGCACAGAATGCCAGAAGGGCCCTTTAAACATAAACCATACAATATCAAAATTGAAAGGGTCCATAGAAAATAACAAAGAATGTCAGAGCCTCAGTTTCTTTATCTAGAAAATGAGGCGTTGGATCAGGACATTCGAAAGGTCTCTTCCAGCTTTATATTCTATGACTGATTATATCCTCTCAACAATTTGTGTGTCTCAGGTTGAACTGTTTAGGAAGGACTTTACCTTTGAGTTGGGTTCCAAGATCCTTGAGGCCCACAATCCAATAGATCTACAATTGACTAATTTTCTTTTGACATTGACTGGCATTGGTTGTGTCTTAAACACTGCTGGTCCAGCCTTCCTCCTCCCTTCCCCGCCTCCAATCCCCCATCCCTCTAGAGCTGGGCAAGTGCTGGGACCTGGCTTTCTAACCAGAAATCCAATAACTTTTTCATATAAATTGTCTGTAAGAGAAAACTTCTTGTTTTCAGTCTTTGTCGCTGTTTCAGCATTTTTCTGTACAAGATGAAAAACTTTTGCATTGAGCAAAATACAGATTTATAGTCAATAAAGTGAAGTTTAACAGTTTATAGGGCTATACCTTCTTTTTTTAAAAAACTGGTATTAAAAGTGATTTTTCTGAGCTTTGTTAGAATGGCTTGTTCTATCAATCAAAATTCCAGCTTTTAAAAATAATGTGAGAATTAGAAAAAAAATCACTAATCAGTAGGAAAGAATCCATATGGCATAGTGGGAAAGTCACTGGGTTGGAGTCAGGAGGCCTAGGTTTGGATGTTGGCTCTGCCACCGACCACTTGTTAAGCATGGCATATAGTAGAAAATGTGCTGGACCTGGAGTAAGAATGACCTAATTTAAACCCTACTTCTCACACTTAGTAGCTGTGTGACCTTGAGCAAATCATTTAACATCTCTGGGCCTCACTTTCCTCATCTGTAAAATGAGGATAATCACACACATACTCAGAAAACAAAAAAAGACTAGGATAGACTCCTGGAGCATTCCACCAACTATTACCCTCCAAAATCATGTCAAACCATTTATGACTCAATTCAACCAATTCCAAATCCACTTCAACTTATGTTTGTCCAGCACACATTGCTTCATCTTGTCCACAAAAAGAGCATGGGAGACTTTTTCAAATGCTTTCCTGAAATTTAGATAAGCTAGGTCTACAGTGTTCCCTTTATCTACTAGTCTAGTAACCTGGTCCAAAAAAATAAATAAAAGAAATAACATTACCATGATATGACCTTCTTGATGAAGTCATACTGTCTCTTAATGATCACCCTCTTCTCTAGCAATATGTTCTAGTATTTTGTCAAGAATCGAAGCTCACTGGCATAATTTGCCAAATAACAATTCCTTTTATCACTTGATCTTGAAGAATGGATTTTTCACTGGAGGAAACCAAGAAATTGTTAGCTGCTTTGATTTTGGCAGAAAAGGAGGGCTTTGGCAGATGCTTGGATGGTAGAAATCCTCTATCACCATTACAGCATGGCTTTGTGCAAAATCATACTCCTTCTCTATTTCTTCCTTCTGCCCAGGTGGTCTGTAGTATACTTCCATGATCCTTATTTCTGCTTCTCTTTCCATTTATCTTCACCTGGATGTCCTCCTCTCAATATATCTTGTTGTATACTGCTTTCCCCCATTTATCTATTCTATTTCTTTTGAATAGAGGGAGAGTCTTGATTTCACTGGCAAAGGGCAGTTCCAGATAAGGACACTCCCTCTACCAATGCAGGTTGGTACCTTCTTTGCAACTTAGAGTCTCAGAGATTTGCCTAAAATAATGATCTACAAAACTTTTTGATGTTTGCACTCCTATCAGTAAAATAAATTTTGGGCATGTATCCCAAATATATGCATGTTTACATATTATATATAAATTATATACTTGCACTAGAGAAGAAGTAATAATTGTGATTTTATATAGAGTATAAAGTTTACAAAGAGCTTTATGAATATTATCTGATTAGATCTTTCCAACAATTGGAAGGTGAGTTTATTATTACACCCATTTTATAGATGAGGAAACTGAGTGACTTGCTTGGGGTTACAGATCTAGTAAATGTCTAAGGCCAGATTTGAATTCGGATCTTCCTGATTTAAGGACTAGAACTCTATGTACTGTGCTGCCTAGGTGTAGCAGATAGAGAGTCACTCTCAAACCCATGAAGATCCGGGTCTAAGTCTTACTTCTAACACATACTGGCTATATGATTCTAGGTGAGTCACTTGACCTTTCAGTGCTCTAGGCCAGAGGTGTCAAACATGAAGGCTACATATAGCCCACAACCCTCCTGAGTGCTGTCCAAATTAGATTAAATGTAATTGGTAAATATTTAGCAAAATAAACAAAAATTCAATAAAACACAGATAATATTAACATGTAATTCTCTAAATTAATATGGCATTATAGGCATCCATATGTATGGTTTAGTGGCTCTTCTTTTTGTGTTTGACACCATTTGGGGGCCATATCCCATCGTCCTGATCTATATCTGGCCACTGGACCCAGATGGCTCCGGAGGAGAAGGTGAGGCCGGTGACCTTGCACAGCCCTTCCTCACTTAAATCCAATCCACTTTTAAGTCATGGCATCATCTTCCTGAGGTCGTGGTCCTCTTCGAGAGCAAATGAGAAACAACAACAACAATACTATTCTACCACTGTAAGCTGCAAAGAAGGTGCTGACCTGTATCGGTAGAAGGAGTTTCCTGACCTGGCAAATATTTATGACTAATGAGATCACAGGTTTAGAACCTCTCTCTCTTTTTATTTATTCTTTATTTTTTAAATTGACTTTTAGTTTCCAACATTCACTTTTATAAGATTTTGAGTTCCACATTTTCCCCTCCCCTTCCTTCCCCCTTCCCCAAATGGCAAGCAATCGGATATAGGCTGTACATGTATAGTCATATTAAACATATTTCCACATTAGTCATGTGGTGAAAGAAGAATCAGAAGAAAAGGGGAAAACCATGAGAAAGGAAAAACTAAAACTAAAAAAGTGAAAATAGTATGCTTTGATCTGCATTCACACTACATAGTTCTTTTTCTGGACGTAGATAGCATATTCCATAATGAGTCTTTTGGAATTGTATTGGATTATTGCATTGCTGAGAAGGGTTAAGTCTATCAAAGTTAATCCTCCAACAATGTCGCTGTTACTGTGTACAATGTTCTCCTGGTTCTTCTCACTTCACTCAACATCAGTTTATCTAAGTTTTTCCAGGCTTTTCTGAAATCCACCTGCTCATCATTTCTTATACAACAATAGTATTCCATTACATTCATATGCCACAACTTTAGAACTTATCTCTCTAGATATACATATTCTCTATATTTATATATATTCTACTAATAATTATTGATAATATAATACTCAAAAATTGAAATTAAAAAAGAATGAGATAAAGGTAGATCACCACTTAACACCAAAATAAATAAGGACTCACTAGAATTTATTGCATAGGAGAGTGATGCTCTGTAGGAAAATCCCTTTGACATCTGTGTGGAGGATGAATTTAAGTAGGGAGAGATCTAATGGAAGGAGACTGGTTAGAAGTCTATTGCAATAGTCCAGGCAAGGGTTGATGAGGATCTGAACTAAGGTGGTGACTATGTGAGTAGAAAGAAAGGCGACAGATGCAAGAGCTATTATGAAGGTAAAAAATGGAGATTTGTCAACTCATCACACATCCATGGGGTGAAGGAAAGTGAGAAGTAGAAGATAACAAAGATGATTCTGTGGCTGTAAGCCCAGGTAACCAGAGGGATGGTGGTGCCCTCAATAGAAATAAGGAGGTTTGGAAGAGGGGAGGATTTTTGGGGGAGGGATAATGTAATAGGATCTTCAATGCATATTGCAATCCATTCAGGCCTGCTCGTCCTCAATGACTCGCTTTACCTCAAATGAAAAAGGCAGGGGGTGGGGGTGGGGGAAGGGGCAGAGCTTTCCTGCCTCACTGATCATTACCTGGGAGCCAGAGCCTGCTCTCCAAGGGGATACCTTTCATAGCCATAAAGTGACCTGGGGGAGAGGAATGGTTATGTGGTAAAAGGAGGCAGAATTTTCCCAATGTCACCTATACAACAGGCATCCAGGTAGAGGTTAGATCAAATTATAGGGCATGTGTGGGGGAAAATGGTGGAATTTGGGAACTTGGCCAGTGAAGTCAGACTGGGGAGAGCATTGGGGGGATAAGAATAAGTTTGGTTATATTGGAAACAAGCCCCATGATCAGTTATTACAGAAAGGGTGGGATGCAACCTACCTTCCTACCTTCTGATTGTTGGATCCCAAAGCCCCTGGGGTCAGCCTCTTGTCCTCCAGAGGGGTGCTGCCCACACTTTTGGGAGTACTGAGAGGTCAGAGGCAGACTGGAACTAATATCTTTCTGATTCTGAGGTCATTATGGCATACCACCTCTTCTTTTGAATAAAGTTTAAAATATATTTCAGTCAGTCCCATTGCAAGTTGCGTTGATACCTGTGAGGTCAGATTTGGTTCCTTGCATCAGGATCTCTTGTTTACCGGACTTATTACCCATACTGTGTATCATTGTGTACCTGTATGACTTTGGGCAAGTCACTTAACCTTCCTTGGTCTCAGTTTCTTCATCTGTAAAATGAGGAGATTAGGCGAGATGGCCTTTGCTCTCTCTTCCAGCTCTAAATCTGTGATTCCTACGGCATGTGCCCTTGGATTTTATCGGCGGGTCCTTTCTTGGATTTTGCCTGCTGTGAGTTACTGACCACATCTACTGCTAGTCTTCTTTCTCTGTTGCATTTGTGATTCTTTATGGCATTCTTTATGGTATCTAGTGTGATAGATATATGTAGGCAGTTTTCTTCCTTCCCCTCTTTTTTTTTTTGTTTAAAGCCCTTGGTCATATTTATAAGAATGGAGGATAATAGATGTGTGGGTTTTTTTTAACCAACCCCATCAGGCACACTCCCTGACCAACAGCCTGCCGAGACTATATTTTAAGCTGTGGTCTGGAAATTCAAATCCTATTCTTTCTATTGTTCACTTCTCAAATCTGCCCTTCTCTCTTGAAGTTCTTGCCTTGAATGGACAGAAGTAATGAAAACACCACTTATGCCTATGCCCCTAAGATTATCAACTTCTTATCCAGAACTTCCAAAAGCTTAGCAGCATTGGGTAGTGGTCAATAGGTTTGACTGGTGTTGGGAGGTTCTCCGTGATGTCCTGGTTTGTATAGCATACAATATCAGTTAATATCAGTTTGACAAACAGCTGTCTTAGCCCTCCTGGGTGTCAAATCCCTCAACAAATACAATGTGAGTTTTTTAAGAGTGGTGATTGGTTCATTTTTTTTTGTATTATCTAGTATGGTGATTGGTTCAATTTTTCTTTTTATATTTAGTGCCCAGCATAGTGCCTAGCATATAGTAGGTGCTTAATAAATACTTGTTTTTATTTGGGGATCATTGGGGGTGCCATCTTGCTAGATGGCATCTATGGATCTATACCATCATTCTCTGGAGTTCATGCATTTTCTTCCTTCCTTCTTCTAGAGGACTCAGCTTCCTCTTCTTTGGAAATAGCTTCATTTATTGTTTTTCCTTGTTAGAATAAAAGCTCTTTGAGGGCAGAATTGTCTTGCTGTTATATTTGTATTCACAGCACTTAGAACATTTTGCTTGGCACAAAGTAAGAGCTTAATAAATGCTTTTCCATTCAATTATTCACTCATGTAACTTGGGTCCGGGCTTTTCCTCCCTATCTTTTTCTTTCAACTTTCCAATAAAATAAAAATTTTGCCTTTCAGTACTTTGAGCCAGGATAGGTCAGCCAAAATTTCCCAAAGCCTAAAACTCTTAAATTAGAAATGAAGAATAAGCTCCCTTAGCCAGGTCTATGTCCTAACAAGTTTTGAATTAAAACTCAATATTACCCTCATCCAGGAGGTGTATGTACAGAAGATGATAGGATTTAGAGAAAAAGGGACCTTAGATTTTTTTTTTTTGTGAGGCAATTGGGGTTAAGTGACTTGTCTAGAGTTATACAGCTAGTAAGTATTATGTGTCTGAGGACACATTTGAACTCAGGTCCTCCTGACTTCAGCCAGTGCTCTATCCACTGTGCCACCTAGCTGCCCTAGAAAAAGAAGAATCTTAGAGATCATCTAGTTCAGGAATTCTTAGCTAGAGTCGATGGACAGATTTCAGAGGGACCCATGAACTTGGATGCAACAAAAAATTTCATCTTTATTTTTATTTTCCTCTGCCTGAAAATTATTCTTTCAATTATGAATGGAGACAACAAAAGCATTATTTCGGACAAGATTCTATAGGTTTGCTGGACTGCCAAAGGGGTGCATGACACAAAAGTTTCTGTATTATTCCAATCCCCTTATTTGAAGAGGAAGAGATTCTGTCTAAGTGACTTACCCAAGGTCACTTAGGGACTGAGTAGCACAGCTGGGAATCAAATGCAGGTTCTTTTACTCTAAATTGTTTGCTATTTCACTGCCTGTTCCTTTCCATATTGATTATTTTGGGGGTTCATTTAGGCTTGGTGTTTCTCTTCTGTTTTTCTCTGCTGAATGAGCATCCCCTTGAGAGGGTGGGTGATAAAAAGAGGAAATGAAACTAATGAATGTCTACTGATCTGGCCATTTGTTTTCACCTTGGCTAAGTAACAATAATAACACCACCAGCAATAGCTAGCACTGGTATTGCAAGGTTTAAGGACTGCAAAGCACTTTACAAATGTCACCATATTTGATCCTCATAATAATCCTGGGAGGTAGGGGCTTTTTATTATCCTCATTTTACAAATGAGGAAACTGATAAGGGTCACTCAGCTAGGATTTGAGCAAGGATTTGAACTCAGGTCTTCTTGGGTCCAGGTCCAGCAACCCCTCAATGACTCTAAAGGTTCCTTTGGGGTGGGGTGGGGGTCAGAATGAGAGTTGAAATTATTTTCTAAAATAAGATAATTGGAGTCAAAGATTATCTGGCCCCCTTACCACGGCTGTTTGAGAGCTTACAGTACTTTCTCTCTTCATCTTTCTATTATTTATTTTTTTCATCTCAGATACCAGTATCATGAGTAAATACCATGAGACAGACTGTTTGATGTAACAGGGAAAGCACTATTCGTGGGGTCAGGAGACCAAGGTTCTAGTCCTAGCTCTGACATTTACAAGCTGTCTTATGAGCAAGTCAGATGGGCTCTCTGGGCCTCAGTTTCTCCACATGTAAAAACCCTCACTACCACACAGAGTTGAGAGGAAAATGCTGCAGAAACGTGTTATTATTTTCTTACCCAGAAGTTGGAAAGTCTTATTAATAAGCTCGATTCTTAGCTTTATTTGGGAAAAGGGGGTGGAGGAGGACAAGGATGGAGGAGAATGTATCCCAGAAGTTTGTTACCCTGGCACCACTTTCTTCTCCATTCTTCTCCATTAAGAGCGCCACTATCTTTCTAGTCACCTGTATCTGCAACCTAAGAGTTGTCCTTCATCCCTCTCCTACCTCACGTTCAATACCTAATCAATTCTTGTCAATTTTGCCTCTGCAACATCTCTCATATCCATCCCTCTCCATCCGCTCACACAATCACCATACCGTTCAGGCCCATATCCTCTTGGTCTATTGCAATAGCCTCCTCACTGGTCCTTCTGCTTCTTGTCTCTCTCCTCTCCAATTCTTCTTCTCCACAGGCTGCCAAATCAATAGTCCAAAAGCAGGATCTGTCCATGCTACTTCCAAGCTCAAGAAGCTTTAGCAGATTCCAATTACTTCCAGAATAAAACATGAGTTCTGCTGTTTTGCATTTAAAGTCCTTCCCACTGTGGCTCCAGCCTGTCTTTTCAGACTGATTCCATATTACAGCTCCTTTGTTGTTGTCGTTCAGTCATTTCAGTCGTGTCTGACTCTTTGTGAATCCATTTGGGGTTTTCTTGGCAAAGACACTGGAGTGGTTTGCCATTTCCTTCTCCAGCTCATTTTACAGATGAGGAAACTGAGGCAAGCAGGATTACGTGACTTACTCAGAGATACCCAGCTAGTAAGTGGCTGAAGCCGGATTTGAACTCAGGAAGATGGGTCTTACTGACTCCAGGTCTGGTACTCTATCCACTTTGCCACATAGCTGCTGGGTTCCCATTCTGGCTCCAGTCTCTTACTTCAGACTCATTCCATATATTACAACCCTATGTTACACTATATTGTGGCTAAAATGGCCTGCTTGCTGGCAGAGTTCCATTTCCCACTTCCATCCCTTTTCATGAGTTTTCTCTCATACTCCTAATGGATTTCCTCCTTACCTCCCTCTCATAGATTCCCCAGCTTCCTTCAGAGCTCAGCTCAGGTGCCATCTTCTACATCCATCAAGACTTTCTTGATCTGCCGGTAGCTGCCAGACTCCATCCCCACTCTACCATCCCACTTACTTGGTAGTTACTATGAATGCATTTTTAATTTACTTATCTGTGTATATCATCCCAGCAGAATGCAAACTCTTTGAAGTCAGGGACTACTTTGTTTTTGCCTTGGTATCTCTCCACAGACTCGTACACGACAAGAGCTTAATAAATGCTTGTTAAATGAATGATAAATGCTGCTGATAGGCATGTTGCAATCTCCTCCTTTCTCCTAGGGATCATGGCAATAGAGGTGGTGTGAGTGCCTTGTCCCCGCATCCACCCTCAGCATCTGCCTCAGGAAGGTCTGGTTCCTTTTGGATGAGGTATAGAGTTTTCCTTAGGTACCCCAAACCTATAGTCTGTAGTCAGTGAACCCCTGCTGAATTTTTCTGCCTCTCTACTTGGTTGTCATTTTATCCTGGGGCAATCCCTTCTCCTAATTAGATCTTTACATCCTTTCTCTGTCCTGTCCTCTCAGAGTTCTGTCTTCTACCAAGGATAGTCTTAGAATCTTGTGAATGTGATAGTTGGATAATGTCTCAGCCTTTTGAGTAAACTTTTTACTTTAGAAAAGGCTTTTTGGAGGCAGTATGGCATGGTAGAAGAAACCCAGGATTTTGCATCAGAAAGAACCAGGTTCTAATCCTGGATCTTTTAGTAACTTGTAATGTAAAACTTGGTTAAGTCTTTTCACTTCTTGAGACCTCAGTTTCCTTACCTGTCAAACAGAATCCTCACATGGTTGTTATGAGGATTAAATGAGATAATGCATGTAGAGTGCTGCATTGTTTTTGTTGTTCTATCATTCCCAATGCTTTGTAATGCTGTGGACCATAACATACCAATATTGTTGTTGTAGAGGTTTTCTTTGACAAAGGTATTGGAGTGGTTTTCTGTTGCCTTCTCCAGTGGATTAAGACAAAGGTTAAGTGACTTGCCCAGGATCCCACAGCTAGTAAGTGTCTGAGGCTGGATTTGAACTCAGGTCTTCTTTATTCCAGGCCTGGTACTCTATCTACTGAGCCATCTAGCTGCCCTTAAAGTGTTACAGACATGTACGTAATTATTAATCTTAATTTTCAATCCAAGGAAGGACTTTGATGCAAGAAATTTCAGACTTTTTAGGACAGGCAGTGGAGGGAACATTTCTGAGATGGGGCCCTTCCACCCTTATAGTCTGTTGTAGAAACAGTTGTCTCTGCACCCAGACTTAACCTTGAATGCTAGAATTAATCTTCAGTTATAGTAGATAAGAGTATCTTGGAGAGGACAAGCTCTTCCCCTTTCCTTTACTAGAAGCCTGAGAGATAAGGAGCTTCCTATCTGATACAGAGCTAGGGAGTTCTGTTTCCCAACTATGCTGGGACCTGTGTGCCCTAGGCTTTGAAGGGAGATCAAACTGCATGTCTATAGGAGACTCTCTTCCTGGGGATTCTTGCCAAGTTGAGGGGAGATGCCAAAGACAATTTCCCTTCACAACAAGCATTTGGTAGAAGCATCCAGGTCCACTGGCTTCTATGGGACTGGATATTCTACATCTTTATAAGCATTAGGAATCATTTTTCAGAATAATGTAATATATTCTGTATCAAGTCCAACTACAAGAAAGATTCTCTATTGATGGTGAAGTTCCCCAAATGTCCCTATGTGCAGATATAACATTGAATTTAGCCCTGGAAAACTACAAAGTTTCCTCAGTAAAATCCATAGATATATAAAACAGAGTGGTCTAGCTATCTATTCTCAAAACACAAACTGGATAAAAAATTATGATTGCCCAGTTTATGACATATAGCTGGACAGGAAGCCTTTTGAGCTAGTCCATCAATGTTTAGCCTAGAGATCTTTTTCTTTCACTCAGAAATTCCTTTCCATTCCATCCCCCTCAGCTGACATCTGTGAAGTGTCAGCTATATTCAGACTAAGGAATATTGTTTTTCATTCTGTTAACAGCAACAGGTGCAGGGATACACCAACACACCATGCATAGCCGTTTACCAGAGATGAACAATGGATAGAAAGCATTGCTCAGATTTTAAAGCACTATGTATGTCTCTCTCCACCCTCCCTCTGTCCCACCCTCCCTGCCTCCCTTTTTCCCTCCCTTCTTTCCTTCCTCCTTCCCTTCCTTCCTCCTTCCCTTCCTTCCTTCTTTCCTTCCTTCCTTCCTTCCTTCCTTCCTTCCTTCCTTCCTTCCTTCCTTCCTTCTTCCTTCCTTCTTCCTTCCTTCCTTCCTTCCTTCCTTCCTTCCTTGCTTCTTCCCTTCCTTCTTTCCTTCCTCCCTACATTCTTTCCTTCCCCTGTGTTTCTAGTTAACTGATAGCAGAGGCAATGACCTTGATGCCTGGATTGAGCTTGCCACTGTACTTTTTCTATCTAGTCATCTACATAGGTGAAAGGGAGAAACCCTAGGGTTTAAAACTTGGGGAACTCTGAATAACTTGGGCTATCTGTTAATGATTAGGTAAATAATCATTACCTGATTTAAAGCCTAGCCTGAACTCAGATAAAAACTTGGGAAGTGTGTTGGACAGTCACCATAAGCTAGGGTGAGGTCTCTGACAGAGGTCATGAAGTGCTATTTCAAGAATAAAAAAAAAACCCGACCTAAGCCAAGGGACATTAGCTAGGTGGGATTATTCCCCTCTTTGTTCCAAAGATCCTGGCATCTGGGGCTGAGAATCTCATGATAGAAAGAGGGAAAGCCTTTGAAAATGGACCCTTAGGAATCAAAGCGGGGGGGGGGGAGAGGGGCTTCTGCTGATACTAGGGTCAGGATTTCTACTTTTTCTGAAAGAGTTGGCTAAAAGAGCTTAGCAGTATGCTAGCCAAGAATTTTAGCTGAGTTAGAAGCTAGAGGCAATGGAAATTATAGCCAAGCAATGTCCACAGAGATTCCAATAGGGTAGCATTCAGCAAAGCAGAACCTGCCAGCTCCCAATGGCCAGCAGATCAGCACCCAATGGGGAGAAAGCCAGTGTTGAAGAGACTGTGAGACCAGTGTTAGGAACTGCAGCAGGCGTCTCTGCAGTATAGGTGATGTGAGTGCCTTGTCTTCCCCCCCTCCGTATGCCTTGGTTCTACCCCCTAGCAAGTGCTTCACTCATGCTTGTCCAGCAGGACTGAGTTTGGGGTCAGGGAGATGCATGCATTCTACCCTGCAGTCATTGAATAATAAACCTTTGCATCCATACCTTCCAATGCACAGTGTGTCCTACTAATTCCAACTCCCACTGAGCAGCTGTTTTTGCTCATTGAAAGGCATGTGGCTTAGTGGAAAAGGGATTCAATCCAATAGACTTGAAGTCAGAAAGACCTGAGTTTGAAACCTGTCTCTGACGCAGTCATCATGGGGAAATCACCACCTCTTGGAAACTCGTTTTTCCTCATCAGTAAAGGGAAGATAATGATGATACCTGTGGTGCCTACCTCATGTGTTGTTATAAAATCCCAGGAAGGAAACGCCCACCGGATGTAGTGGAGGGAGAGACTGGCCTCCCAATCAGGAACATCTGGGTTCTAGTCCTTTCTCTGACACTGTACTGAAGGGGTAACCCTAGGCAAGTCACTTAATTTCTCAGTGTTTCAGATACTGCTCTAAGATTAGAGGGTGCGGAACAAGTCAAGATCTGCCTTGTTGTAAACATTTCCTCACCTGGAGTTCCTTATACCATAATATCACAAGTAAGGTCCAAATATCAAGGCCAGATGCAGGATTACCCCATGTTGTATTTGGTTGGGACCTACGTCTTCCAGAGTCGGGTGAGGAAGCCTCCTAACTGTAAAATGGATTCCAGTTAATCGGGTCCTACGCTGGACAGGTGGAGGTTCCTTTCCAGTTTTTTCCCACTTCTTTTGCTATTGCCCATTCCTCTAGCTGCACAAAGGGCTCTTTCCCCCAGCGACGGCTGAGCTGACATTACCCACGGTCTCTTTAAATGCACGAGCTGCAGGATCGGTACTAAACTGCTAGTTCTGACTGACAAAGCGGTTTCTCGCCAACAGCAACTGTTATGCAATTATGAGCCGCGCAGAGATAATGCTCGCGTTCCACGAAGAGATAGAGCCTCCACCTCCAAAGAAAGGCAAGGCTGGTGCCACCGTAAAATTCCCATCATGCAAGATGGCTCCTATTAAGGTTATGCAATCATCTAATCGCTGAGATGAGCCAGGAGGAACGGGCGGGGCGACGTGTAAGCTCCCGTTGCCAGCCGCAGTTGTCGCTGGTTCCTGATGAGCTCCGCCAGCATTAGGGCCCCATTAAGCCATTTTGCCGGAGTCTCATTCAGCATTTCCACCCGAGACAACATGTGTGATGAGTGATCTATAACAAACCGTCAAATGAAGACTAAGCGATTTGGGGGGACTTCGCACTCGTAAAAATATACATCTCCTGGCAGTTTGTGCAAAATTTGCTGGTGGCTGTGAAGGAGCATTTCCCCAATCCTATCTCTCCCACCCCAAGTTGCAAGTTGTGCATATAGCAGTATGCTGAAAAATTTGTCCTTGAAAAATGTGGCCAGATAACCAGAGAATTAGAGTTGAAAGGGACCCTTGTTGCTGTTCAGTCGTGTCTGACTCTTTGTGACCTCATTTGGGGTTTTCTTGACAAAGGTACTGAAGTGGTTTGCCATTTCATTCTCCAGCTCTTTTTACAGACAAGGAAATGGAGGCAAACAGGGGTGACTTGCCCAGGATCCAACAGGGTCCAACTGACTACTAATCGTCTGAGGCTAGATTTGAACTTGGGAAGAGGAACCTTGTTGGGTCCAAACCCTGTACTCTATCCACTGTACCACCTAGCTGCCCCCAAGGGAAGGGACCCTGGAGATCATCTAGTCTAACTCCCTCATTTTACAGTTGAGGAAACTGAGGCCCAAAGAGATTAAGTTATTTGCTCAAGGTCACAAAGAGTAAGCAGCAGAACTGAGTTCAAACCCATGAGACCTCAGAGGCCATCTAATCTGACTTCCTCATGTGTATCTGGAGAAATCGGGACTCAAATACTTGCCTGAAGTGAGCAGCAGAGCCAAAATTTCAACTTACGTGCAGGTCTAACATTCAACCGCCCCTTAGAAAATTGTTCTCTAGAGAGAGTTCGGCTTGCTAGAAAGACAAAATGAGGCCATTCCTCTGGGGGACACCTGGGCTTAGCAGTAGTCTAGTAGTAGTGGGTAGAGATGGGAAACTGAGTCAAAGAGGGGGTGAAGGGGTAAGCATTTATTGGTTCAGGGCCTGTCAGTCAACTTCTCATGGAAGAGGTATAATAGAAAGACAAAGTCAGAAGTGATTTGGATTCACACACTGTCTGGGACATTAGCAGTCAAACTTTTCTGAGCCTTAATTTCCTCATTTGTAAAATAAGGATAATTATACCCACAGTCTTTTTCTTTTAGGGTTGCAGCAAGGTTCAAAAGAGACCATGTGGATAGAGTGAATGAACAAAAGACAAACATTTATTAAGCCCTTACTGTGCTCAAATCACTGAGCTAAATGCCAGAGATACAAATAGAATCATAAGACGTCACTTATTCTCAAGGAGCTCACATTCTAATAGGGGAAGACAAAAACATTGATGTTTTCAGTCTTTTAAATATATAAAGTGCTATATATAAACATCAGCTAATGTCATTGTGATCATTATTAACTCTTAGCTTTGATTTATTGGCAAGTTACTTCATCTGTAAAATGGGGGTAATAATTCTTGTAGCTTACCTCACGGGGTTTTTTCAAAGGCCTTCTGGAAGAGATGACATTTGAATTGGGCTTTAAAGAATAGGAAAGAACTAAATAGATTAAGTAAAATTAATGGTACAATGGCCTTATCTGAAAGTGCATGTAACATTTCACATCTGTAAGAACCCAACTTGTCTATTGTTTTTGTTTGTTTTTGGTTAGGCAAAGGGGTTAAGTGACTTGCCCAGGGTCACACAGCTAGTAAGTGTTATGCATCTGAGGGTGGGATTTGAACTCAGGTCCTCCTGAATCCAGGGCCGGTTCTCTATCCACTGCATCACCTAGCTGCCCCGCAACTTGCCCATTTTGAAAAAGAAAATACAAAAATCTATTTTCTCTCCTTCCTATTGCCCCCCCAATCCATTGAAAAAGCAGAGAAAAACAAATTTCTTGTAGCAGATATGCAGAGTCAAAGCAGAATGAATTCCCTCAATAGCTGTATACAAAAAATATGTATGGTATGTATTATTCCACACCCTACATCCATCACCTGTCTGTAATGGATAGCTTGTTTCATCATTGGTCTTCTAAAGTCATGAATGGTCATTGCATTGATAATAGTACTTACGTCTTTAAAAAAATTTTGTTTTTATAGTATTGTTGTGCTTAGCACATAGTAGGTACTAGTATATAATAGACACTTAGTAAATGCTTGTTGACGGGCTGATTGGTTCATTGAATCCCAAAAGGTTACAGAGGGAAGTGCCTGTGTTGGTCAGAACCTATAGAGTGGTCACTGACAGGATTGGGCCAGCCCACTTAACATTAAGTGCAGCTCCAAAGTTCACAGAGGTTCTAAATTGCAAACCTAGGATTTGAATCTAGGTCTTTTGACTTTCTAAAATTGGAGATCACTAAGGGCTGACTTCCTTCCCTGTCTTAGAGTTTTTCTGCTGGTCTCCTATATTCTAGCCAAACTGTACTACACTCCATTCCTAGCTCTTATCCAGCCTTCTCCCTCATCTTGCGCGTGTTATTCTCCCTACTCAATAAACCTCAGTGGCTCCCTTTGGCCTCCAGGATCAAATAAAAAAATCTCTGTTTGGAGTTCAAAGCCTTTCATAGCCTAGCCCCCTCCTATCTTTTCAGTCCTCTTACACCTTCCTCCTCTGTAGGTACTCTTCTACGAAGGGACATTAGCCTCCTGTCTGTTCCACAGATGAGATGCTCCATCTCTCAGCGCTGGGTATTTTCTCTGTTTGTCATGCCTGGAACACTCTCCCTCTTCATCTCTGTCTCCTAGATCCCCTGGCTTTGTTTAAGTCCCAACTAAAATCTCATCTTCTACAGTAAGCCTTTCCCAACCCCTCTTAATTCTAATGCTTTCTCTCTGTTAATTATTTTCTATTTATCCTGTATATAATTTGTTTTTTACATATTTATATGTTTGTTGTCTCCCCTATTAGACTTCGAGCTCTTTGAGGTCAAGGACTATCTTTTGCCTCTTTTTGTATCTTCTGAGCTTAGCACAGTGCTTGGAACACTGTAGGCATTTAATAAATGTTTATTGATTGATTGTTTGATTGATCACCTGTCTCCATTTGTTTACTCAGATAATTTCCTATGTTTGGAACCAACCCATCTACTTATCTCATCTGTCTCTGTTTGTAGAAGTCCCTCCCTTCCTTTAAGGGAAAACTCAGAAGCCACCTCTTTCATGGAGTTATCTATAACCCTTGGTAAAAGTGATTTCTCTTTGCTCATACTTTTTCATGGTACTTTGTGTGGGTCTCCTTTGCCCCATTGCATTGTATCCCATATCCAGGAGTATGCTGATAAATATTTAACAAGCAGCTCTATGAAAAAGAGTACCACAGACACACTTTTAAGTTTAATTTAATTAACATTTTCTCCATCACTTTCTTATTCTGGAAATCAATAAAACAATAAATCGAGCTCTGATACTTTGTAACATTTGCCAGTTTCTGAGATATACTTACCCTGAAAATTTAACAAGCTCATTCCAGCACATCCCTGCTTATATCATACTTATCTGTGGACAGATTATATCTTATGCTCCCTGTATTTGAGTGCAAGCTCCTTGAAGGCAGGGGACTGTGCTATCTAAGGCTTAGTGTTCCCAGTGTTTAGCATAGGACTTTGTACATAGTAGGCTCTTGATAATTGTAGAGGTAATACCTTTGTGTTGAGCAGAGGAAAACAAAGGAGGACCAGTGAAGTTTTATTGCTGGAAGATATGAATCATCAAGGCAGAACAACTGAAGGACTTTAAGACAGTGGCCTTGACTTCCTCACCTAGTCTTTGTTCCTGCCCTAACTTCGTTTGAGTACCAAAGATGATTTTGGAAGTGAGGCTCACTTTGGTGGTGCAAACTCTATATAGTTCTTGTGTTTTGTTTTGTTTAGCATTTTCTCTGAAAAAGATTTTTGTAACACAAGATTACAATCTGGGTTACAAGGAATTTCTTAATTCTAAGTCAGATAATTGTCTGGAACCTAAGACTGAATCAGCACTAGACAACAGAATAGACAGTCTTAGATCATGGTATTCATCTAGCTTCTGTTGGTTGCCTAGTCAGGTAAATTCATAAAACTCAGTTATGCAACAAAAGGATTCTTTTCTCTCTCTTTGTGGGACCACTAGCATGCCCTTAGTCATATGTGGTCTTTCCATGTATGGATGTTTCCTATGTTTGGAATGCTCTCTTTCCTAACCTTTCCTCGTAAAATCCCTGGTTTAGAATTCTGGCTCTCCACTCAGTCCTGGCTTAATTCCAGAATCAGTGATAGACATATCTTTGCAACTGTCCCAAGGCTGCTTTAAGTCATGTGGCCCAGCACCTTTGGCTTCTGAAAGGACTCCTATCCAGTTAATTCCAAGCCAGATTCACCTCCCACTTCCAGCTCTTGCTTCCTAATTGGGCTCTGAGACTCCCTATACCTTTTCCTTGTAGGTCACCTCAATACCACCTTCTATGAGCTTGGACCTCAAGGGACAACCTTTAACCATAAATCATCTGACTGCCCTTAATGGCCTTCTCCTCATCCACTGAACCTGTACTTGGACATATTCCTTAGTGGTACCGTATGCCTACCACCTTTTACTTTCTATTCCAGTGTTATTGAACCCTCTAGTTGCTGAAGAACAAATTCCTTCCCCCTATACCAGCTCCCTTACTCCCATTCACCTCAACCATTGTTGTTGTTTGTCCTTGGTTTTCAAAGAGGACCGATGACCTCAGGGGTGATGTCTTGACTTGTGTGTGAATTGGATTTAAGTGGGGCAGAGTCACCCAAAATTGTCAGCCTCGCCCTCTCTTCCAGAGTCATTGAAGTCCAGTGGCAGGACAGAAGTTAGAATGACTGGCAGTGGCCTAGGATGCAGTAGATGACCTTGGCATCTTCAGTGTCTGACCAAGCTCTAAGTGCTCCACAGCACCTGCTTCAGCCACCTTCATGGCCATTGGAATAAATTGTTCTCATCTGCCCATTCTGCTTGGGGGAAGTCTTCACATGATTGGGGTAGACGTCCCCCCCAACTCACTGATATATTTGAGGCTTGTTGGTTACCCTCAACCTGGTTTAGATCATCTACTTAGATAGTTTTAATGGGGTATGGCTGATGCACAGCTTCTTAGAGTCATAGATGAGAATTGGGTGAAAGGTGGACACCAAAGGTGGATGAGCAGACCTGAAAAGAGGTTGGCAAGCCCTCCTACCAGACATATTAGTCCTTCTTGAACACCCCATATACCCCAACCATACTTACCCAATGTACCCACTCAATCTCTCTTACCATGCCCTCTGGAATGCTCCATAATTAACACATTTGATTTCATATTAAACCTTTTTCTTTCTTATACCTTCCATCTGAATGAGACTGGATTCCCTCCATCCCCGCCCCTCCCTTTGTCCCCCGACGACACTTCTTCCATGGACACTGTTTCCAGCATAGATGACACCTTCATACTCTCCTACTCACGGATTGTGCTGAAGAAGCCAGAATACTCCTTGCTCCTCATTGCCACTTCCATACTCTTCCTCGAAACATCACCTTTGACCTGCCTGCTATCCAAATTTATCATCTAATTCAGATTCAAGCAGGCTCTTATCTATTGACTCCCCGCCCCTGACTTTTTCCTCCTTTCTCAGAGTTCTGCACCCAGCTGACCTTCTTTCTCTCCACCCTAACTTCTTCCCCTATACTAGGAGTCTTCAACTTTATATACTGATGCTGTCATTTCCTCCATCTAGTCAGTTCCTATGACCTATTCCTCTACTCCACCTCAGCTACATGTAGAGATGGTCATACTCTTGGTCTTGGCATTACCCAAAATCTTCTACACCTACATCCAGAAACCATGAAATTCATTTATTATCTGATCCTAATCTTTTGTCATTACATCATTCCTTTTGACTGCCAACCTATCTCAGGGGCATTATGGGGGAATTCCCACACAGGTAGGGGTTTGACTGGATACCCTCTGAGGAGCCTTTAAACTCTTTGATTCTATAACTCTAACATGAAACTCTCAGGAATTCATGATTTTGTTTCATGTAAAAAGAGCCAAAGAGCCCTGGGCCCTGCCCCTGAGGTGTTGGCTCTGAGCCCGCACTGTTTGGATGGAAGCTGTGTCCTGTTGAGTGGCTCATTACTGACTGGGGATGTAGTTGTAAAACATACACCAAATGTAACCCAGAATAATGCAGCATTGCTGAGGAAAAAGAATGGGGCTGTCCTAACAGAGAACTGCTGTGCGCTCTCTCAAAACCGAAGTAATCTTTCTGGGAGAAACCAGTCTGCTCCAGGCCACATCACTTTGGGTTTCTGTTTGACTGGCTTCTGTGCCAGGATCCAGATTCAAATCCTCTTTAACTCTTATCTGACTTTGTACCATCCCATTTTCTTGGTAGGACCAGAAGCCTTGAAGCATGGCCAATATGGATATTAATGATCCCATTGGAAACTTTTTGAAGCGGGATCAAGGATTTGCATTGTTTTCCTTTCCCCTCCCCTTCCTGCCTTCCTGCCTTCCTGCCTTCCTGCCTTCCTGCCTATCCTTAACTTGATTTGTGCGTTGTGAAAATCGACACCGATGGGCCCTAGTGTTTCTGTGAGGAGATGTTTCCAATTCTAAACCTTTTAGGGGAAAGTGCTTGATTTTTCACTACAAATTCCTGTGTACATCCAATTTCTGATCATAGAAATCACAAATCTAGAGCTGGAGTGGACCTTAGAGTTATCTAGTCGAAGCCCTTCCCCCGATTTCATATATGAAGAAAGTGAGGTCCAGGGCAGTAAAAGTGATTTCTTTTAAAATTTTTTAAAAATTTATTTAAAATTTATTTTTTTTCAACATTGACTTTTATAAGATTTCGAGTTCCAAATTTTTTCTCCCTCCCTCCCCTTCCTAAGATGGCAAGTAATCTGATATAGGTTACACATTTACAATCATATTAAACATTTCCTCATTTCCACATTAGACATGTTGTGAAAGAAGAATCAGAACAAAAGGAAAAAAACCATGAAAAAGAAAAAAAAAGGTGAAAGTAATATGCTTTGATCTGCATTCAGACTCCATAGTTCTTTTTCTGCATGTGGATAGCATTTTCCATCATGAGTCTTCTGGAATTGTCTTTGTATACAATTTGTCATTGTATTGCTGAGAAGAGCCAAGTCTATCACAGCTGGTCATCACACACTGTCGCTGTTACTATGTACAGTGTTCTCCTGGTTCTGCTCACCCAGTGAAGTGACCTCTATAAAGAGAAACCCTTTGACTTCCTTCTCCTAAAACCTTCTTGTCTTTCCCTAAAGTTTATTCCTCTTTCCTTGTTTCTCCTCTGAGCCGGGAAGGGGCTGGCCTTAGATTGTTAGATTGAAGGACATGGGATCACAGATGGAGGGCCAGAATGGACCTTAGAGACCATCTAGTCCAACCCCTCATTTTATGGATGAAGAAACTGAGGGTCAGGGAGGACTTGCCTCTCGTCGCATATGTAGTGAATTGGAAGGGTCAAGATTTGAATTCATTCCCCTGACTGCAGACCCTTCACTCTTTCTGCTAAACTGAAGCATTCATTAATGTGTTCTTTGATCTTAATGGAGAAAGTCAGACTTTAATTATGCTACGTTTCTATTGTCAGTCAACTAGCATTATTAAGTGCCTTCTATATGCTGTTGTTCGTCCTTCATTTTTGAAGAGGACCAATGACCTCACAGAGTGATGTCTTGACTTGTGTGTGAATTGGATTTAAGTGAGGTAGAGTTGCACAAAGTTGTCAGCCTCCCTTTCTCTTCCAGAATCATCAAAGTTCAGTGACCAGACAAAAGTCAGGATGACTGGTGATGGCCCCGGATGCAGTGGATAACCTTGGCATTTCAGTGTCTGACCAGGCTCTAAGTGCTCCACGGCACCTGCTTTAGCCACCTTCATGGCCATTGGAACAAATTGTTCCCATCCACCCATTCCACCAGGGAAAGTCTTCACATGCTGGGGGTAGACATCTTCCTTACTCATTGATGGGTTTGAGGCCTGCCAGATACCCTCCATCTTGTTTAGCCCATCTATCTAGAGGGTTTTACTGGGGTGTGGCTGCTTTGCATGCTATAGCTTCTTGGAGCCACAGATGAGAGTTGGGTGGGCACCAAAGTGGATGAGCAGCCCTCATGCCAGAGGTGCTAGTTACCTCTAGCACTGTGCTAAGTAAGCATTGGGGATACCAGTAAAGGCAAAAGACAGCCCCAGCTCCCAAGGGGCTTATAGTCTAATGGAGAAGACAACACACAAACAACTATGTGCCAACAAGTTATAGGCAGGATAAACTGGAAATAATCAGCAGAGAGAAGGCACTAGAATTAAGAGGAATTAGGAATGTCTTTCTGTCAAAGGTGGTATATTAGTCAAGATTTGAAGGAAGACAGGGAACCATGAGGTAGAAATGAAGGAGGACAGGATTCCAGGGTTGGGGGACTGCAAGTGAAAACTCTCAGTCCGGAAATGGAATGTGAGAACAGCCAGAGGCCAGTGTTACTAGATCACAGAATACATGGTGGTGGTGGTGGTGGTTGGAGCAAAATGTAAGAAGACTGGCAAGCTAGGAAGGGGCAGGTTAGAGAGGGTTTTATAGTAATAGTCATAAGAGCTAACATGTACATGATGCTTACAATGTTCCAGACACGGTGCTAAGTGCTTCACAATTATGATCTTATTTGATCCTCACAACAATCCTGGAAGGGCAGGATATCGCAGGATCATTATTCCCCTTATTCTGAAACTCTATGCCTCCATGAATACAGACTACAATCGCAGGAGCTTTTTTGAATCATGGCTTCATACTGCTGACGTATCCACTCAAATTCTCACGAGTTCTTCATATGAACTGCTGTATAATCATGTTTTCCTTTTTACTAGCTATATGGTCATGAACAAGTCACTCTAACCCTCTGAGCCTCAGTTTCCTCATCTGTAAAATGAGAAGATTAGAGCTAAATTATCTCTAAGGTCCCTTCCAACACTAACTCTTTCATCCTATGATCTTACTCCTCTCCCACCCTATATTTGCATAGTAGGAGCTCACATTTATTTTGATTCAGTTTTACCTTCTCTGAGTTGGCTTCATCACTCTAGCTTGGATCTTTTTTTGGATCCTGGTTTGGTCATCCAATATGCTGGCTATCTCCCCCAGCTTTGTATCACCTGTGGTTTTGATAAGCTCGCCATCTATGCCTTTGTTCAATTCCCTGACAAAAAAGCATGGAAGACTTTTTCAGATGCTTAGCTGAAATCTAGCTATACTATACCTGTGCCCTGTCAAAAAAGGTTAGATTGTTAGATGGTTAGACTGCCATGGCCTATTCTTGATGAACCCAGGCTGGCTCTTGGTACTCACCATTTTCTCTTTAAAGTACTCACAGATTCTTCCAGTCTCCGGTGAGCACCAGGGTACTTGTTAGGGAACTGAATGAAAATTGGGTGTGAGTCAGGGCAATGTCTGCAGAGGTAATGGAGAAAAATTCAGTTCTTTTAACAGGAGGCTTTCTTTTCTTCTCTTTTCTCCCCTCCCCTTATCTTCCTTCCCTTTCTCTCATTTTTTTTGCTTTAATCCTGACCTCCAATCCTATATTCCCTGTAGACCTTGTAACATCATGAACCCTTCTGCCATCTCTAGGGTGTCCATACCAATCTTCTTGAGAACAGAGATTGTTTTTTATTTTTACCTTTCTTTATATCCTCAGTGCTTACAAAAGTGCCTGCACATAGTAGGCACTTAATTAATGCTCAATGACTTGACTCCTGGGCCTTTGGGCCTCAGCTGACCCAATTGTGAGCAGTGCTGCTAAGGTACCAGGGGCTCCTTTTGAATCAGGAGGCCTGGCTGTCCCAGGAGACCCAGAGACTAAAAGAGGATGCTGTATGAATGGTGCTGATAGGGAGATATCTGATTGCTCAGATTGAGGATATAAATTTATTTCTCCAAATAGATCATCTTTCTCTCAGAGGCTTTATCTAGATTAACTTCTTTCTGGTCTGCGAGAGGGCAGCCAAGTGACTCAGTGGATAGAGTGCTGAGCCTGGAGTCAGGAAGACCTGAATTCAAATCCAGCCTCAGACACTTGCTAGCTCTGTGACCCTGGGCAAGTCCACTTAACCATGTTTGTCTCAGTTTCCTCATCTGTAAAATGAGCTAGAGAAGGAAATGGCAAAACACTCCAGTATCTTTGTCAAGAAAATCCCAAATGGGGTCATGAAGAGTCAGGCACAACTGAACAACAAAGTCTAGGAGAATCTTCCCCTCCCTTGCTGGTTGATATGCTTTAGCCGTGTTAGAGGTAGGCACAGGCATATGAACATCCCAGACTTAATGCTGAGCTTGGAGTGCATAGGAATGAATGTAACCTCTGATACTTGCTATCTCTATGACCATAAACAAGCCACTCTGCATCTCAATTCATCTTTTGTGAAATGGATATAATTATGTTCATGCTAGCTACCCTTGGTCAACCTTAGAGAGCTATAGAAATGCAAATAGAGTGAGAAGTGGTGGCCCTGGCTGCTGATATCATCGCTTTTTCAGACTTGCTTCTGGCCATTCTCAACTGACTCCCAACCAGATCATAGGATAATAGATATAGAGGTGGAATAGACATTAGAGATCATCTGGTCCCTACCTGCTCATTTTAGGGTTAAAGAAAGTGAATCCCAGACAACTTAAATAGGGCAGGTAGGTGGCACAAGTGACTAGAAGACCAGGCCTGCAATCAGGAAGATGAGTTCAAATGTGACCTCAAATAATTACCAGCTGCATGATCCTGGGGTTCACTTAACCTGAGTTTCCTCATCTGTAAAATGGGGATAATGATAGCACCTATCTCCTAGTACTGTTGTGAGGATCAAATGGGATTATAAATTGTAAAGCACTCAGTACAGTGCCTAGCACATAGTAAGTGCTATATAAATGTTAGCTATAATAATGATGATGATGATGATGATAATAATAATAATTGTATGACTTGTCAATGTTATGCAGGTAGTAAGTGTGAGAGCTGCGATATGAGGGCAGGCCCTCTGACTGCAGGGCTTGTGTTCTTTCCATAGGGTCTATTTCACCTGGGCTTGCTTTCCTATGTAGGCTGCTGTCTTCTCTAGGCAAATGCCCATGATTGTCACAGGTCTATTGCTCGGGGGGTGGAAACACATCATGAGCACACAGTCAGCCAAGATCCCTGAAGGATTGGCAGGTTCTGCCGGGGCCAGAGAGGCCTGTGCCTGTGCCAAGGACCCCATCAGATGGCGGATTCCCTCCAGGCAGGGTCAGGTTCTTAATTTTTCAAGTGCCGCCAAGTAGAAAATGACACGGAATAAAGCAGGCTGAGCAAAACTCTCCGAGGCTGCTGCCACAGCTTCGGCAGAGCATGTTTTTTTTTTTGTTGTTTTGTTTTTTATTAAGTAGCAACATAATGCTTAGGAATCAAAAGAAAGCTGCTGGGACCAGGCCACTCTGCTTTCTAGAGATTCCTTTGTAAAATTTGATTTGGGCCAGAAGCCCAGAAGAGGGGGGCAAACACTCAGGGTCCCAACTCAGCAGGTAGAAAGGGTATGAATTATTCCCCGGGAAGGGAGCTGTGGGCTGTGCCCCCCCTCCCCTCTCCTTCCCAACCAGGGACTGAAAATAGTACCTTACATCGCTCCAAGTCCTTCTAGTCTCTGGGGGCAGCTGGGGCCAGCATTATTATGTCCATTATAAAGGCCAACTCCCATCCCTTCTCTTTGATGAATTCTTCTCTAACCATTTCTGCCCTAGTTGGTCTCCCCTTCTCTAAACTTCAACAGGGAAGGGGAGATAGAGAGGGAGAAGGAGAGGTAAGGAAGAGGAGAGAGAGAGAGAGAGAGAGAGAGAGAGAGAGAGAGAGAGAGAGAGAGAGAGAGAAGAGAGAGAGAGAGAGAGAGATTGAGAGAGTGAGTCTTTGGGCCTTTTTTCCTCCTTTGTAAAATGAGGGGATTGGACTAGAACAGAGGAACCGTATCTTTTCTGTGTGTCATAGACCCCTTTGGCAGTGCGGTGAAATTTATGAACTCCTTATCTGAATAGTATTTTTAAATGCATAAAATAAAATGCACAGGATTACAGAGGAAACCAATTCTATTGAAATGGTGATCAAAACATAAAACAACAACAACAACAACAAATTCAGAGGCTCCCAAGTATTTATTAAGCACCTAGACGCTTGCTGGGCCTACAAGAGCAAAAAATGAAATCATCTCTTCTTACAAGGCACTTATATTCTAAAGAGGGAGACAATAAGTATAACATATAGCATAAGTATAAAGTGAATAGATAAAAATATACGAGGCAGTTTGGGAGGGAGGCTGCTAGTATCATGGGGTGGGAGAAATCAGGAAAGGCTTTATGCAGGAGAGAGTGCTTGAATTATATCTTAAAGAAAGAGAGGTTCTCTACCAGGTGGACGTATGGAGGGACTACATACCAGGCATTGGGGAGGGGGTAGCCAGTGCAAATAAACAAACAACCCCCAAAAGCACAGACATGAGAGATGGGGGGCATTCTAAATTCTTCCTAACTTTTTGCCACCCCACCTTTCCAGGCTGATCTTATTTCACTCTCTTCCATTTGCTCCACAATCCAGCTAGATCAGATACCCTCTGTCTCCCAAAAGCATACTGTGCTTTGACATGGCCATACCTGTTCTCACATTGCAACTCTATACTAAGAATTTCCTTCTTCTCCACCTTTGCCTGTTATATTTACACTCACCATTTAAAGCCTTACTCAGATGGCACCTCTCCGCAAAGACTTCCTTGATCCATATCCTCTAAGATAAATAAAAAGAAAAAAATCTTTCCCCCTAAACGGCCTAACATAATACTGCGCTTTGCATTTGCCCTGATGCATATTGTATAATAGTGTTTAGTACATTTATCTGTGTTGATATCTTATTCCCCACTAGATTCTAAGTTCCATGAAAGCGAAGATGGTGTCATCTAAAATTTATTTCTTCTTCCAGCACCTGGTGCAAGTCTCTGTACACAATACACACTTAGTTAGTGTTTGACAAAGAAGCAATTCATTCACTCACATGTTCATTCATTCATTCCACAAAAATATATTTCCCAAGTTTTAGAAGTAGGTGGTATTGGCAGATAGTTTGAGGCACCAGCCACATATGCTACCCTTACTTTCCAGAAATTATGGGGAAATGGAAGATGCCACCCAAATATATGATGTCAAAATAGGTTATCTGTAATGAGTTCTGGAAAATGATGGGGGACACTGCAAAGACAGAGTGGCATAGCCTTGTATTCATCCAGAGAGGCTCTTCCAAAATGGGAAGGCTCATCCCCTTGTTGTATCTGTATATGGCCCTTCCTCTCCACCCCCACCACCAATTCCTGCCCATGTTATCATGATGGTAACATCATGACAAGATGAGGTCTGCAACAATCAAGCCAGAAATAAGGACTGTTGATGAGAAGGCACATCAGGTCAAAGAGGTATCACTGATAGGTGACTCGTGCAGGCCTGGAACAGTGTGGTAGAGTAGAAATCATGATGCATCTGGAGTCAGAGGACCCAGGTTCAAATCCCAGCTGTGTGTTTTACTACCTGTCTGACCTTAGATGAATTATACTTTTTTTTTCTGTGTCTCAGTTTTCCTAGCTATAAAATGAAAATGTAGACCTCACAGGAAGCTAGGTGGCACAGTGGATAGAGTGCCAGGCCTGGAGTCAGGAAGACTCATCTTCTTGAGATCAAATCCATCCTCAGACACTTACTAGCTGTGTGACCCTGAGAAAGTCATTTAACCCTGTTTGCCTCAGTTTCCTCATCTGTAAAATGAACTGGAGAAGGAAATAAAAAACCACTCCAGTATCTTTGCCAAGAAAACCCCAAATGGAGTCACAAAGAGTCCAACACAACTGAAAAATGACTGAACAACAACAGAAAGATTTCGATTGCTCTAGAAATCCCTTCTGAAATTCTGTGACTAGACAATCTTCAAGGTCCCTTCCAGATAGGAATTTGATGACCATATGACCCAGGCATATTGTGGACACTCATACAGCTAATGGATGAGTTAGGGGTAGGGAGGTACCGATCTTTGAATATTGACTATACAACAGAGTGTCAAGGAAAGAGCTCTGGACTTGGCTGGGGTCAGAGGGCCTGAGTTCTGGTCCTGGCTTTGGTATTTACTAGCTGAGTGCCTAGAATCATTTTTCTTCTCTGGGCCTCCGCTTCCTCATCTGTAAAAGTGTGATAATAATCTGCGTCTATCTCACAGGAGTATCGAGGACACCAAATGAGGAAATGGACAAGCAAGCACTCTGCCAACTGTGAGACCTTCTTAGGTTTCAGTTTAAGTCTCAGGGCCCCTACTTCTCCCCCTTCGCCCCCTTGCCTTCACTGGAAGTTATACTGGTGTTTCCATGCAGGCGCTGGGAGTTCAGGATTATGACAGAGGAAAAAAAAAAAGCTTTTGTGGCATAAAACCCAAAGACAATGGGAATGTGGAAAACACCTAACCTCAGCAAAACAAAATGAAAGGGTGCGTTTGATTTTTGCAATGTGTGTGGGTGCATCTCCTGAGGCAGGCTGGCATCTGCCGCTCATTCATCACCAGTGGAGAGTCATGGGTCTGTGAGAGGCAGCAGGAGGTAGAGGCAGAAGAGGAGAAAGGGGCCTGGAGGGGAGGGGGGGAAGGCCTGCCTCTTCAGCTCCTTGGTTGTTTTTCCCAGTCACTCTGTGCCCCTGTTTGGGGAGGAGAGAGGGTCCAAGGGCTCAGAATCGGGAAGGGGTGGGTACTAGGTAGGTCTGTGCTCCAGGCCCCCTGGTCTGCCTGGCTTGTTACCCATAATGCCTGGTGGGGATGGGGAGAGAGAGGGGTGTGTGTGTGTGTGTGTGTGTGTGTGTGTGTGTGTGTGTTGGTGGGGGAGGGGGAATGAGATAACCTGATAGCTCCACTCTCACTTAGCAGAATGCTGTCTCAGCCACCCCCACCTTGCACTCTACCCTGCTGTAGCCTCTCACAATTGTTTTTTTTTTTTTGGTGGCCCAGATCTGTAGTCCCCAGAGAACAAATCAGATTAGGGACAGTTAGTAAGCAGCACGGAACCCTCTTTCCCTGAGATCCCAGGGTAGTGCTCATCCTCTCTGCTCCTTCCTTTTGTCACATTTGCTATCTCTCCTTCTGCAGCTCTGGTGCCAGCATGGTGGACAAGGAAGACAAGACCAACATAGTAGCTGCCCTTGTTCCTGATCTAGCATTCAAATGCCTTCTCTCTATGTGGATGGCTGCCTGCTTGCCTCAGTTTTCCTCTTTCCCTTAGGGTGAGGGATATTGTGCCACCTCATAAAAGAAACCACTCTTCTATTGTCCAGTGATCTAGGTGGTGGGGGTGGTAAGGCATAGGGAGACAGGAAAGCCATATCATTTCAGTGGGCAAGCTGAAGATCTCAGTTTTCATCTTGGCTCTGTTCTTATCTGGCTATAGGAACTTGGGCAACTGGACCTCAGTTTACTCATCTGCAAAAGGGGTTGGACTAGTCAGTGCTTCTCAAACTGTGGGTCACGACCCCATATGAAATGCTGAAGAGATAGCAAGTGGAAAAAGTCTAAGAAGCCCTGGACTAGATGACCTATAAGTATCCTTCTAACTTTTAAATGCAGGATTCTATGATCTCAAGTCACTTCATCCCCTCACCCCAAAATAAGATGGTTGGACTGGATGGTGTCTATGGTCATTGGAAGGTATTCCGTGATTCTACAAAATCACACTTGAATCAACCTACCAGCCCCGTTCCCATCCTTGAGGGTCATGACAAGATGAAATCTCCAATCACAAAGATGAGGACTGTCAATGAGAAGGTACCTGGTGTTTAGTAGATATCATCTCTAGGTGACTCATGCAGGCCAGGAACAGAAGGCCAAATTTTGGCTGTCATAGAGGTAAGCATGCCAAGAGAGCAGTGTCTTATTCATGAAAGATGCCTTTATGTCCTATCTGGTGCGCAGTCACTGCATCAACCATTGCTCTGATCCTCACTGATCACTTTTTAATTTCCTGAAACTGAGAAGTGTGCAGGGCTGGTAAGGGATCTCTATTATGTGAAACTCCTCCCATTTGGCTTTTCTGGCACAGGTGAAATGGGAGGGGGGGGGCCTGGAGAAGAGGATTGGTCCAGATATCATGGACCAGATACTATACTTTGTAGTAGCTGCAGAGGCTATAGCTGATTGAGGTCACTTTGACACCTACCCACCCATAGACGTTGAGAGAGAAAAGGTATAAAGAAATCCTCAGTGCCTCAAGCTGCTGAGAGGTCAAGGAAAATGATGATTGAAAAGGGGGCAATGGATTTGGTAATTAGAAAGTACCCCAGACCTTTGAGAGAGGTTTTCTTGTTGTGGTGGGGACTGGAGCCAGATTGCCAAGGGCAAGGAGTGACTGGAGGTAGAGAAGAGGAAGTGAAGGCAGAGAGTGCAGATGATGCTAAAAATTAGATCATGCTGTCTCCCTTCACGGCAGAGAAGGGATGAATATGGATGTGGAATCCCGCATTTAATGTCAAACTTAGCTGATGTGTGGGTTAGTTTTACTCAACTGTTTTGTTCTCTTTTGTATTCTTTGTTATAAGGCATGGCTCTCTGAGAGGGGGAGTGGTAGGGTATGATGGAAAATGAAATGACTTAAGGCAAAAGATACTGATAATATTTTTGGACTTATTTAGTACTTTATTTTTCCCCAGTTACATGTAAAAACAATCTTTAATATTCATTTTTGAAACTTTGGGTTCCAAATTTTCTCCCTCCCTCCTTCCCACACCCCATTGAGAAGGCAAGCAATTTGATATAGGTTATACATGTGTAGTCATGCAAAACATTTCCATCATGATTTTAAAGAAAACAAAACATAGACCAAAAAAACTCAAGAAAAATAAAAAAGCAAAAAAAAAAGTATGCTTTAATCTATAGCAGTTTTCATCATAAGTCCTTCAGAGTTGTCTTGGAACATTGGCTGAGAATAGCTAAGTCATTCATAGATGATTGATCATCTTACAATATTGCTGTTACTTTGTACACAGTACATTTCCCCTTGTATCAACTCATGTAAGTCTTCTCAGGTTTTTCTGAGAGTATCTTGCTCATCATTTCTTATGGCATAATAGTATTCCATCATGATCACATACCAGAATTTGTTCAGCCATTCCCCAATTGATAGGCTCCCCTCAATTTCCGATTCTTTGCCACTAAGAAAGAGCTGTTATAAATATTTTTGCATACATAAGTCCTTTTCCTTTTTTTTTTTTTATCTCTTTTGGGATACAGACCTAGTAGTGGTATTGGTAGGTCAGAGAGTATGCATGATTTTAAAGCCCTTTGGTCGTAGTTCCAAATTATTCTACAGAATGGTTGAATCAATTCACAACTCCACCATTAATGTCTCATTTTCCCCACATCCCCCCCACATTTGTCATTTTCCCTTTCTTTCCTTTTAGCCAGTTATTGACAATTTTTAAAGGAATAAAGTAAGTAAAAATTTGATCATGAAATCAGGGGTAGAGTAGGGGAGAAATGGGACAATAGCTTGAGGAGGTAACAGGGTCAAGGGGATAGGAGAAACCTGGGGGATTTGGGAGCTATTTGGGGAGGAGTCAGTGGAGCAGAGAAAGATGATGGAGCCGATAGGAAAGGATGAGATCAAGGGTACAGGTGCAGTTATTTGCTTGGGCAGAAAGAAGCAGAAAGGAAGGAGGCAGTTTGGGTACATATGCAGAAGGAAGGAAGGAAATAAGAAAAGAAACATGTATTAAGTGCCTACTATGTGCCAGGCTGTGTGAAGCACTTTTCAAACATTATCTCATTTGATCCTTACAACAACCCTGGGACCTTACAACCTATCTGGGAGATAGGTGTTATTATTCTCCCCATTTTACAGTTGGGGAAACTAAGGCAGGTTAAGTGACTTGTTCAGGATCCTTTAGTAGCTATGCAGAGAGGTGGACTGGAGGGATGGCAATGTTGCAGTGGAAAGAGCACTTGACCAGGACTGGGAATGCTTAAGTCCAAGGCCCATCTCTTCCACTAGCTAGCTATAAGACATGAGCCCCAGTTTCCTTTTCATGCCTCAGTTTCCTTATCCATAACGAGGGAGTCAAGCCAGATAGTTTCTAAAGCATCTTTTAGCTCTCGCAATCTGTGAATCTATGGAGCGGAGCAAGCTGACGTCAGATGGCCTCAATCTTTTCAGCAAAGGAGATCTATTCTCATCTATTAATAGTTGTTTCAACAGTGCTGACTCTTGAAGCCAGTTTGGTGCAGTGGAAATACTGATGGATGGTGGTGTCAGGAGATCCAGGTCCATATCTGGGCTTTGACACTTCTTGGCTAAGTGATCATAGGCAAGTCAATTTTTTCTGTGACTTGATCTTCCCCCTATAAAATGAGGATAATAATACCCTACTGACCTTATAGAGTTTGTTTGAGGGAACACTCTAAGGCACTGTATCAATGCTCATTATCAATTATTGTTGGCTATTTGTCTTTTCTATATTTCTTCTGTCTTTGTTAATGAGATAGAAACTCTCCTAATTTTAAAGGGTTTGCTATCTATTTGTATTGATTTTATAGGGTCATAAGATTAGAGATTAGAAAGTTAGAGCCCCAAGGTTCTAAAGGGCATCCAGTTTAACTCTCTCATTTTTATAGATGAGGACCTGAATCCCAGAGAAATGAAATTACCTGCTCAGGCTCCCGCAGTATAAACATGTAGGCTGAGCTGGGATCTGAACCCAGGTCTTCTGTCTCCAAATCTAGCATTCTTTCTGTTGTTCCATGTTGTTTCCATGTTGGGCTGAAAGCTGAGGGGCCACTGGTATCTATAAGATGGCATTCCTCTTCTTTACCCCTATAAAATCATCCTACAGGCTTTACTTACTTTATTCTAAACTCTCATATGAAGGGGCTCTCCCTAAGAAGGAAGCTAGGCTCAGAACTTTATCCACATTTATTCTTGTTTTAATTCTAATTCCCCAAAGTACCATAGAGAGTGAAGAAGGGTAGAGGTGGGAGCAGCTAGGTGGTACAGTGGATAGAATGAAGAAGACTCCTCTTCCTGAGTTCAAATCTGGCCTCAGATGCTTACTAGCTATGTGAACCCAGGCAAGTCACTTAACCCTGTTTGCCTCAGTTTCCTTATCTGTAAAATGAACTGGAGAAGGAAATGCAAACACTCCAGTATCTTTGCCAAGAAAACCTCAACTGGGGTCACAAAGAGTCAGACATGATTAAAAAAACTGGACATCAACAATAACAACAACAACCACATAACATAGTATAGCATAACATAACATAACATAACATAACATAACATAACATAACATAACATAACATAACATAACATAACATAACATAACATAACATAACATAACATAACATAACATAACATAACATGATAGGATGTGACACAGTGGCTATATCTGCCAGTGTATGTAACATTCCTCACCTGCTGTATCTCAGCTCTTTAAAGGAGGGAGATGGTTTCTAATCTTTATTTCAGGGCCAAGATTGGTCATTTTATTTATTCATGGTCTGGTTTTGTTTTTTTTTTAAATTTATGTTTTTGTAAGCAACAGGGGCATTCTTGTAATTTACATCATTTCATCTGTGTATATTGTTGATTCTGCCTTCTTCCTTTTCCATCAATTCATACAAGTCTTGCCACATTCTTCATGGTTGTTCTCCTTCCTGACTTGGTGGATTTTATTAAGAACTACTCTGTTCGAGGTACTAGACTAGATGCTGGGATGGCAGAGACAGACAAAGAAACATTCCCGGGCCAAACAGTGTTTTCATGGAGAGCTGGCTTTCAAAGCTTACTCATCTACCAACTTACACATCCTCTGTCTCTCTGTCTCTCTCTCTGTCTCTGTCTCTGTCTCTCTCTCTCCCTCTCTTCCTCCCTCCCTCTCTCTGAATTGTTTGGGAATTGGATGACCCAGCAGTATCCTTTTAACAACAGTTGCCTTTTCCTAATAACTTCATTTCCAGGCCTTCCCATCCCTCCCTGAGACAATGACAGCAAACAATAGAAGTTTCTCACAATAGTGGTGCTCTGTGGGTCCCACTCAGCTCCTTGATTTTAGAAATCAAACAATTATTAGTGAGGACAAAGAAAGGATACTTGGTATAATGATCACAGAACTGTTAGTACACAGTGGCATATTTTGTTAAACAAGCTTGGAGAGCTTTCTTAGTGACCTCTCTGTGGTCTTTTTAATTTTACAGACAAATTCCTTGCCTTTTACATTCTAATTTTAATTGGGAATCATTATGCTACTGCTAGTGCTTTCAGTTTCTATTTTACATGCATGTAGAGTAGAGATGTGTATGTTTTTCTCTGCATGTGATACTGTGGGTGCATGTGTATAAACATGCAGTTGTGCACATGCATGTACCTGTGTTTGTGAAGCACATTTGTGCGTGTACATATATAATGATAATGATCATTATGCAATAATCTATAGAACATTGAATAGGAAGAGGGACATAGGTGGCATAGTGGATAGTGTGCTGGGCTTGGAATAATTCCTGAATTCAAATCTGACCTCAGACTTACTAGCTGTGTGACCCTGGACAAGTCACTCATCTATAAGATGAGCTGGAGGACGAAATGGCAAACTACTCCAGTATTTTTGCTGAGAAAACTCTGAATGGGATCAAGGAGGGTAGGACACAACTGGAAAATGACTGAACAACAAGAACGTGCCAGACACTATGCCAAGCACTCACAATAAGTAAGTTAGCTGCTATTCATATTTTTTATCATCATTTCACAGATGATGAAGCTGTGGTTGAGAAAGGTTAAGTAACTCGCCCAGATTCACATGGCTGGTCAGTGTCAAAGGTAAGAATTGAACCCAGATTCTTGACTTCCAGTTCAGTACTCTTTCCAATACGTATGTAAGAATGTGCCTGAAAGTGAATCCACCTACGTGTGCTTGAGCCACCTATGTGTGTCCGTGAGAATGCTTGCACATGTGTGAATGTGTGTGTGTGTGCTCATGAACACACAACTATTTGTGTATCTGCTCATTGCAAACCGAGGATCCAAGATTTCAGGGTGGTGATTTCTTTCCTGGGAGGGAGACTGAGGGAAGGAGATAGAGTCTTGTAAGAGAGAAGCGCTTAGCTTTTGCAGCTCGGCTTTCGTCTGCTGCATTCCCCAGAGTTCTGTGGCTCTCCCGACCTCTCCTGGACATGTATTTCCTTGGGGGTGGGGAGTGGGGTGGGGAGAGAGTCCTGTAAAATCCTGGGGCTGGGAGAGACAATGCTCTTCCAGCTCTCTCTTTAATTCCCTAAATGCTGAACAAAGCAGAAAATTGCCAGTTGAAATGGGAGAACAAAGTGTCCTAGTGGCCAGAAGAGCAGAAGAAAGATCGAGAGGCTATTCTGTTGTGGGGAGTTTTCAGTGTGTGTCTGAAGTAGTTAAGAGATCAGGAGAAGGATGAAGCATTGCGGCCTGTCTTCCGACATTAGGCAGCTCCATCCATCTACGGCAGGAGTACTTCCTGGATGGAGCTCCCCAGGTTGCTGTGGTCCGAGGGCCCAGCTTTAGAGGGACTCCAGAGAAAAGTGGGGGGGGAGGGGAGGGTCTAGACCAGGTGGCTGCTTTGCACACAAAACAAGCTAGGCAGGGGTCAGGCTACTGGGGATCCCGTTTGAGTATCAGTTGACTGACACAATTATTCTTTCCTTCCCTTCTTTCTCCACTGCGCCAGGGAGGATGGCCTGGGGGAATGAGCTCTTCCCTCCCGCAGATCTGAGCTTAGGGGTAGACAAGGTGGGCAGCCACCTAGGGCCCCTTGTGCACAGGAAGACAGTGGGGCAGGGAGGAGACTTTCAAATCGGAGGTTTAAGTTTTTACTGATATATTTTGTTGTTTACATTGCATACATTTCTAAATATCTTTGTTCCTTTTCCCCTTCCCTACCCAGAGAGTCATCTCTTTAAACAAAGAAAAAGAAAGAAGAAAGAAAAAAGGCAGTTCAGCAAAACTAATCTACATATCAACCAAGTCTGCCAGCATATACAGTGTTCTACATCCATAGTCCCCTACCTGTGCTTACAAGGGAGGGAGGTGCACTTTCTCACCTTTTCTTTGGGGACAGGATTGTCATATACAGAAATGTACGTGTATTTTAAAAATGTTTTATTTTTGACTTTTTCTTTTATGCTATGGAGGGTTAACCCTAACCCTAATATTTTATTTTTAAAATTAAATTTTATTTTTTGTTACATTTTAGGTTCTGAACTGTCTCCCTCTTTCGCTGTCCCACACTAGAGAAGGCCATCACTTTTAGAAGGCTAAAAATGTATATTATGTGTGTGTATGTACATATATATATATATATATATATGTAATATAAATGTATATTATATATAATATTATATACACATATATTATGTATTATATATACACATAATATGCATACATATATACATACACACATATACTTCCATTTATCAGTTCTCTCTCTGGAGGTAGATAGCATCTTCCTTCATAGGTCCTTTGTAGTGGATGTGAGTATTTATAATACTCAGAGTAACTTAGTCACTCACAGTTATTCTTCAAATAATATTACTGTTATTGTATACAATGTTCTCTTGGCTCTTCTCATTTCATTCTTCATTATTTCATGCAAGTCTTTCCACATTTTTCTAAAATTGTTGAGCTCGTCATTTCTTACAGCACAGTAGTATTCTATCACAATCATATACCACAATTTGTTTAGCCATTCCCTTCAGTTTCCAGTTCTTTGCCAGCACAAGGAGAGCTGAACCCATTCATGGCACATAAGGATTCTCTTAGTTATAAGTCATTCAAGGAAGGCTTGAGTCTTGGCCCCTACCTCTGATAGCAGATTTGGGGAGGAAGGAGGCCAGGGCTAGACTATGTTGTGTAAATAATTTCCCTAGTTTTCCATATGCCTTTGTACCTCAGTTTTTTCATCTATACAATGGGGATGATAATACCTTTCCTGTCTACCTAACAGGGCTGTTGTAAGGAAACTACTTTACAAATTGTAATGGTCTATAGCTTGTTCCAGTATGATTATTTTTCTGACTAGCTGAGGGAGGGCTTTAAAAAAAAAATCAGAGGAATCTTACCATGTGAGCTCTATTAAGATCAGGTGGGGCTTATACAATTTCTCCACAGAATGAACAGTTAGGATACCCCAGAAAGTACAAAGCTAGGGAAGTTTGAGCTGTGGAGGCAAGACTTGGTGAAGGGCAGAAATAGACTTAATTGAGAACTTTTCTGTTTAGAGAACAAAGAACAAATTTTAGCTGACGTATCGTGAAGATTTCAGAACATCTTTGAATATGAAATAAGTTATTTTTTTATATTAAAAATCATGAATATGTTTTTAAATGGTAGAGAAAATAGACACCTTTTTTACAAGCATGAAGAAAAATTGAATTGTACCTATTGTATGAAAAGCAACAAGGCATAGTGGACAGAGAGATAGTCTTCAAGTTGAGAAGATATGGGTTCAAGTGCTGTCTCATAGACATAGTAGCTCTGAGATTATGGCACCACTCTCTAGGAATCTCTCTAAGACTCTGAGTTACAAAGGAGTTGCCAATCCCCATTTTGGGGAGGTAATTTTCATCCTAGGATTTCTCTACACTGAAGAAATCACAAATCTGTTTCTCCTACTCCTAGGAGAACCTTCAAATCACGGAGCTGTAAGGGGCATAAAATGAAATAGTGGAATAAAATAAAAAATAAAACAAAACTGGATTGAAATTTAAGAAATCTGGATTTCATTTCCAAAGATATCATCAGTTAATGGATAAGATGCTTACCTTTTTTAGCTTTCGCTTTGAATTTGGAATACAATAGAATTATGGGATAAAATATCTAACCCAATCCCTCCTTTTACAGAGAAAGAAACAAAAGTCTACAAAGATTAATGGCCTTAGGCAAGGTCCAGCAGCCCGTTTTTGATAGAACTGAGGCTAAGAAACAGGGTCTTGACTCCCAGTTCAGAGCTATTTCTCATTTTCCCCTTCTAAGGTCCCTTTCAGCTCCTACAGCCTATGATTCTGTGTGATCGTAGAGCTCACCTAACTCAGAATTCCCCATTTACAGGTGAAGGAAATGAGATACTGAGGCCTCCAGTCCATGGCCCTCCGTTGGAATTGGAGTTCCTAATAGAGCCCTGAAACCAGAGGAGAGTGGCTTATCATTAGCAAAGACTGATTTGTTGAAGAAATGTGTCTTTTGCAATTCTTTGGGAGCTGCTTTAAATACTTAAGGGACAGTGGCTGTTTTATGAAGCTAATTGGGGCACAAAGTGACCAACCTTCTGTCCACAGCCTCACTAGCAGTGGGTCATAAGATCACTGACTTAGAACTGGAAGGGACCTTAGAAATCATCTTGTCCAGGGCAGTTAGGTGGTACAGTGAATAGAGCTCTGGCCTTGGAGTCAGGAGGACCTGAGTTCAAATCCCACCTCAGACACTTAACACTTACTAGCTGTGTGACTGGGCAAGTCACTGAACCCTAATTGCCTCACCAAAAAGCAAAAAAAAATTTACGAATGAGGAAATTGAGGCCCAGAGAGGTTAAGTCGCTTTCAAAAGGGCGCACAAGTAGTAAGGGGGCAGAACCAAGATCCCCTGATTCCAAGGGAATCTCTCTTCTCTCTGTGCCATGGTGCCTTTGGGTTCTAACTGCTGTTCTGCCATCCCCAGTGCCATATGAAGCACAGAGCAGGGACTGAGGTCTTGAGCTAGGGGCCAAGAAGTGTCCAGAAATGTGGACCTGGCTTTGTCTCCACCCTTGGTCCCAATGAACCTTGACCTCTCAAAGCTGTTTGAATACCTGGCCTGATTGTGAAAATCTTAGGAACAGTAGAGAAATATGACTGTGAGTGACTCTGTTATTGAACACTGCCCAGGAATAAGTAATAAGAACTGAAATAAAGGGACATCATATAGAGTGCCCCAAAAGTCAAATTTAAGATTTGGTGGTTTTAGGCTTTGATAGCTAAGATCCACTGCTAGTGAGGCTATGGACAAGAAGCTGGTCACTTTGTGGTCCAGTTAACTTTTTAAAATAACCATTGTCCTCTAAGTGTAGTATGTGTGTATATGCATGTGTGGACATATGTATACACATATACATATGAATATGCACAAATGAGTTTATACATGTATACATACACATAAATAAGTTAATATGTGGTACATGTACATATGTGCTTATATACATATATATGTACATCTATACCTATATTTCTATATACATATATACATATACACACATCTCTGTTTCTCTGTCTCTGCCTTTCTTTCTTTCTTTCTCTATGTCTCTCTATCTCTGTCTCTCTCAGCTTGCCCACGATCATATAGCTAGTAAGGGGCAGAGATGGGCTTCAAGCCCAGGTCTTTGTTATTCCGCCCTTATTCTATTCAATAAGCCACACTGCCTTTCACAGGGAGCATAGGTAGTGAGGAGAGGCCAAAAGCTGGTAGAATCATTCTAAAAACTGCTCAGTAGTAAATCCTGGGAGACAAGAGGCAAGGGGGTAGGTGAGAGACTGGAAGAGAGACATTCCAAACACTGCCCTGTGGGGAGGAATGGGAAGTAAGAGGCAGAGATCTGGAAGAGTCATTCTCATCCCAATCCAGTGGTAATTCCTGGAAGGTGAGAAGTAGGGATTGAAAAGCCACATTCTAAACACTGCCCAGTGGTGAGTAATGGGAAATAAGAGGCAGGACCTGGAGTCTTTGTGAACATGGCCCAGTGGGGTGAGTGGCAGGGAGGAGCTGGTGACTGACCCAAAGTAACCGAGTAAAGCCAGGAATTGGGGTTCAGATTGAATTCTCCCAGGCCAAGCTCTCTTCACCTAACCATGCAGCCTCCCTTAAGAGCTAATTAACAATTTAATTACTCTCCCTGCTCCCTCACCCTTCAAAGGGGAGGAGAATTCACCATCATCAATCATTTCTGAATGATTTACAAAGACAGACCCTGAAAGTAGGCTTTTGCATGTTAATTTCACATTCGAGACTCTCATGGGTTTTTTTTTATAAAATTAAATATGGTGGCTTGTCTCTGCAAGGAGGTTGTTACATATTGAGAGGAGCAGGGAAACCCATGAGACTTCCCTGGAGGGCAGTGTGATGCAGTCAAAAGAGCCCTGGCTCCATAGCCTCTTGGCTATGGAGTCACAGGATCTGGGTTTAGATCCTACTCTGATGCTTATTACCTGTGTGATCTTGGGCAAATTGTTTAACATCTCTGGGCCTCAGTTTCTTCATCTGTAAAATGAGAGGGTTAGACTAAATAGCCTCTGATGTCCTTCTGGATCTAAATCAACGATCTTATCACTTCTTTGGGGTCTCTGGAAGACTCTATTTGGGACATGGTACAGAGCCCCAGAATGAGGGCTCTCTGAGTCCTGACTGGATCAACTCTCTATCCCTTCTCTTCCCAGGCCACAGAATTCTAGAGTTGGAAGGAACCTCAGAAGCATCTAGTACAAAGTCACTTAAATACAAATACTTTCTACAGTACAACAGCCCTAATACATGGACATTCAGTCTATAAGAAGACATCTAGTGAAAGGGAACCCTCTGATTCCCAAGTCTTGGTGGGTAGGGGTCATTTCCTCTGTCAGCAATGGCTGGAGTAGAAAGGGGCTATGCTCCTTTCCACTTCTTTCTCCAGTGCTTAGAAGCCCGAGACCTCCATAATGTAAGGAGGTTTGTGATCTTTGGGAGGGCTTGTAGGCTTCTTTCCATCCCACCATCTCACTGAGGCAGCAAGGTGGTAGAATGGATAAGGTGGTAGGCTTGGAGTCAGGAGCACCTGAGTTCAAAGCCTGCCTCAGACACTTACTAACTGAATAACCTTACATAAGTTGTAACCTCTCTTAGTCCCTATTTCATCATTTGTAAAATAGAGATAAAAAAAATACCTTCATAGCTAGATCAAATAAGGTAGCATAGGTAAAGTACTTTGTAAGCTTTGAAGTACTATATAAATATTAACTATTATTATTATCTGAGGTTTAAGTCCTTGAGGTGAGCAGGAGAGGATGCTGCTTGTATCTTTTGGTGAAAGTCAGCACCTGGTTCTGGAAAAAAATTTTATTCCTTTCTCTTCCTTTAGTGTCTATCATGATTGTTCCTGTAGACAGTTGCACGGCTGAGTGTCCACCCGTGTAGCTTAGGGAGTGAGAGTCATATAGTTTTCCCTCATCTCCTCTGATACCCGTATGACCTGGTGGCAGAGAACGATGTTTCCCTTAATTAACTGGGTCCCCTCTATGTAGTAGGAGCAATGTCTACTCCATTTAGGGTAGTCTAATTTTCCCCTAAAAGGCAATGAAGCCATGCTCAAGACTTAATTGTAAGTTCAGGAGACTAAAACTCATGTTGATGTTGTAGCTTCCTGTTTGTTTAGGTATAAAAGCCCTCTACATACTAGGAGTCTAGGGATATTCAGTCTTGACACACCTCTCTGGCCAGGTGTGTCATTACTGCATATGTAAGGGCAAAGGAGCTACTCTCCCTGTGTCCCAAGGGCACTAGATCGGTGCTGTATCTTTGCTGAATACCCTTTCTATTCTACTAAGTGAACATCTTTTATTAAATGTGATCTAGTCTGCTGTTGTTTCATAGGTGGTACAGGGACCAAAGTGCTGGACCTGGAGTTAGGAAGACCTGAGTTTAAGTTTGGCCTCAGACACTCAGTAACCTTGTGACCTTGAGCAACTCACTTAACTTCTGGCTGACTTAGTTTCCTCATTTGTAAAATGGGAATAATAATAGTACTTATGTACTTCCTAGGGTTGTGAGGCTAAAAAGAAATGATGTTTATGAAATATTTTGTAAACTTTAGTGTTATATAAGTGTTATTATTAATATTATGATTGTCATAATAATAATAATAATAATAATAATAATAATGATGATGATGATTATGATGATGATGATGATAATAATAATTCCATTCCAATCCTGACCCTGAGCCACTTAACTGGCCTGAGTCTGGCCTGACCCAAAACAACTTGGAGCCTCAAGGTGAGTGTCACTGCTAAGTATTCCCTAAAGTAAAGGGCAATGTTGGACTAACAGAGTCTTTTGGTCAGCCTTGAACCTTAGGGAATCTAAGATGGTCATGACAAGTTAAGCTTTGTTTCTAGATAGCACAAGATCAAGGGTCAATCAGCCTCAGGTCCTAGATACCACAGGATTGTTGATTATTTTCCGCTACAATTCATACCGCAGACAAAACCCTCTGCAAGGCCTTCAAGTGAGGTGACATGCATTCCCATCATTCTTGGGAAAGGCAATTCCTTTCCAACATCGATTGAACCCTTCCGTGTAAATTCATTGTTGTTGTTCAGTTGTTTCAGTTGTATCTGACTCTCTGTGACCCCATTTTGGGTTTTCTTGGCAAAGATACTGGAGTGGTATGCCGTGTCCTTCTCCAGCTCATTTTACAGATGAGGAACTGAGGCAAACAAGGTTAAGTGACTTGTTCAGGATCACACAGCTAGTAAGTGTCTGAGGTCACATTTGAACTCAATTCCTCCAGACTTCAGGGCCGGTGCTCTATCCACTGCACCACCTATCTGCCTTTCTGTGTAAATAGCACTGTGCTGGGTGTTTGGGAGAAGAAACAGAGTTTAGATAAGACCTTATCCCTGCCTCATGGGGCTTACAGTCAGTCTTCCATTCAGCTTTGGAACTCCTGCCCGGACAAAGCTGTCTAGTTTTGTGAATAAGTGAGTGCAAATTCAGCCCAGCTGTATGTAGTTGGTACCAGGTTAGACTGTGGTTCATGGCTATCTACCCAAGTTATCTTGCCATCTGTCTGCCATTGTATTCATTCATACTCCACTCAGTTTTGCCTCCTGCTGTGGAGGTAGGCATCAAATCAACGTTGCCCTTCCTTCTGGAATGGGTGTGTCAGCTAGCCAATTCATCATTCCTATGACTCCCCAGAAAAAACTTCCTTTCATGGTCACCACTCCCTTATATGTGTTGTTTCACCTTGAGGGCAGGGACTGTCTCACTTTTGCAGTTGTATTCTCAATGCTGAACACAGTGGCCACCACGTTAAGAAATGAATTTTCATCCACTTATGCCGGAACTAGAAGAGAAATTAGCAGTCAACAAGTATGTTATTCCCCCCCCCCCACTTCTCCCATTATCCTACAGATGAAAAATCTGAGACCAATAAGGGGGTTGCAAGTTATCCAGCATAACACTGTTAGAAAGGAGCAGAGCATGCGTCAGGGAGAAAAGACACAAAGTAGATAACAGCAGGATGGTGAAGCAGTAGGAATGCTGGATGTGGAGATAAGAGAACTGGGTTCTTACCCTAGCTCCAAAACTTAGTAGCTGTGACCTTGAGTAATTCACTTTATCACTCTGAACCTCAGTTTCTTCTTCTATGAAATAAGGATCATGATACTTGGGCTACCGACCTCATGTAGTTGTTGTGGGGGAGATGCTTTAGAAACCTTAAGATGCTATATAAATGTGAACTTTTCTTATATTTGTAGCAGGCACATGGCAAGAGCGAGGGTTGGACATATGGATGACCTATGTGCTGCAGCCATAAAATGGTAAGAAATCTAGAGGAAGGTGCTGGGGAAAATATAAGCAGGTGTCCATATAGGTTAAGAAGGTATGGAGGGGCCTGGAGATGTTAAGTAATTTAATTAAGACATCAAGTTCATGTAGGTAGTAAATGGTACAACATGAATTCTAACCCAGTTCTTCAGTCTCCAAATATCATGTTCTATTGAGGAGGGGTCGATATTAGGGGTAGATATGAAGGGTGATTCACATCCTTAGAAGTTTCTTTGGAGAAAAAAATATGAAAAGATTATCTGCAACACAAAATCCTAATAAGTAGCAGTAAGACACAGGAGAAGTGAAGAAGGCACAGAATTATAGAATTTAAGATGTGGAAGGCTCCTTGGAGGCCATCCAGTACAACTTGAAGGAATCCTTACCTTAATAGGTAAGTGGCCATGTGGCCTCTGCTTGAGGGCCTCAAATGAGCAGGAACCTACTACCTGTGATGGCAGCCCCTTCCATTTTTTTGCATAGTCATTATTGTTAAGAAGTTTTTTTTTTCCTGACATTAAGCCTAAATTTGCATTTTCCACTGCAAAATAATCATAATGATAGCTAATGTTTATATAATTCTTTCAGGTTTGTTAAGCCTTCCTCATAAATTATCTCATTTTATCCTCATAATGACCTTATGAGATAGGTGCTATTATCCCCATTTTACAGATGAAGAAATTGAAGCTGACAGGTTAAATGACGTGCCCATGGTCATACAGCTAGTAAGGGAATGAAATCAGATTTCAACTTAGATTTTCCTGACTTCAGGTCAAGTGCTCTATCCACTATGCCGCCTTTCTTATTATACCAATGTACACTTGAATCTATCCGAGAGCCGTGATAGACTGGCCTTGAGCAGACCTTCAGCCTATGGAGAGCAAGTCTGAGCTGTAGATGTTGTCTTTGAGGTCCTCTCCTACCAAGGTCTAGCTAGACTGAAGGTGGGCAGACCCCACACTAAATCATGGATGTGGAAGGAGAAGGAGCAGCCTCTGCTTGCTAAATTCTCTTCTGTATGGTAAGATATTCATATTTAGGGCTGGAAGAGAGCTGTGCTCCCAGAGAGAGCAGCAAGAAGGAAGGCTCATTGACTCAGTTTTGCATTAGCCCTGGGGTTGAAGTATCCAGATTAGTGAATGAATGGAAATCCCTCTAACCCATTATATCTAGCCATCCTAAGACAGTCCTTCCCATCCACCCATTCAGGGCATCTTGCTTTCTGCTTTTGGTATTCAAACCCAGTGCTTTCCAGTGTATTCAAACCCAGAGTATATAAAATGTGTTTCCATAGTTTACTCTGGAACAGCAGGGGAAGGGAACAGGAAAGTGAATAAGTATTTAAACAGCATCTACTGTGTGCCAGGTACTGCTAAGCACTTTACAAATATCTCATTTGATCCTCTTAAAGGTAGGTGTTGTCATTATTCCCATTTTAACAGTTGAGGAAACTGAGGCAAACAGAGGTTAAGTGACTTGTCCAGGATCACACAGCTAGTTAAGTGTCTTAGGCCAGATTTGAGCTAAGGTCTTCCTGATTCTAGGCCCAATGCTCTACCCACTTTGCCACCTACCTAGCTGCCTCCAATAATTAAATCAATCCTTCCACTGCTACTAGAAAAGATGTGGCAATCTTCTCTATGATTTCTCTGACCAAAACTCCCTTCCCCAATCTGGATTCCCTATTGTCTTCCTTTATTAAGATGTAAGTTTCTTAAGGTCACGGACTAATTTACTTTATCCTTATTACCTAGTTCAGTACCTGAAGCCTACTGAATGCTTAATAATGCTTTTTAATCAATTAATTAATTCATTCTCATTTTATAGATGAAGAAATTAGGCCCAGAGGACAAAAGTCTCTTGCCCAAGATCACACAGGTAGTAAGTAGCTGAGGGGCCAGGGGCTCTTACTGTGATCCCTTGGGACCACCTACTCTTTTCTTCCTGGTCCATGCTGCCTCCTTATTTGGCTGTCCTGAGCCTTAGCCTGCAAAAGGGAAAGGGACATCCCATGTGTCAGCATGAGGCAGACCACAGACTCTACTTGTGTTTCTTTGAGGTTTCCATTTCCCACTGACTCTCATTTCCATGGCCTCCATGCTTCCAGGTTCCCTGAGAATCTCTATTTCTGGCTGGCCAGGCAGGAGGATTAAGCAGGAATCCATGGGAAAGTACACAGAGAGGAAGGTTTCCATGCCACTGGGACAGACCTCCTATGGTTAGGTTGGATGCTTGGTCATCTTTCCAGGACACAGCCAACCTGGGGGATCATCCTGGGGAAAGTGATTTCCTCACAGTCCCATGCTGAGTGCCTGGAGTCCCAGCAAACCAAGGGAAGTGGAGAACCTTGACAAACGAGCCAGTCATTAGGGAGAAAATACCTCATGTCCAATTAATTACAGGCACCAGAGAGCTTCATGTTCTCACATGGACCTTGGCCTAGGACCATGGGAGGCAGCAGGATTAGAACCTGGAACCAGAACCTTTATTCTCATTTCTATAACTCTTAATAGTTTACATAGGTCCTGTGAGGTATAGACCAAATCTCATTAGCTCCATTTTACAGATGAGGAAACTCAGGGTCAGAGAAGCAAGAAGACTTACCCAGGTTTATAGTTATGGAGAAAGACTTCTGACTTCTCAGTACCTTCTACTATTTCACACTGTCTCAGTGATGTCTTTGCCTCCTGAGCCACCAGCCTGGCCTTCTTATCTTTGTACTGTTTCTGAAGGATGTTAGAAATGATGCCCTCTTTCCCCTTCAAAGAGGACATTATATCCTATTGACTGGCCTTTTTGTGACGTTCATACTCTACACAATATAACATGAAGCATTGGTCGAGACCTCCAAGAAACATAAGGAAGGGACATGACCTAGGTTCCTTCCATCCTTGCCTCTGCCGCTTATGGCCTGAATGACTCTGGGCAAGCCCCTTAAACTCTCTGGGTCTCAGTCTCCTCCTTTGTGAAAGGATGGTGCATGTGTATGGATTAGATGGTTTCTGAGTTCCTGTTCAGCTCTAAATTCCATTATTCGCTTTGCTTTGGTGATTTAGAGATCCAGAGATATCATTGGTCTAGAATAGGGTGGGGAACCTGCAGCCTCGAGGCCACATGTGGTCCTCTAGGTCTTCAGGTGTGGCTCTTTGACTGAATCCAAACTTCACCAAACAAATCCCCTTAATAAAAGCATTTGTTCTATAAAACGTGAACTCGGTCAAAAGGCTGCACCCAAGGACCTAGAAGGCCGCATGTGGCCTTGAGGCCACAGATTCCTCACTCCTGGTTTAGAACTGTATCTAGAGGGCGACTGAAGCTTTGGCCCAGGGAGCTGAGATGTGCAGGGTGCTGGAAACTTTTGCAAGTCCTTTAACATCATAGAAAAAACTGAGCTTAGTATCTACTAAGCACAAATGACACATTAAAATAGGAAGCTGTTCCAAGGCTTCCCCACTATTATAAGATCATAGGATCATGGGCATATCATTTGAAGGGATCTCAGAGGTTATTCAATCTAATCCTCTTATTGTGTTTTATTTTTTCAGAAAAGACTTCATGTAGAACTCTCCCATTTTACAGATGGAAAAATGGAGTCCTCCAGCTACACTCCCTGGCCCAATCATCCCCCTTCCCCTTTAGTCACCAAACTGTGGTCTCTCTAAAAAATGACTTCCCCCTACCTAAGGTTCTCTGTAGCTCTTCTCCAGCTTAATTGAGGAAATATTTTATGCTGCTCACCCCAGACTTCAGAACGGCTGGTTTTGGTTCAACCTTGGCCTCCCCTGTTTGTCTGATGGGGTGGCTGTGAATCTAGGTGCTCAGTTTTGGACACTTACCTGGGTTGAGCTCTCCAGAATGGAGATGCAAAGCTTTTAAGGACCGGGGCAGGCAAACAGCAAAACAGAAACAAACTGGCTTCCCATGAAGTAGTAAGAAAAGAAAGAGGCAAAAGCAATGAGTAAATAAAGGGAGCTTAAAAAATGAACCTGATGCACAGTTGGGGGGGTTGTGAACTGATCCAACCATTCTGGAGAGCAATTTGGAACTATGCCCAAAGAGCTATAAAACTGTGCATGCTCTTTTATCCAGCAATACCACTGCTGGCTCTGTATCCCGAAGACCTCCAAAAAAAGGGAAAAGGACCTATTTGTATAAAAATATTCATAGCAGCTCTTTTTGTTATGGCTAAAAATTGGAAATCAAAGGGATGCCCATCAATTGGGGAATGGCTAAACAAGCTGTGATATATGACTGTAATGGAATACTATTGTGCTATAAGAAATGACAAGCAGGATGATTTCAGAAAAACCTGGAAAGATTTAGATGAACTGATGTATAGTGAAGTGAAGAGAACCAGGAGAATACTGTACACAATTACAGCAATATTGTTCAATGAAGAACTGTGAATGACTTAGTTATTCTCAGCAACACAATGAGCCAAGACAATCCCAAAGGACTAATGATGAAGCATACTATCCACTCCTAGAGAAAGAACTGATATTGATTGAATACAGACTGAAGCATGCTATTTTCACTTTTTTTCATTTTTCCTTTTATTTGAGTCTTCTTGTACAAAAAAACTAATATGGAAATATTTTACATAATTACACATGTATAATCTCTGTCTGATTGCCTAACGTCTTAGGGAAGCTGGAAAGGAGGGAGAGAGGGATAGAATTTGGAACTCGAAACTTTAAATAAAAATGTTAAAAAAAAGTTCTTAATGAACCTGCATTGCCCTGGAGTAACCATTTTCCTGGGGGAATGGATTTGAAAACTCTCTCTTGAACTCTTTGGGGGAGAGACAGATTCATTTTCAATGGAGTTTGATCTGGCTCCTTGGATTCATTGGTGAGACCAATTATAGAACATTTTGTACGGCAATTACTGGCATTAAAACCCTTCGGTTCCGTCTGACAAATTTTAGTAGTAATTGAACAGAAGAAACCATCAAAGGAGAGGCTATCCAATTGAATTGGCCCACACACTGAACTGTAATTTCTAATGCCCCTGAAATGTTGGTCACCTCTTGGATTTATTTAGCAAGAGCTGAGCCTGGGGACAGACCTTGGCCTGGAAAACTTGCTTGGGGTGAGCTTGGTGGCATAGTCCCACCTTGTTCTCTTCCTCAGCAGCAGCCTTGTAGTATCTCACCCATGGAACTGATGTCCCATAATTTTTGCCTCCCCACTATGGGGCTTTGTGTCCCAAGTTCTAAGATCTTTCCAGATATCTTATTCAATTGTTTGCCTCAGAGGTGTTCTAGGGGTATTTGCCTTCAGTGCAGGCTTGTTAGTTGTGGGTTTGGCTCTGGTTTTGCAGAGAGTGCTGAGATCTCTCTCCTCTTCTTTTCACATTTGAATGACTGAGGAGAGCAAATGGTACCTTCTTGAAGACATGCAAGGAGATGGGTGTGGCTAGTAATTGGCAGAGACTGGATTAATAGGACTAAGAAAGAGGTAGAGGGCTCTTGAAACCCTGCACAGAGGAGATGGTCCTGATAGTATTACACAATTAGAGAATCCTAAAGCTTCATCCCTTTGCCATGAAAAAAAATGCATTTTGGAGGTGGAGAGAGAGCCAAGAACAACACTGAATGGTGGAGGCAGAGAGAGAGAGAGAGAGAGAGAGAGAGAGAGAGAGAGAGAGACAGACAGACAGAGACAGAGAGACACAGAGAGAGACATAGAGAGAGAGACAGAGAGACAGAGACAGAGAGAGAGAGAGAAAGAGAGAGAGAGAGAGAGGGGGGAGAGGAAGAAAATATAGTATTATATGTACACATTGATACCAAATATGTATAAATTACTTTCTGGGGAAAGGCATTCTTTAATAAAAATGATTTATGCTGAATGAGGGGCCCTGCCAGAAGAGCCCTCATATTTGGAACTCCAAGTGGCTCTGGGGATCAGCGTATTCATCCTTGGGACTAAATGTCTCTGCTTTCTTATCCTTCTTTTTATGCTTTTCTTTGTAACATCATGAATTTTATACATACAAGGGAGAAATTGATCTCAGTATCCTGGGGAATCTTAGGCAAATATTTTCCCAGGTTTCCTGACTAGGGGCTAAAAGCTCAGAGAGGTGAGAAAAATCACCTGCAGGGCACCCTGGCCCCTTGTATCCACCAAACAAGCATTTATTAAGCATGTATTATGTGTTAGGCACTCTGAATCTTTACTCCTTCAGAACTAAGCAGAGAAAGAAGAAAACCTCAGGGAGGATAGGCTGGTCCTTCTTCCTGCCCAGAGGATGCATTCCAAGCTTTATTTCTCCTCTTCCAGAAGCTGGAAGGAGCAGTTGGTTGGCACAGAGGGCTGGACACTGGATCTGGAGTCAGGAGGATCCTAGGATCAAAGATTCAGAGTCGGAAGGGATCCTAGAGGTTACTGAGTCCAACTCTCCTCATTTACAGGTGAGAAAACTAAGTCCAAGAGAGGTTAAGTAGCTTGTTCAGGGTTACATAACTAGTAAGTGTCTGATACAAGTTGTTAGTGGAAGAAGTGGGATTTGAACCCAAGTCCTCCCATTCTAGATCTAGCACCTTTTCCATTCCAGTGATTCTCTATGGCCTCCAAGATCCAATATAAAATCCTCTGTTTGGTGTTCAAAGCTCTTCATGACCTAGCCCACTCCTACTTCTCCAGTCTTCTTACACCTTACTCCCCCTACAGGTACTCTTCCATCCAGTAACACTGGCTCCTGGCTATTTCATGAACAAGATACTCCATCTCTTGACTCTGGACATTTTCTCTGGCTGTCCCCTATACCTGGAAGGCTCTCCCCTCCTCTACGCTGGCTACTGACCTCCCTGGCTTCCTTTAAGTGCCATCAAAAATTCAGTCTTTTGCAGGAAACCTTTCCCAACCCCTCCTAGTTCTAGTGCCTTCCCTCTGTTAATTATTTCCTATTTATCCTATATATAGTTTGTTTGTACATATTTGTTTGCTTAACGTCTTCTCCATTAGATTATAAGATCCTTGAGGGCAGGGACTGTCTTTTGACTCTTTTTGTATCTTCAGCTCTAAGCACCGTGCCTTGCCCATAGCAGGCCCTTAAAAATGCGTATTGACTGGCTGACTATAATACCAGATCTGGGTTGGCCATTCAGTTAGCTGACAGTGGATAAGACACATCATCGTGGCTCTAAGTCTCAATCTCTTCTCCTATAAAACGTGGATGATGATGCTTCACAGAGTTATGATGAGGTAAGCCCCTAAACAGATGTGACCTACCTATTCTGTGACTTTTTCCTATGGACTGCAGCATCTGAAATGATACCTTCTCCCAATCTAAAAGCAGATGTTGAATAGAGACAATGTCTTTGGTCTACTTCCTTGTATTACTTCCCAAGGCAGTTTGGGAGTAGGGGAAAGGTTTATTTGTCTCCTTTTTAGTTTGTGAGCCTCTAAGCATGTCCAACTTCAACGAGCATTATTAAGAACTAAGATTTTCCCTTTCTTTGCTTGCTTCACCCTAAGTAGACTGGGCTATTTCTGCCTACATAGGGACAGGCTTAGAGCTCAGCAGGGTTTCTACTTTGTTTGGCTGTGGCTGCAGGGAGTTGAATACCTAGGAAATGGAGAGAAAAAAATGGCCTCTTTTATTTTTCCAAATGGAAGCTATCTATCTTCCTGATGCTACCCAAAAGCAAAAATCCCATATCTTTTTTCATGCAAATGCACCAGAGCAATTGGATTTTCACTGAATGTGGCCTACAGATTTTAATTTACACTTTTTCAATCCAGTGAGACAAACGTGAGCATTAATTAGACTGTGGTGGGCCACATCAGTTGATCAGGGTTCCCGAAGGAAGAGATCCATTCTGGACCAGATAAACAATGCTTATTTGCTGAGTGGATTGCCCTCTGGCCCCTCTGCAGTCCAGTAGGGTTGCTGAAACTTTAAGAGTAATTCTTAAAGCACAGCACTGGGTTTAAGAGAGGTAGAGGTTATGAACAAAATAGAGCCCATCTCCCTTCTCCATACCTTTCCACAGTCTGTTGCCTAGGCCTGGAATTTCCTCCCTCCCTCCCTCCCTCCTCATCTCTCCATCTTAGAAGCCTAACTTCCTTCAAAGCTCAGCTCAAATACTTCCTTCTATATGAGGACTTTCCTGAACCCCTAGTTGCTAGTGCCATCCCCCACTTTTGAAATAGTATTTTATTTTTTCCAGTTACAGGTAAAGACAAATTTTAATATTCATTTTTTAGAAATTTTGAGTTCCAAATTTTCTCCTTCCCTCCCTTCATTCTTCCCAAAGACTATAAATAATTTGATATAGGTTATATATGTGCAATCATGCAAAAGATATTTCCATGTTAGTCATGTTGTGAAAGAAGAAACATATCAAAAGGGGAAAAACTATGAAAAAATAAAGAAAGTAAAGATAGTATGCTTCGATCTGCATTCAGACTCCACCAGTTCTTTCTCTGGTTGGGAATAGCATTTTCTGTCATGAATCCTTTGGAATGGTCTTGGATTATTGCATTGCTGAGAATTAAGTCATTCATAGTTGATCATGAGGCCCATGTTTCAGACTGCTTCCTGAGTTTGGCCCATAAACTGAGGGGGAATTGAGTAGCTGATCAGAGGGGGATTGCAGGGATCTCTTTGCTGGTGCTGAGGCAGGGATCTCTTGCTTTGCCTGTGCTTGGATGTGGGTCACAGTTTTTTTTCTTTTTTTTAGTGAGGCAGTTGGGGTTAAGTGACTTGCCCAAGGTCACACAGCTAGTATGGGTCAAGTGTTTGGTTTGAGGCCGGATTTGAACTCAGGTCCTCCTGACTTCAGGGCTGGTGCTCTATCCACTGTGCCACTCAGTTGCCCCTGGGTCACAGTTCAGGGTGGCGGTCCTGGGGCAAGAAGTGCTGGCATGGTGGAGCTTGTAATGGTGGTGTAGACAGAATCCTCCTCGTAGTTCTAAGGCAGAAAAGAGTGCTTGTGGTCACTCATAGACCAGAGCACAGGCCAAGAAAGACGTAAACACCTTGCCCCTTGTCATGCCATCTCAGAAGAACTGAAAATTTACAGGTCCCTAGAAGTATCTCTGAAAACAGCTGCACAAAACCCCCAAAGCTACATTTGCCACACTGGAAGCAGATTCCTACCTTAACAAAGAGTTTACAACTCAACTAATTGGCTGGGATCATGACTAAACCTCACAAAAAAAGTTAGACCATAGAATCTTTCTTCGGTGACAAAGAAAATCAAAACATGCAACCAGAAGAAGACAACAAAGTCAAAGCTCCTACAACTAAAACCTCCAAGAAAAATATGAATTGATTCTGGGCCATGGAAGAACTGAAAAAGGATTTTGAGATGCAAGTAAGAGAAGTAGAGGAAAAATTGTGAAGAGAAATGAGAGTTATGCAAGAACATCATGAAAAACAAGTCAACAGCTTGCTAAAGGAGACCCCAAAATACTGAAGAAAATAATATCTTAAAAAATAGCCTAACCCAAATGGCAAAAGAGGTCCAAAAAGCCAATGAGGAGAAAAATGCCCTAAAAAGAAAAACTGGCCAAATGTAAAAGGAAGTCCAAAAGCTTACTGAAGAAAATACTTCCTTAAAAATTAGAATGGAGATGTGGGAAAATTGGAACGCTAATACATTGTTGGTGGAGTTGTGAAATGATCCAACCATTTTGGAGAACAATTTGGAACTATGCCCAAAGGGCTACAAAAATGTGCATACCCTTTGATCCAGCAATAGCACTTCTAGGGCTATATCCCAAAGAGATCAAACAAATGGGAAAAAGACCCACATGTACAAAAATATTCATAGCAGCTCTTTTTGTGGTGGCAAAGAATTGGAAATTGAGAGGATGCCCATCAATTGGGGAATGGCTGAGCAAGGTGTGGTATACTATTGTTCTATAAGAAATGATGAACAGGCTGACTTCAGAAAAACCTGGGAAGACTTATATGGTCTGATGCTGAGTGAAGTGAGCAGAACCCAGAGGACTTTGTATACAATAGCAGCCACGTTATGCAATGACTAAGAATGTTAAACTAAACCTTTCTCAGCATTACGAGGATCTAAGACATCTCCAGAGGCCTCGGGACGGAAAATGCTGTCCACATCCAAAGAAAGAACTATGGAAGTCGAATTGCTCTCACTTATTTTTACCTAAAGTTGGATTTTGTTTCATTTTTTCTGATGGTTCCTCCTATTGGTTTTAATTTTTACTTACAACTTCACTAATGTGAAAATATGTTTAATGGGTATGTAAATGTAAAGCCTATGTCAGCTTGTGCGCCGTCTTGGAGAGGGTAGGGGGGAAGAAAAAGGGAGAAAAAATTTTCAACTCAAAAGCATATGGAAAAAAAAATTAAAAAAAAATTAGAATGGAGTAATTGGAAGCTAATGACTTTATGAGAAATCAAGACACTGTAAAACAAATCCAAAAGAATGAAAAAATAGGAAACAATATGAAACATCTCATTGTAAAAACAGTTGACCTGTAAAATAGATCCAGGAGAAAGAATTTAAAAATTATTGGATTATCTGAAAGCCATGGTCAAAAAAAGAGCCTAAACATCTTTCAAGAAATTATCAAAGAAAACTGTTCTGACATTTTAGTACCAGAGGGCAAAATAGAAATTAAAAGAATCCATCGATCACCTCCTGAAAGAGATCCCCAAAGGAAAATTTGTAGGAATATTGTAGCTAAATTCCAGAGTTCCCGGGTCAGGGAGAAAATGTTGCAAGCAGCCAGAAAGAAACAATTCAAGTATAGTGGAAACACAATCAGAATACCACAAGATTTAGCAGCTTCTACATTAAGGGACCGCAGGGCTTTGAATGTAATATTCCGGAGGGCAAAGGAGATAGGATTACAACCAAGAATCACCTACCCGGCAAAACTGAGTATAATCCTCCAGGGGAAAAAAATGGATATTCAGTGAAATAGAGGACTTTCAAGTATTTTTGATGAAAAGACCAGAGCTGAATAGAAAATTTGACTTTCAAATACAAGACTCAAGAGAAGCATGAAGAGGTAAAGAGGAAAGAGGAATCATAAGGGACTTATTAAGGTTGAACTGTTTACATTCCTGAATGGAAAGATGATATTTGTAACTCATGAAACCTTTGTCAGTATTAGGGTAGTTAGAGGGAAAATTGTGTTGTGTGTGTGTGTGTGTGTGTGTGTGTGTGTGTGTATGTCTATATAGATAGATAGAGGGCACAGGGTGAGTTGAAGATGAAGGGGTAATATCTGGAGAATAAAATTAAGGGGTGAGAGAGGATTATACTGGGAGGAGAAAGGGAGAGGTAGAATGGGGTAAATTAAAATTATCTCACATGAAACAGACAAGAAAAGGCTTTTACAGTGTAGGAGAAACGGCGTAAGGTGAGAGGGAATGAGTGAATCTTATTCTCATCGGATTTGGCTTAAGGAGAGAATAACATGCACACTCAATTGGGTATGGAAATGTATCTTACTCTACTGGAAAATGTGGGGGAAGGGGACAAGGGAGCAGGAGGAGGATAGATGGGAGGGCAGATTGGGGAAGGGGGTAATCAGAAGCAAACACTTCTAAGAAAGGACAGGGTCAAAAGAGAGAATAGAATAAAATGGGGGACGGGATAGGATTAAGGGAAATATAGTTAGTTTTTCACATGACTACTATGGAAGTGTTTTGCATGACTACACATGTATAACCTGTATCGAGTTGCTTGCCTTTTCAATGAGGGTGGGTGGGGAGGGAGGAAGGGAGAAAATTTGGAACCCAAAGATTTAAAAACAAATGGTAAAAAAAAATATTTTCACATGCAACTGGGAAATAAGATATACAGGCAATGGGATATAGAAATCTATCCTGCCCTACAGAAAAATTGAAGAGGAAAGGGATAAGAGAAGGTGGGGAGAGATAGAAGGGAGGGCAGATTAGGGGAAGGGGTATTCAGAATGCATGCCATCTTGGGGTGGGGGGGAGGGATGAGATGGGGAGAAAATTTGGAACTCAAAATCTTGTGGAAGTAAATAGTGAAAACTAAAATAAATAAATTATTGAAAAAAGAAAAACAAAAAACATGATCTTGAGAAGGGGTTCATAGGCTTTACCAGACTTCCAAAAGGGTCCAGTGCACAAAGGAGGTGAAGAACCTCTCTTCTAAGAAGACCATTCATTCATTCAGTCATTCAACCTTGATATTATAGAAAAGAGCTAGTTTAGTTTAAAAGAGCTAGAAAAGAACTCAGCTCTTGAAAGGAAAAATCTGTTTACCTTACTCTTGCTTGTTTCAGAGTTCAGTTGGGGTTGGTGGCAGGAAGTGTATTTCTCTTCCTTCCACCATTAACAATGGTACCTTTCAGCATAGCAACTCACAAACTATGCTTAGCAGAGAGAAGGCCAAGGATGTCCACTGTAGAGGCAAGTTGAGCAAATAATAGGTTCACAGGGTTCAGAAGTATAATATGCCCAGGAGATATGTTATGCCCAGAGGGAGAAGCATGAGGGTACCATGAAAAGAGAAGAGGCATTAGGTTACTGTGATGCTGGAGATGTGGGTTGCTTTCACCATATATGTGTGCTTCTCTAATTATCAACTCACCCAGTGTACCTATTATTCTCACTGACCCTGTGTATATTTGTGGAAGAGTACACCCTAGGTTTATGGTGGAGAAGTTTTATATCTTCTATTCTTACTATGTAATTTCAGTAAATGCATTTACTTTGAATTAACTGCAGCTTTTGACTGACTATTGAAAGTGAGCATATCAGTGGGGACTAGTGAGCTATAGTCTTAGGACTGAAGATCCATAAAAAACCATGAACGTGCCCCAAGAGTACCCAACCTATTAGTGAATATTAGGGATGGGGTGGGCTTAGAGGGGGCACCGCATAAGTAATTATCCTGAAGTAATACAGTTAGTAAGTATAAGAGCCAGGATTCAGATCCAGGTGTGCTGACCTCTAGTTCAATGTTCTGACTAAACCAAGCTATCTTTATGCCATTATGCCCATGACCGTGGAAATAGTGAGCTCCTAAGAGGATGGGATTAAGGTTGGGCTTAGGGGAAGGTTAAACTAGCCCCTGTCACTGGTAGCCACAGGTTATAGGCCTTCTATGGATCAGCCCTCTTGGTGAGAAGAAACAATAGCCCCAGATTCCATTTCTGTCTGGGCTAATAGTTCACTCTTCAGACTTCACTTCTTCCTTGGGCCTGAAAGGGCTACCCATTACCCATATAGACCCCAGGATGCTAGGAGCCACCCGGTAGCAGGTAATAAGCCTCCAAACCCACTTGGTAGTCTTTTAATAGATTAAAAAAGTTTGTCTTGGAATGGAGGTGGCTGGTGAGCAGGAGCTGACATCAGCCAAGTCCTAGCTAAGAACCTCTTTCCAGGTCAAACAAACTTACTTCTGAAACAGGCCATGGTAAGATTCCAATTCTGCTTGTTGTCCAACTATTCAGTGAACTGGGATCTCGAGACTGCCTAATATTCTCCTTACAGCTCATCTCTGGCCCAGATCTGTGCTTCCTGAGAAAATCAGAGGCCTGAGTGAGAGGCTCCCCTTTTCTCCCTAGTCTGAATAGCTTTGCTCGGCATTGGGGCTATGGTAATGCCTTCCCTTGACCCCCAAAGATACAGAATCATAGATTCAGCCCTAGGAGAGACTATGGGGATCATTTAGTTCATCTCCCTGATTATAGAGAGGAGGAAACTGAGGCCTAGAGAAGGAAATGGATTCACCCAGGTGGTAAGTGGCAGAATTAGGTTTTGCACCCAGGTTTTAGGACTCAACATACAGTGCCCTTTCCACTTCACTGCCCTGCTTCCTGAGCCTTTCTGCTTTCACCCTGGGACCCAGACTATGCTGGGGAAAGGGACCTCTGTGATCCAGTATGACTCTTGGATCTATTGTGAAGGTGCCACATCAGGACCTTCTGGTTATCTCTTTACCATGGCTTTGTCATTACAGCTCTTGGACATCCCTCTCCCATCCTCTGTCTTGTGCAGCCAGCCTTTTTCTGACCACTAGCCTATGTTATAATAAAAAAAGAGGCTGGATTTTAATTTGTGTAATGTTTTTGGCTTTTTTTTTTTAAAGAAAAGCCTAATTAGGAAGCCTGTTAAATGCCCGCAGTTCCAATATAATTCTATTAAATTCTCCCTGTAAAGTTAATGTTACAGACTTTTTAACAGATGTTTTAATTAGACATTGTTATTAAAGAGAATACTGTAGAAATTAAAGTCAGACCCTAAATGTGTTAACAAAGGCACTTTTCTCGAGCTGCCTAAATGGTAGCATCAGCCTGGCAAAGAGCTTTCAACAGCAGGTCACAGAAAAGGGAAAAAAAAGAGTATAAAGGGGAAGAAAACCCACTGAGGGATCCTATTTGCTTAGCAGAAGAGGCAGGCAGCCCATATTTCCCTTCTACTTGCCCATTCACCTGCCCACCTGTATGCCCTTTGGCTGATGCTTAAACTGACCCTGAAGGATGAAGACAATCAAACTTGGGTACTAGTCCCCTTGGGCAGTTAGCTCCTTTTTTGTATGTTAGTTATTCTATCTTTTATATTATGATTATTTCAAAGAATCGCAGAATTTAGAATTGAAAAGGACCTTAACTAATCAACAATGATTTAAAAATACTATATACCAGGCTCTATTCTCGGCTCTGAGGACACAAAAGCAAAAATGAAAAATTCCTGCCCTTGGAGAGATTACATTCTACCTTAAAGATCATCCTCATCTTTCTATAGGGTTGGGAACTGAGACCCAGAGACTAAATGATTTGCTCAAAGCTGCACAGTAAGGCAGTAAAAAGCAAAGGCAAGATTCAAATTGAGGTCCTTTGACTCCAAATCCACCACCCTTTAATCTCCAACCACACTGTAAACTTATAGGTGCACAATTCCAGAGCTGGAAGGATCTCAAAAGTCATCTAGTTCAACCCTCTCATTTTCAGAATGAGAAAAATGAAAGAAGCTAGGAAATTTAAATGGCTTTCCTAAGACTGAGAGTATGATCTTGTATATTAGATCACCTTGAACCACAGTAGATGTTTATTCAATGTTTGTTGAAGGCGAGTCTTGTTGAGTGTTTAACCTAGTGGGTGAGACATGCTACAGAGACCAGTATCATGAGCTCAAATTCCACATCAGTTCATCTTTCCCATGGCCAGCTAGGTTTCCTGTTCACGTCTTCTTTTTGCCACCAAGGGTTCATTCATCTCACTCATTCACACCTTCCTGAGAACAGGCTAGTCAACTTTGGGTGGCATCAATGTGAAAGCAAAATTCAATTAAACAGATATTTGTTAAGCACCTGGGGTCAGAAGATCACAGACTTAGAGCTGGGGGTGCCTTGCAGGACACATAAGCCAATCCTCCCACTTGACAGATAAGGAATTGGAAGCTCAGAGAGATTAAAAAAGGAGTAGGCAGTAGAGCCAAGATTTGAATGCTGGTCTTCTGACTTCAAATCCAGTGATATTTCCACTTGTTCTGCTTCATTCTACTGAGAGCAAAACCCTTTGCTCTGAGTGTAGGAAATGCATTTAGATAACACACAGTTTCTAATCTCTTATGGAACTCATAGTCTAGTAGGCAGCTTTGACACACAAATAACTAGAATGCAAAATAATCCTTGGTCAGTTAAGTAGCATAGTGGATAGAGTGTCCAGCCTGAAGTCGGGAAGACTCATCTTCCTAAGATTAAATCTGGCCTGAGACACTTGCTAGCTGTGTGACCTAAGCAAAGCACTTAACCCTTTTTGCCTCAGTTTCCTCACCTGTAAAATGAGCTGGAGAAGGAAATGGTAAATCCCTTCAGCATCTTTGCCAAGCAAACCCCAAACTGAGTCAGGAGGAGTCAGACGTGACTGAAAAACAACTGAACAAACAAGGCTTAAGGAAGGGGGAGGGAATAAGCATTTACATAGCACCTACAGTGTGCCAGGCACTTTACAAATACTATCTCATATGATCCTTACAATAACCCTGAGAGGTAGATAGATGCTGTAATCATCCCCATTTTGCAGTTAAGGTAATTGAGGCTGGCAGTGACTTGCCCAGGATCACACAACTGGGAAGTATCTGAGGAAGATTCAGCATATTATCTGCTATGCTACCAGCTGCCTCAGGAGGTATATGGCATAGAAATTTGAAGGGGAAAAGATCATTACCAATTCTGCGAGCTGGGGATTCAAATACTGAGAGATTTTAGACAGAGATCAATTTTGATCTGTACGTCTGCCTTAGAACCAGGCAGGATGCAGTCAGGACTTTCCCACCCTTCTTCCTCCTCTTTTACCATTTATGCATGACTAATTACCACAGAGTACAGTAATAATTACTCCTATCATTAAATACACAGCCAATTAACTTTGTTGTAAGCTTTATTTGATTACAATACTGAACTCTGTTAATATATGCTCAGTCTTAGTAATTTGTTGTGCTCATTCAAAACTTAAAGAAATTACAAGAGAATGTTGGCCGGTAGAATAGTCACCTTGGAGAAGAGCATTGATTGATAGACCATGTTTTCCCAGAGCTTTCCTTTGGCAAGTATAGAGACAGGAAGTGGATTTGTGATCTCATTACCATTTTTGTTGTCGTTTGTCTTTCATTCTTGAAGAGGACCATGACATCAGAAAGATGATGCCATGACTTGCAAGTGAATTGGATTTAAGTGAGGCAGGGCTGTGCAAGGTCACCAGCCTCACTTTCTCCTCTGGAGCCACCTGGGTTCAGTGGCAAGATGTAGATCAGGATGACTGGAGATGGTCCCCTTTCATTACCATAGGGTATTCCAGGATGAGGAAACTCCTTTTACCAACAAAAGCTGCTATTGTCTCAGCAATTCATAGGATCAGAGTTGCCTAGTGAACACTGAGAAGCTAACTGACTAGTCCAGGGTCATATAACCAGTATGAGTCAGAGGCAGAATGTGAACCCAGGTCTTCCTGGTCCCCAAGCTGGCTACAATAAGTACTTAGTCTCTCTGTCATGCTGCCTGTCCAGTCTTGTCTTGATCCTTCTCTCACAACCCTCTGATCAACCAAGATGATTGGTGATGGGAATAGCCTACGCTTAGAGGACCTCTTTGAGGGATCAGACACTGCCATTTATGGCAAAAGCAGTTGCCTAGAAGATATGTATCTGCCTATTCCAATCCCATTTGTTCTTGGGTTTCTGCCCCCTCCCTCCGGTCCTCTCCTCTTCCATGACACTTTTCATCCCAGAAGTCTCTGATCCCCAGCCTCAGCTGCCTGAACTCCTGCAGCACATTACACAGTCCAATATTCAATCAAAACCAGTCAAGTATTGCTTCCTAATTCTTCTAAGACTACCTTGACTCTTCAGCAAGAGATTCTAAGGTTCATGAAGGCAGGGGAGGGACCATATCTTCTGTTTTCTTTCCCCGTGGTGTCTATGTAGCGCCGGAATCAATATCTTCATGGCTGCCTGGTTCATGCTCACTCAGGCCAGCTCTTCTCTAAGTCCCTCGCCTCTGAAGGCCTATTAGTCTGGAAGGACTTCAGCTTTTCCTTGTCTACTGTTGATGCCCGTAAGATCACTGAGACCAAGAGCTTGGGTTAGATTATAAGTTAGCCTCACCCTGGGGTGACTAACAGATTCAATGACACCCTCTAAAGGTTGGTTTCCTTGTCCACTTTCCAAGTCTGATAGGTTGGGATTATTTAAATAAAGCCTATTTCTGTCCCATGACCCAGATATTTCTGCCATAAGCACTTCAAAAAGCTGGAAATAATTTTTAAAAAAGGAGTATGGCAAACAGAGAGAAGCCATGCAGTGGGTCTCAGCTGTGAGGTCACCAACATCCCAAGGTGGCACTGTAGCCTCATTTTTAAAAGTTACTTGTTATTCTATAATAGATGGATCTGACATTTTGATTTCTTCCTCCTCCCTCTCCATCGGATGGGTGATGTTAGTGTCAAACCGAGGAATTACAAAGCAGACAGCAAGAAAAAAAAGTCAAGGGGAGATCCTAGGAAGGAAAAGGACAGGCTCAGTGGCCACCTTGTCCCAGAGCTCGGGGGCTCAGCATCAGATGCCCATTCCATTGGAATACAGATTCCAGACTTTTTAGGAATAGGTTGGGTTCGAATGTTTCCTAAAGCCGAGGATAAGACATGATTAGTTCATTTGGGAGGAGGCAGCATGGAAGAGTGGAAATATACCCGAATCTGGAAGTACAAGGCATAGGTTTAGAATTCTGGTTTTGGTCATTGTTAACTGTGTGATCTTGGGCAAGTCAATTTGGGCCTCCTTTTTTTCCTCTGTAAAATGAAGAGTATTGGATTACATAATCATTTAAAGTCCCTTCCTATGTTTAAATCTAAACATTCACCACTTAACTTTGCTGGGACTGCTTCCTTACCTGTAAAGTGAAGAGGTGAGAAGAAATGGCCTCCAAGGTCCCTTTAAGTTCTATATCTATGATCTTATGCTTTTGTAAGTCCTGTCTGATTTGTGCTTGCTGAGCAACTGGGAACACTTTACCTAACTGAGTGTCCCTGACAACTCTCTAAAACTTATGTTTCAGGCTGCACTGGCTGAATGAGTTGCCACAGTGGGGGCGCCTTATACTCATGAAGTCACAGGTCACACATCCTAGTCTGCTCCCTCCTCTTCCCTCTCCTCCGAAGGCAATGAAAAGAATTCAGGATCTAGAGTCAGGAGACTTAGATTTCCATTCCAAATGGGACATTTACTAATAGAACTCCTTTGTGACTAGGAAAACTACTTAACTTCCCTGGCCTCCAATTTTCTCATCTGTAAAATGGGGATGTGTGTGTATACATATATTATATATACATACATACATACATAATATATACGCATGTGTGAGCGCACATACATAACTTCAGAGGGGAGTTGTAAAGAAATCATATTGTGAACCTTAAAGCACTATTGAAATGAACTCTTATCTTGTTGTGGAATATGTATCCTGGAGTTTAGTGTTTCTCATAATGCCCGGTCACATTTTGGTCCTTTTGCTTGAAGGCTGACTTTACTTTCCCGCAGAACTACTTCTCTGACATTATGTACTGCTTACTTCCTAAGGTACTGTGATGGAAACAGTTCTTCCTAATCATCCCTCTCCCCTCCGCCTTGCCCCTTCCTCCCTCCCCTGATCCTGCCTTGTCCCACCTCCCCCTGCCCCAGAGTCTTTTCCTCAATTGTCTTTGCTCGGTGGGTACCTAGGCAGGTTACCTGAAGGGAGACAGAAAACTTTGTTGTGGAAACTTTCACCCAGTGGAGACAACATTCCCTCCTCCAAGTATGAGGCAGCTAGGTTGTGCCATGGTTAAAGTATTGGGCTAGGTGTCAGGAAGATATGAGTTCAAATACAGCCTCAGACACTTATTAGCTGTATGATCCTGGGCAAGTCACTTAACTTCTATCTGCCTCAGTTTCCTTATTTGTAAAAAGAGGATAATAATAGCACCCACATTCCTGGGTTGTTGTGAGGACCAAATGAAATATTTGTAAAGTGTTTTTTGCAAAACTTCTCCTGTCTGCCTGCCATAGCTTCCCCTTTTCATTGCATGGGCGACATAAAGGAGGGGCAGGAGGAAATGAGGTTCAGATGTTTAGCTCTGAACAACAGTTGAGTCAAATCCAATAGGAAACTCTGTCTCTATAAGGCAGACAAGAGGGGAAGGGAGAAAACAATCTCCCAGAGACAATTGGCTAATTAGCTGATGTAAAAACTGACACAAAACAACAGAGATGGCAGCTCAATGAGAACCCGGCGTGGCAATTACCCTCAGAAGCCACAGCTATCCCAATTAAAAGTAATTCTGGGAGTGCTGCCATTAATTACAGAGGTGGGATTGCTGCAGGCTGCAGTGGGTCCTTCCTTCTTTTCTTTCCTTTTCTTTCTTTCCTTTTTTTTTTTTTTACAGCCCACATTCCTGATGTGTTCAGAAAATGCTAACATTTGCAAATCGCTGGCTTATGATAAATGGAATGTCGAGAGTCAGCCCATAGGTTGGGGCCTGGCTAGATTTCGAGGCACCATCCCGGCTTGCCGGCCTGCCTGCACAGCCCTGACCCTCCTTTCACACCCATTGATCACAAGCAGTGCCCATGACCAGCCCTCACAGACTCTTCAGCTGCAGGGGGTGGGGGGTGGGGGGTGGGGTGGGGTGGGCAATGCCTCCAGCACTGATTTCTGCTCCTAAAGCCCAGGCAGGGCCCAGAGTCACCTGAGACAATTGCAGGCTTCTTATCCATCTTGGACCCACAAGAACACTCTTTCCACCCCTCTAAGCTCCCCCCCCACCCCAAATATGGGTACCTGGGAGGAAGATTCTCACGGTTTGGCTTAAGCTCTCTGAGACTCATTTCCCTGTTGACAGCATCTTTTAAAATCAATGATAACCTAATTTTCCCACTGAGCCTTGCAGGAGGCATCAGCAAGCCGCAAGAAGCTAATGGTGGGGGATCAAGGATTCTCAAGCCAATGGTGATATGAGAAAGGGCCTAGAATAGACTTGTGGTCAGTCCGGAGGACTGCACGGTAAGCCAGGAAACCCAGTTTTCCCTGGATGCTTCCGGGCCCTGTGTGCAAACTAAGTCCAGACTGGGAAAATGCAAAAGAGTGAATTTAGTCTCCGCTGTTGTTTTGAGGACTAGTTATTGTACTTGTCCTTTTCAAAACCACTGGGTGGTCTAACTGAATCTGGATTTATTTTGGCCTCAAACCCTTTGGTGGGCGAAATGGCTTCTTTGTGTGTGAGACAAATGCCCTGGCTCCTTTGGGCCTCTCCAAGGTAGTTGAGGATTGGTTTTGGCCCAGACCTGTCATTTTTCACTGGTATAAGAAATTCCCTATATCAGTAGACTGACCACTGGACCAAAGCTTGTATTCTTAGTGTTGCCTGGGACATTTAGAGCTTAGTTTCGCACAACTAGTTTGTGTCAGACACAGAAACATGTTTGTCTTTGACCCAGAGGCTATATCTCTGTCCACTAGGCTATACTGCCTCTGGGGAGAGTCTGAGTTATAAAAGGGGAAAAATAAAAGAAGGAACAGCAGCTACTATTTCTAGGACTTATAAGATGTTTTCATTATAGCCAGATAGGCAGCTGAAGTGTAAGAAAAGAAGATGCATCCGTTCTCCCAAACATGCTGTGCTGCCAAAATATCTCGGGGGAGAATTCGATTATTATTAATTTTACAAGATGTCATGAGGGAAGTGAGTCTCAGGGAGCTTAGGCCAAACTGTAAGAATCCTGTTCCCAGGTGCTGGTGTTTGGGACAGGGGACATCTAATCCAGGAGGCTGGAGAGAGTGCTCCTGTGAGTCCAGCATGGATGAGGAGCCCTAAGATGTTCTGTGACTTTATCACTACAGGGAAAGTCCCAGTGTGGGCATTCCCTCTAACAACTGGTACCTGTCCATGCCTTATTAAAGAATCTCTAGGTTGTTGCTTGAGGGGCACAGAGATTAAGTGATTTGCCTTCCTAAGTGACTTGAATGATCTAATAAGCATCAGAAGTGGGATTTGAACCTATGTCTTTCCTGATCCTGAGTCCAACACTCTATCAGCTATGCCAGGATGCCTCTGACTAATAGGCTGGGATTGGGGGTACAATTTTATATTCTTCCCTTCAAGGCAAAATTGGCCAGTAATGGTGCAGGAAGGTCATATAAGTATCATCATCACTATTTTTCAGATGAAGAAACTGAAATAAGTGATTTGCCAATGGTAGGAGGATGACATTATCTCTATCTCTATCTCTACCTCTATCTCTATCTCTATCTCTATCTCTATCTCTATCTCTATCTCTATCTCTATCTCTATCTCTATCTCTATCTCTATCTCTATCTCTATCTCTATCTCTATCTCTATCTCTATCTCTATCTATATATCTATCTATGTATCTATCCACCCATCTATCTATCTATCTATCTATCTATCTATCTATCTATCTATCTATCTATCTATCTATCTATCTATCTATCTATCTATAGTGTCAGGAAGATTACCAAAGGTTACTGAGTCCAATCCTCTCATCGCATAGATCAGCAATCTTAGGCCCACATTAAGTGACTTGCCCAAGGTCATTCAGCTAGTAAGTGTCACAACCACTACCCACATCAAGGTCTTTCTTAATTAGAATGCTCTTCCACTTCATCTTTGTTTCTTGGAATCCTGAGCTTCCTTCGAAGACACAGCTCAGGTGTCATCTCCTACATGAAGCCTTCCCCTAATCTCCCAGTTGTTAACACCCTTTCTTGAAATAACTTTGTATGATTTTATATATAAGTTGTATTCATTCATTCTCTGGAGACTATAGTGTTCCTTGACTCCCAGACATTAACAACATATGAAGAATTTGATATTGAAAAGATAGGGACTTGTTTTAGGGAGCAGGTGAAGGTCCTTAAAAAGAAAACAAAAAACTACCAATTGTCAAAGATAATCCAGGCTGCTTTGTTTAATTCTGGGCTGAGCTCATTGTTTATTTGCAGTGTCCAAGAGAAACACACATACATACATGCACACATGTAAGTGAGCTCTATAGGTTATCCATCCAACTGCATACCATTGTCTCAACTCTCACCCTTCATCCACTTTGTTTTTCCTGAGTAGATGGTCTGTCTGGATTTTTTTGAGAGAATATAGATCTCACCTAGGCTTTAGGTAATATTCTAGGGTTTGGATGCATTTAGCACACGGACATTTGCAGACAGGAATAGCTGGAGGACCTCAACTTGAAGTGAAATTGAGGCTTATCCAAAGGGCAAAAGAGAGGTGTGTGGTGGGTGTGAACATGTTGCAATGCATTACGAAAAAGGAATCATGAAGGATGAGTGGCACTTCCCTCTCTAGACCTCAGTTTTCCTCATCCTTAAGTTGCCCAGGATGGAGGTACTAAACATTGACTTCTAAGGTCCCTTTCAGCTTGAATATTCTCCAAGATGATTCACTAATTGATTATTTTTAGGAAATAATTTGAAAATTTCCCCTTTTATGGATTATAGATGCATAATGTATATGTATGTATGTATGCATGCATATATAGTTACATATGCCTATATATACATATAGATGCTGTATATATGTATGTATGTGTGTATTATATATATATATATATGTATATATACATATATATATTTATATGTATATTCCCTTTGAAAAACAAAACCAATTTCCATTTCAGATATGTTTGTCATTGCTCATTTTCGTTTCCAAGGAATCTTTTCTCTCAGGAGCTCAAGGCGCTTTATCTAAACTTGGAAATTGTTTTAATTATATTGCACCTGCAAAATTTAATGACTGCCCCTGTGCACCTGAAAAACTGGTGCTTATGTACAAAGGGGTATTTCCTGTCTGGAAACTGGGTAATTGCTTCCACAAACAGTAATTACATGCACAGTTACCTGATCTGTGTATACACAAACACCCCTTTGTGTGTGCATAATTACCCAATTTGCATATGTAAAATTCCTCTTTGTGTACTCAAATGTGAGCTGCAGCCCAGAGGACCCCAGGCAAACCTGCTGCCTCAGCCAAGGCAGTCTCCTCAGCCTTGGGGGTCCCAAATGCCACATCTGGTCCAGAGTTCTAGGGCCTACAAGGTATTGGTTAGGCAACAAGATAATTTGGACTTCTCCATGACTGAACAACTTAACTGCTACAAGGAAAAGGGAACTTGGCTTGGAATTCAGGAGACCTGGGACCGTGGACTCACACACAGAAACCACTTGCCTAGAATTGCCTTGGGGCTAAGTAGAAGGTTGGTTTAAGTCAAACAATTGATTTTGTTTTGTTTTGTAGTATAGTGTGGTAGAAACATCCCTGACCTTGGAGTCAGAAGATCTGGACTGAAATTCTGTCTCTGCCATTAAATCTACAGGTATCAATTTCCTCCTCCGTGAAAGAGAGGAATGGGACTAGCAGACCTCTAAAGTCCCTTCCAAACGGACATCTTTGATGCTGCTTGACCACTTAGCGATGAACTTGCCTATGATTTTGGGGAAGACACCTAATCTCTCCAAACCTCAGGCTCTTCATCTAGAATATGAAAGATTTGGGCTAAACAGTCCCTTCCATCCAGAAAGAATCTCTCACCTAGTTTCGGAAACATTGCTGCTACATGAAGAGATTCTTGGATATGAAGAGGAAATATTCCTAAAAATGCAAGTAAATGTTTAGAATTCATTATCTAGGAAAGGCAGGGAAAGAGCTATTAGGGTGGCACAATAAGGAAATGGAGAATTAAGGAAAATGTTTTTGAGGAACTTCACATTGCTTTGACTCATAAATGTCTTCTCACTGGTTATCCCTCATGCCTGAAATCCTCTCCTTCCTCATCTCCATCTCTAAGAATCACTGATTTCATGATTGTACATGTATAGCCTATATCAGATTGCACACTGTCTTGGGGAGGGAGGAAGAACAAAAAATTAGAACTCAAAATCTTGCAAAAGTGAACATTGAAAGCTATCTTTGCATGTAATTGGAAAAAATAAAATACTATTAAATGGGGTAGGAAGAAATTAAGAAATCACTGATTTCCTTCTAACCTGAGACCAAACAATACCTTCTGCAGGTAGCCTTTTTGGGTCCTGTCAGCCACTAGTGTTCTTTTCTTGAAGATTGCCTTCCAATTCTATATTTATTGATTTATGTGCATATTGTCTCCTCCATTAGAATGTAAGCTTCATTAGGGCAGACTTGTTTGTTTGTTTTGTATCCCAGTGCTCAGTATAGTGCTTAGCTCATAGCAATTGCTAAATAAATGCTTAATTGATGCCAGTAGCTCCTATGTCTATGACACACTAGAGTCTGGCCAGTGTTTTCCTCACAAGAACACTGAGAGAGTACTATTATCTTTGTTTTAGAATTTGGGAAACTGAAGCCCAGGACAATGAAGCTACTGAGGAGTGAGCAAAAGCTTTAAACTCATAGGATTGTAGGATTTTGATCTCAAAGGGATAATCTAGACCAGGGGTGGGGAACCTGCAGCTGCAAGGCCATATGGAGCCCTCTAGGTCCCCAAGTGTGGCCCTTTGATCGAGTCCAAGTTTTACAGAACAAATCTTTTTATTAAGGGAATTTAACTTGGACTCGGTCAAAGGGACACACTTGAGGACCTAGAGGGCTACATGTGGCCTCGAGACTACAGGTTCTCCACCCTTGATCTAACCCAACCTTCTCATTTTGCAGATAAAGAAACTGAAGCCCAAATTGGGACTTGCCCAAGGTCGCCTAATAACAGAAGAGTCAGAATTTGAACCCAGGTCTTGCCAATGAACTATACCACCAGACCCTCAATCCCAAACACTTTCAATTCGTGGAGAACGGGCTGTGTGTTTGAATGCTCAATCTCAGAGCAGCAGCTGGATTTGGAATTATAGGAGTGAGGTTTGAAACCTGCTTCTGGAACCTACCTTAGTGGTGTGACCTTAGTCAAGCCCTTTCACTTCTCTGAATTTTGGTTCCTTTGTGTGAATAATGGAGGGGTTTGCTTCTCGATCTTAAAGTCCTTCCAGTTCTGAATCTACAATCCTCTGACTTGGTTGGGCTGTGGTGGAGAGAATGCTAAGGTGGAACAGAAATGTTTTGAAAGCACAGCCTTCCCCACAGAGAACAAAATTCTTAGAAACCACTACTGGTCATGAAACTGAGTCACTGGGAAAACTGCTGGGCACTTTGGCTCCAGTGTTATTTTCCTTATATTAACCTCTCTAGGCCTCTGCTTTCTCATGTTTAAAATGAGGAGGTTGGGGTGGATCAGGGATTATTAATCCTTTTTTGTCATAATCTCTTTTGATAGTCAGGTAAAACTGAGGGTCCTTTTCTCTTAAATGCATAAAATTAAATACATAGGATTACAACAGACACCAAAAGTTAGTGAAAACAAAGATGCCATTTTTTACCATCCAAGTTCACAAACCCCCTGCAATCTAGCCACAGACCCCTCATGTGGTTTGTGAGCCCCAAGTTAATGACCTCTGGACTAGATCAGGGTAGGGAAATGTGCAGCCACGGGTGGCCTTGAGGCCGCACGTTCCCCATCCGTGGACTAGATGATCTCTGAGGTTTCTTCCAGTTCTCAAATCTAGAGGTTTCCATGCTGGCTGAGCACCATAGGCCTTGTGGGATATTTGTGGCATAACCATTGGTGGTCTTGAGTCCATTTGATTCTTAGCCCTGTTCTGATCCCACTCTCCCCATTGCTTCTCCTACCTCATTCTCTGAGAGGGCCTGGAATGATGAGTTCTGTTATCATTCAACCAGATCCACAGCGGAGCTGGTCTGCAGGTACTTACTTGATGGACACATGTCTCATATGTCTCAGGCAGCTCTGATTGTCATTGTGTTGACAGAATCTCCGAGGAAAGCTCATCCATGTTCTGAAGCCTCTTGACAATCTGTTCTGTGCTGAATGGAGCCTCATTGTTTCACCAAGATGTACAATTAGGCATTTTAAGCAGTGGATGCGCCCACGTGGTGATTACTGCCTCTCCTGACTCATCCTGCCTCTTTGTCTCTTTCTCTCTTAGCTGAACTGGGCATGCAGGGGGGCTCTTCCTGTGATTTGGGCCTCTTCTTCATGGCACTCTGTCAAATCCCGCCTGAAGGGACCAATAGCTTTATTTACCTCTCAAGATGGTTTTAAAATAGCCTTTAACACAGCTGTGAATAGCACCATGATGGTAATTACCTTAGCGTAACAGAGAGTAAAGCCAGACTCCAGTGAGCCTCTTAGAAATTATTCGTTGCCTAAGCTTTCTGCATCTGGGACTGCTTGTGCCTGGTGGAGATTAGGGGAGAGGGAGGGGAGTCTCTCTGAAACCTCCAATGGACCCTCCACTAAATATCTTCTTGGCAGCACCCTGCTCATCAAGCAACCAGTCCCCAGTTCTGACTCAGTGACCTCGGGACTATGGGGCACTAGAGAAGAAAGGCCCATTTTTGTGGTAGAAGGCTGTGAAGATCACTGGCCTGTGACTCAGGAGACTGGGTTTTAGTCCTAGCTCTGACACTGACCATGGATGGCCCAATCCAATTCAGTCCAATCCATTTCCAGCCCAACATGCATATGCAAGACAACTAGTTGAGGCCTGGGGTACAAATACAAAACAACAGCACCTCAGTTCCTACTCTCAAGGAGCCAGCATTTGATGAGTTAATACCCCTTTCTAGACCTGATTTTGCATCATCAATTTAGGAACCTTCGAGGTCACCTGGTCCAATCCTCTCATTTAACTGATAAGGGAATTGGGGTCCATAGAGATGTGATCATTTGCCCAACATTACATTTGGAAGGTTCCTAATATATACTGGGGTTGTCTGACTCTAAGACCAACTGAACCATGCCGATTTCTCCATTTATAAAATGATGTGGCCAGATTAGATAGCATAATGGGAATCCCTTTTGTCTAAGAGTTCCAATAGATGGCCACCAGAGTCAAATTGGGTGACCACGATTCTGTGATTAGAAGGCCCTAAGATCCCTCCTAGCTCTAATGATCTGTAAGACACACTCTGAGACATCCTTCCTGCTCTTGAAAAACCTTTAGCTTAACAGAGCAGACAGGGCGCTTTATCAAGAAAACATGCAAAACTAGCTAGCATTTGTGTAGCTTTTCTCATGTTATCATATTTAATCTTCACAACAACCCTGCTAGGTAGGTACTATTATCATCCCTATTCTACAGATGAGAAAACTGAGACAACCAGAGGTCTGCTTGCTCAGGTGACTTGCTCAGGGTCACACAGCCATTAAGTATCTAAGGCTGGATTTGACCTCAGTCTTCCTGACCTTTCATTCAGCACTTTATCTGCTGCAGCACTTAGATTAGAGATGGGAAAGACTGGTGTAGTCTTGAATAGTCCTGAAGGGCTTCCTGGAGAAGGTAAGCCTAGAGCTGGACTCTGAAAGATAGGCAAGATATGGACAAAGGAAGAGAAATTAAAAGGGCTTTCTAGGGGCTGGCCAAGAATGAATGTGGCACGTGCAAAAATAATGGAGAAAAATACTGGACAGAGTTAGAGGACCTGGATGTGAATCTCTGCTCCTCGTTGTGTGATTTTGCTAAGTTCTTTTCCTTCTCTGGGCCTTTGTTTTCCTAATCTGTAAAATTAAGAAGTTGTACCTCAGGGTCCCTTCTGTCTGTAATTATGATCTGATGAGACTCCTGATATTATTGGGAGCTTCAAAGAAATCCTAAGATAGCCTCATTAGGCCTTGATCCTCTTTCTCCTACTTACTGCTATGGAATGACTGACGTGGTCTATAGAACCAGAACCACCAGGTGGTGGCTAAGGCTGTGACCCAGATGCTACCAGTTTCCTGCCTGTCCAATCCTTTGTTCAAATCGAGGCTGGGATTAGTTCAGGTTTGCTCATTGATAGCTGTTGCTGCCATCCCCATAGTAAGCTTAGTCTTAGCTCCATCCTATCATTGCCATCATTATCTTCTCCTAATCTCCACATGCCTCCTGAGACCATTCTTTTGTCATGGTACAGTGGAAAGATAGCTGGTTTTAGAAGCAGAATATCTGAGTTCAAACTTTTGTTTCATTCCTTACCACCTGTGTAAGCTTGGGTAAGTCACTTCTTTTGGGCCTCAGTTTCTTTACTTGTAAAATGAGGGGGACAGACTTAATGACCAACAAAATCCCTTCTAGTTCTAAATAAATGACTATGGTCCTGGATCACTTCCTATGATTTTTTTTTCTATTTTCTGTTGTTGTGCAGTTGCTTTTCAGTCATGACCAACTGTTTGTGATCCCATTTGGAATTTTCTTGGCAAAGATACTGGAGTGGCTTGCCATTTCCTTCTGCAACTCATTTTACCGATGAGAAAACTGAGGGAAACTGGGTGAAGCGACTTGGCCAGGGTCACACAGCTAGTAAGGATATGAGGCTGGATTTGAACTCAGAAAGATGAGTCTTCCTGCCTCCAGACCTGGCACTCTATCCACTGTACCACCTAGCTTCCCTTTCTACTTTCTGGTACTCTCCAATACCTTAGCTTTCTTCTGAAGGCAACTCATCTCTGGGCACCCTTTCCACGTCTGGCTGTTCTTTCTCTTACACCTCCTGGATACCGAAGAGGCAGCAGAAGCAGTAGGTATGCTCATTGCTCTCTACTGCCACTTTAAGGCCCTCTGGCCTCAACACTCAGCAGCCACTCCCCTTCCTTTCAAGTCCTCTCTGTTCTTTGCAGATCCTTGTTGTTGCCATCTTTGGACTTCCAAGTCATCCTCATTGATTCCCAATAGGTGCAGTACTTGGTTCCCGGACTTCTCCATCTCGACTCTTCCAATGACCATTGTCTCTCATCTACCTCAATCTTGCACAGGAATGAGCACAACATATAAAATACCCCCACCCCAGTCCCAGCTCAACTACATCTGTCCCAGGTGCTGGAATTTCTAGTTATGGTAGCTCTGATGATCAATCAATCAATCGATAAAATAAAGTCAATAAATATTCAGTCAGTCAATAAGCATTTATTAAGCTCCTGCTTTGTTCCAGGCACTGTGCAAAGTACTGAGGATACAAAGAGAGATAAAAATCCCTATTCTCAAGGAGCTCACTGTCTAATGGGGAGAAAATATGAAAACAGCTATGTACCAACAAGCCACAGACAAGGATAAATGGGAAATAATCAACAGTGGGATTATGGGGGATTAGGAAAGACTTTTTTGTAGAAGGTAGAATTTTAGCTGGGACTTGAAGGAAGTTGGGAGACAGAGATAAGGATGGAGAGCATTCCACACATGGGGGATAGTGAAAACACTTAGTAATTGGGAGATAGACAAGAACACCAGTCTTGCAAGAGCTAAGTTGAGGGCAGGAAATACTTGTGTAGAGTTAAGAAAGGGCTGTTTCCTTCTATTCCCTCCCTAGCCCCTTCCCAACACCTCCACCCCAACCTTCTCTTGGTACAAGTCACCAAAATTAAAAAAAATACATATGTTATACATCTTATTGATATCTTTTTTAAAAATATCATCTATTCGTTATCTAAATGTATTTCTCTCTGCTCCTTCCCACCCAAGAACCACCCTTATAACAATGAATACAAAAAGAGTGGGAGAAAAAGTTTGGCAAAACTAAGCAATCTATCAAAGAAGTCTACTATTAAGTATAATGTTCCTCACCCATAGTCCCCCCACTACAAAATTATTTTTTAAAGAGAAAGAAAGGAAGGCAGAGGAAAAGCTTCCTTTTTGTGACCTTGGGAACTCTAGAGAATCAGCTCTAGGAGAGCCACCCCTGTCCTCCTACTTACTCAGCCACTTATACCTGATAAAGCAAAGTCCTTCTGTCTGAATTTGCTTCTCCAGTTACTCCACAGGAAATGAGAAACTTTATCGGAAAGCCTTAAGAAAAGAATCTTAAGCAGCCGTCTTTTCTTTCCTCTTAGAACATTAATGACTGATTCCATTATATATCTAGGCTTATTTGGTGGTGTAGCTTCATTTAGAGGAAAGATGCTCGAGTCCTGGATTCTATTTCTAGCTCTAACATTCATTAACTGTCTGACCTCAAGCAAGTCAGTCCCTTCTAAGACTCTACTTACTCATCCAGCAAATGGGGATAACTATACTTGGATCACCTACCCTGTAGGGTCATTGTCTGGGTAATGGAAGGAAACCTTAATGCACTCCAGAAATGGGAGTTGTTATTAGCATCACGCTGGGGATGGTCCCAAAGTTCTCATCTCCTCCTCTGGCTCCTTTTTATCTCCATGGCTGCAGAGGAACCTAAGGAGTGTGTACGTTCGGCTGACTATGGTAGGTCAGCATGGTAAGTTGGTCAGGCTGTAATGAATACCCAGCTTGTGGTGGGTATTCTACCTTAAGGAAGTACACGGCAGACTCTTCTGCACCCTGTGAAAGGCTGATAGGGAGCCTCACTTGTACAAGATAGATTGGAAATAATCAGTAGAGAGAAGGCAGTAGGATTATGGGGGATTGGGAAAGGCTTCTTGTAGAAGGTGGGATTTTAGCTGGGTCTTGAAGGGAGCCAGGGAAGCCAGGAGGCAGAGATAGGAAAGAGAGCATTCCAGGCATGGAGAATAGCTGATGAAAACACTTAGAAGTTGAAGATAGACAGGAGTTGAGGTGAGGACAGGAGATACTTGTGTAGAGTTAAGAAAGGGCTATATCCTTCTGTTACATCCCTCCCCCCCAAGCTTACACTCATACCACAGGGTCAAAGGATGTCAAGGGATCAAAAAAGTCAAAGGATGCAGGTTCAAATTTCAGGTCTGCCAGTTAGTACCAGTGTGACCTAGGGCATGTTGTTGGATCTCTCTGAGCCTCAGTTTCCATCTGTGTAAAATATGGGGTTTGAATAAAATGAGATTTAAGGCCTCTTTCATCTGGAGATGCTGAATACCAAGATTTGGGGAGGTCTTCCTTTGCTCCTTATCTCTTGATAAGGCCGGGAGGGCCATTCACCTCATCTAGGCACTCTAGCGGTCATCCTGGCCCTGGTGTGATGGGAGTAGCCAAAGCCTCCTGGGCAGTTCTGCTGAGTGGGCAGCCGCAGGTGCACAGGCCGGGTGGCAACGTGATGTGGATGATGAAGTGGCTGAGCTCGGCTCCTTGGGGTGATTTATGAGAAGTGGGCATGATCGTGCCATCTGGATCACAGTCTGTGCTTCAGGGAGTGCGGCTAGTTGGGGAATGGGCAGTGCGGAAGGACATTCTGACTGGCTGAGGCAGAGAAGGCAGGGAAGGCTGAAGAGCAGGCAGCAAAAGTGCAGACGCTGCATGAATTGCACCACAAAGCAGCCCTAGGTAAGTGGATACCCATGCAGGTGAGGCCTGCTGACATCCACATGGGCCAGGCCTGGGATGTGCTGACCTTGGGAGCAGAGCAGCAGAATTGACACAGACATGAGATGGCAAGGGGATGGGCTGCCCTGGGCCCAGACTATCACAGTGGTGCAGTGGGAAGAATGTTGATTGAGTCAGATGATCTGGGTTTGAATTCTGACCGCCATTTGATACATATGTGACAGGGCCTTTGGGGCTCATTTTCTTCCTCTTTAAAATGAGGAATTTTGACTCTTCTAGCTCTAATGCTATGATTAACCCTAAACAAGCATATTCTCCTGACATCATCTCTTCAGCCATCTCCCCTGCCTTTGGAATTCTTCACCTTTTCCTCCTCTTATCCTGCCACCTCGGCCTTCCTCCCAGCCCAGACCTTTCTTCCACCAACCGTGGGCCCCAGCCTTGACCTTCCCTGTATGTAGATGTTCTCCCAGAGAATGAAAGGATACTGTATCTGGAGGCAGGGGTCGTGGGTCCTCTTATCTGCAAATGACTAGCTGTGTGACCTTGGGCCAGTTACTTGCTCCCTGAGTTTGAATTTCCTTGTCTTGTTCTATTTCTCTCACAGGGTTGTTCTGGGTGAAGCCCTTAGCAAGCTTTACAAGTGCTATATGAATACAACTTGTTACTATTATCAATAATGGCTCAAGTGAAGACTCCCCAGGCTCTGTGGATATAGAGGCCCTGGACTTCTTTTCTTCACTCCCCGTAAAGGGTAGTGTTGGTACTCAGTTTTTCTAGGAAGGTTGGAGAGGGGATTCTTGCTCAGGTATGCATGGTTTGAATGCAATAACTTTGAAGTCCCTTCCAAATCTGAGATTCTAGAGAGCCTTGTAACGCCCTCATCCGTCCTGCTTCTTTGGACGTCTGTAGTCTTTCTCTTGCCCTTTCAGCCTCCCTCCTCCCCATTTCTGTTGTCTGAAGTCCCCAGCTTTCTTCCCACTTGCTTCCTCCCTCTTCAAAGTCTGTCCCCCTTGCCTGGAATGCACTATTTCCTCGCCTGTATCTCTTAGAATTCCTAGCCTCCTTCAAAACTTACCTCAAACTCTATGTTTACTTGAAGGCTTTCCTTATGTTGGCAGGTTGGTGGTGCAATGCATAGAGTTCTGGGCCTGAAGTCAGGAAGACCTGAGTTCAAATCCAACCTCAGACACTTACCAGCTGCATGACCCTGGGCAAGTCACTTCACCATAATCTAACTCAGTTTCCATAAATGTAAAATGGGGATAATAATAGCACTTACTTCCCATTGGTTGTTGTGAGGATCAAACACATTATTTGTAAAGTACTTAGAAGAGCTGGCACATAAAAAGGCACTTAATTCTTGTTCCCTTTCTCCCTCAACTGCCAGTACCTCCCCTGGCAGAAATTACCTTGTATTTACTTTGTGTATATTTTGCATACAATTATATGTTTCCGTATTATCTTCCCTAATGGAATGTAAGTTCTCTGGGGCAGACACTGTTTCATTTCTGTATTTGTAAACTCAGGATTAAGAACAGTATCTAGAACATAGTAGGTACTTATTAATTGCTTGCCAATTGATTGAAATAGTATTTTGAAAGTGGTTGAAATTGAAATGGAAAAGATTGAGAAGTATTTCTAGAGATCAAATGAAGGTTGTGTCTCGTGAATGCTTAGAGCTGGGCAGATCAGATCTGCCCTAAGTGGAAGCTGCTCCCAAGAACTGATTCTCCAACAAGTCCTTCAAGAAGTCTCAAGTGTCTCCTCAGAAAGTCCTCTCCCAAATGATTATTTTTAGTGCATGACACCAGGAGTTGTACAGATTTTATATCATCCATGAAATCCTAGCAAGATTTTATTTCTTGATTTTTTTAATCACCAAGTATTTCCTTTTCTATAGAAAAGGGAAAAATTTTTTCTAAAGAAAAGTACAATAGAGCACTGGAGTTCAGGTTCAAATCCAACCTCAGACATTTATTGGCTGTGTGATTCTGAGCAAGTCACTTCACCTCTGTCTGCCTCTGTTTCCTCATCTGTACAGTGGGAATAATAATAATAGCACCCTCTATGAGTTGTTGGGAGGATTAAATGAGATAACATTTACAAAGTGCTATATAAATGCTAGTTATTATTCTTCTTGTTAATAATAATAAGCACACAGGCAGGAGACCAAGAAGGTTTGGAGCCTCAATCCCAGACCCAGCAAGGACAAGTCTTTTTTTTTTTTTAAACTTCACAAGTAGCTTCTGATCACAATGAATGAAGCTGAGTCAGTCGGATCTCAGAGAGAACTTAGATATGAAGAACTATGGAATTTTAGAAGTAGAAGGAGGCTTTGAGGACATTTGGTCATTCATGTAATAAGAATTAACTAAGTGAGCCTGTGTATAGGGCTAGGTGCTTGGCGAGTTGTAAAAATTAGATCAAGACATGTTTCCCTGCCCTCATGGAGCTTGCAGTCATAGGATAGTAGGGTACTAGATTTAGAGCTAGAAGGGACCTTAGCTTACAGATGAGGAAACTGAGTCCAGTGACTTTCCTAAGGACGCCTAGTTAGCAAGGAGCAGAGATTATCTGATTATCGAACCCAGATTATCTGACTCCAGTTCAGCACACTTTCTTCTGTACCAGCACTGTGTCTCTAATTCTCCTGTTTGACAAAGGAGGAAGATGAAGCCTTGGAAGGGAAATGACTGGACAGAGTCACAGAATATCAGGTTCAGAAGGGACCTCAGAGGTCACCTAGTTTAGTGCAAGGGTAAGGTTTTATCCTCATTAAATTTCATCTTCTTGGCTCTGGTCCTGGTGTTCTAGCCTGGCTAAATCTTTGGGGATGCTGGCTCTGTCAGGCCTTGTGTTAGCTAGCCTTCCCAGCTTTGGGTCATCAGTGGATCTGATAGGCAGGTTGTCCATCATACTTTCATCCAAATCCTTGCAAATGTCTCGCAATGAGTCACTGACACAGTTGTGATTCCCACCCAGATGAATCCATAAGTATAACAGAACAAATCTGATCCCTCTTCTTCCTGTTGACCCTTCTTCAGATATTTGAAGGCCATGATCAAGTCCATTCCTAAATCTCAGTCTCTCCCCTATGCTCTACCTTCCTGACCCAGTATTTGCCTGGGCTCCAGCAGCCTCTGGCCTCCTTACCTCTTAGACTCCAGCCACGGGGACAAGGGGCATTGTAGGAAGCAGAAGCTTCACAGAATAGAAAGAGCCTTGAGGACCTGGGTCTCAATGCTGGTTCTTTCACTTATTCCCTGTGTGGCCTCAGGCAAGCCACTTAACTTTTGGGGGCCTCAGTTTCTTTATTTGTCAAATGAAGAAATTGTACTCCATGACTTCTGAGCTTGATTCCTGCTCTAAATCCCTCATACGTTAGGTCCAGGACCTCTGGACTAGGTAGCAAAGGCAGAGCCCAGGACCTCAGAGTCTCTGATGTTTGTTTAAAGGTCGTATATCCCTCTGTCTAAAAAAGACCAGAATTCAAGGTAAAAAAAAATCCAATTTCCGGTGGTGGTGGTGGTGGTGGTGGTAGTGGTATGTAGCAGGGGTGGGATGATGGTACAGCAAGGAGGCATATTGTGACAGAGGGAGAAAGAAAAGAAAAATAAAACCTTTGTGGAAAGAAAATAAACACTTTTAATGTTCATGTGGGAACCTCTCTCTGAGATCTCTTCTAGTACTAGAATTCTGTTCTAAGATCTCTTCCCACCTCTGACATTCTAAGATTATGTGGCAATTCAGAACGCTTGAGTACCAATCCCACACTCCTATTACCACTCCCCCCTCTTTCTCCACCTCCCTCCCCTCCCCACCCTGGCTTCTCAGTTTGAATTTGGATCTAAAGAAGATTAAAAGATACTGTTCTTCTTCATTAAATCTCTATTTCTCCAAGTCTAGTAGGAGTTTACCATCCTGACTCCTAGAATGATTTGGAGGCTTCAATTCATTCCCCTCAGAAGGTGGGTTCTCGATTCCACTGATATCTTGCCAGAACTGGTTCATTAAACTTGGGTAGCAAAGAGGCCTCTTAGCAGAGAGTCCTGTTTTAAAAATTATTTTAGGGTGGCTTCTAGGTTTATTCTGTCAGGCCAATTTCCAATGACACAAATTCTCCTCTCTGTTTCCCCCACCTCCCCTCTAGAAACATACACCAACCTCAACATATAGGAACCTTATTTCAAAGCCTGAAAGGGCCCCATTGTTTATAGCTTTGGTTGTATCCAGACCATAGGTACCCTGATATCTGGAAGGTAGGGAGCCAGAACTCTGGGGTTCCATTTCCTTCTCTTTGGCTCTTATTCTCAGGCTGAGATGGAAAATCCATGATTTTTGCAAGAGAAAGAATTGACAGATGTACTTCACTGACATCTGGTTTCTTGGGTGTATGGCTCAATTGCACCTGCATTTTGTGGCACATGTTCCTTTTTTGGAGGGGTGTGTGGAGGGGAAATGATCAGTTTCTATTCTGTGCCTTAGTTTCTTTATTTGCAGAATGATGGATTAAAGTATTTCCTTACTTTTCATGCCCTTTGAGAAGCTGACATGAAGTTTGTTTTGAATATTCAAGGATAGAAGGTAATGTGATGGCAGACATTCACTGAATTTCTTATGGTTAGTAACATCGAGTCAAAACTAAGGCAGGACAAATAAAGCTTTGCTTCAGGACACAAATATTTGAGGGTTACAAATTTTCCCAGAGATGGGACATTTCCTTGTTGCAGTGAACTACTATTCCTGAATTTTGCCTTGAGGTCCTTTGCCTGCCTTTACACTGTAGTGCTGCCAAGTCTCAGGATCTTTTCACTGTAGTACTCCTCTCCTGCCCTCAACCTTTGTACCTCTGTGGGAAAAAAAAGGGTCTGACATGGGCCACTTCTTCTCCTGGAACAGCTATTCCTGTGGTCCTTTGCTCTACACACATTCCTTCCCTGCCTCCCCCTCCCCCAAGTATTTTTGCTTCAGGTGAGAAGATTTGTAGTTATGGCTCTGCCCACAGTAGTTTCTCTCTAGAAATGCCCACACTAAGTGCCTGGGTTGAAGGAACAGAGGCACTTTGAATAATTCAGGACTGTTACCTAGTGGGAATCTGACTTTGCTGGTAATAGGAGTGAAAGTACAGCTGGGGGGGGGGGCAGGGCACTAATTCCATGGGTGGCACTCAGCCAGGAAATTAGCAGTGATCAATGAGAGCAGAAAAAATGGGAGAAATAAAGCCTGGATTAGGCTTCAAGTGAACAACAGTATATATTCTGTCCTCCATGAATGATGGAGCAGGATGGGGAAAGAGGTATGTTATGTGGTGGAAGAACACGGGATATGGAGTCCAGAAGACCTGGGTTCAAATCTCACCTCAGCAAGTTATTCCTTATGAAACTGTGAATAACTCTTTTCCCTCTGAGCCTCAGTTTCCTCATTTGTAAAACAGGGGGTTGGACTAGCTGGCCTTTAATAGGATCTCTTCTAGCTTAATAGGAATGATTCCGGGATGAGATGACCTCAAGGCTCTCTTCTATCTCTTAATACTATGACCCTGTGCAGGAAGTTAAGAGGTTGTTTATATTAAAAGTGGGCTTTTTCTTATTCTTTCTGATCTGATTCTACCATTATGTCATGGAAGACTTCATGGAGAGCCTATCATCTTTCAATGAGTCTCTATGAAGGACAGTTGATGCTGTCACCCCTACTTTTCTTTTCCATGATCTCCTTTCCACAAAAGAATCAATGTGTCCCTGGGCTTCCTTGGCAACATACTCGCCAGGCTCCATGTGCTTTCTGGGAGGCCTAATTTATGGTTTCAAATGACAGAATACTTCTGTCTCTGGAAGTCATGAGCAAAGGCACTTTTTAAGTAATGTGAAAACAATCTGTTGCTTTTGTATAAAATAAACCCCCCAAATGTCTCTGATCCATCGATGTAAATTTCTTTTACATTGAAGAAATTCTCTCTCTCTCTCTCTCTCTCTCTCTCTCTCTCTCTCTCTCACTTGTTTGCTTTTCTCCTCTATTTTCCTTCCTTCCCCGTCTATTTCTTTCCCTCCTTTCTTTGTTCCCCTCTCTTAAAATTGCTTTGCCCTTCCTTCCTTCTTCCTTCCTTCCTTCCTTCCTTCCTTCCTTCCTTCCTTCCTTCCTTCCTTCCTTCCTTCCTCCTTCCTCCCCCCTCTCCCTCCCTCCCTCTCTTCTTCCCTCCCTCCCTCCTTCTCTCTCTTTCTTCTTTCTCTCCTCTCTCTATTTCTTTCCTTCCTCTCTCTTTCTTTTCTCCTCTGTCTTTCTCTCCTTCCTTCCTTCCCTCCCTCCCTTCCATCCTCTCTCTCTCCCTTCCTTCCTCTCTCTGTCTCTCCCTCTCTTTCTTTCTTTTTTTTTCTTTCTTTCAAAAAAGGTTTAATAATTGAGGCTTGGGTTACTCTGCTCATAAAATGCAATCATTAGGACAGTGTGGATCAGTCGTTTAGAATGGGAACCAAATGTTTTCTTCCATGTAAATCCATAATGTGGGACTTATCTCCCATCTGCTAAAAACCTCTTTCTAGCAAAATGTTCAGAGTGGGATTGCATTAATAAGGAGACATCAAGTGAAATTCGCTATTTATGTGCCTCCCCCCTGCTCCTGTAAGCGGAGTTACATATTGGCCTTTTATCAATAAACATCTCTACCTGTGGGTTTTTGAGACAGATTAGCAGAGAAGAACCATTATGGGATGAAAGAAGAGGGCATGCTGGGAGAAAAATGAAATCAAACCTTCACCAGTGCAAACACTTCTTTCCAGGATAATATTTGAGTTTTAATTTCTTTTTAAAAAAATAAAATAAAATACAAGATGTTGGAGTCGTTTGGAGATGGCTGACATCTGCCCTGCAATGAGGCTGTTCTCCAAAGTGCAGCTCTCAGTGGGGTATTTGTTTAATTTCTATTGGTTTTGGGCAGCAGCCTATAATGAGGAAAGATATGGGACGAGGCAGGAGATGGCAGCTGGAACTCCTTACCTTTTTCAACATTAGAGGACAAAAGCCTTTTGCATGTATGGGGGTTTTTAGTGAAAATTCAATAACTTTTGCTACAGACACTTTGCTCCAGAACGCTAATAAAGATGAGAGCTCTAATAAAGGGGCCAAATTAGAGATTCAGACTATTAGAGATGAGGGCTTGGAAATATTTCTCTGGATCAGTGCCAATCTCAATTGTCCCAGACATTGAAAAATAGCCAAGCGTGGTATCTAGTATGCCACTAATTTAGGGCCAAGATTATTTTAAGGGGACTTCTAACAGTGTTTGTTTCAAAGGCTCCTTCAAACAGGGAGCAGATTCTATCTGCATGGGATTAATTAAAGGGGACCTACCAAGGATAGTCTGTTGCTTTCCAATTATGTTAAAGCTTCCTACTAGCAAAGTCCCTCAAAGAAAAAGGGCAGACAAGAGTACAGATAGGCTTCTGCCCAAGAGCTGATGTTGTTTTCTCTGCCTTTTGGTCCCCCAAAATGCTACAAAGGTCTGCGGCCAGATGGAGGGAGGTGACTTGCCTGAGTCTATGGCTCAAGTTGGATTGGCCATTGCCTTTGTCTGCTCTCTGTCACTCCTGAGCTGATGGTGATCAATGGGGCCAGCCATGAGGCCCGACTGGGGCATTAAGGGCCAGTTTGAATTCCCCCTGCATGTGAGCAGATGTAATTTGTGTTCTGCTTGGCACAAGAGTAAGTTGACTAATTAGAAGTAACTTAATACCATCCCACTGCTTGGACTCTCAAGTTGCCGGCACCCTCTGTGTAAGGAGGCCAGAGTTCCTTCTTCCTGCTTAGAGAGTCATGAATCAAGGCTTTAGCACAACAATTCCCGGGGCTTATGTTTGTTTGAGCCACGGGGGTAAATTTGCTTTACTTGGAGTCCTGGGAGCAAATGCCTTTTCCAAAGCCCAAACTATATCAGCGATCCACTTTTACTCAGGTGAGGCCAAGAACAGCAGAAACTTTTGCAGCTACGTAGAAAGGCTACTTACAGCCATTTGGTGCCCGTCAACTTCTGGGATGAAGAGAAGCAAACTGATGAGACAGTGTGGAGTAGGAGACAGTCTACGTCACTGAAATGGAACCTGACTTCAGATAGGCTGTGGATCCAGGGAGAGGAGAGGCAAACAGGATTTGAAACTTGTAGGGTCTCTTATTATTACTTATTATTAATATAATAATAATTGTTATATTATATTGTACTATATTATATGTTGTATTGCATTTTATCATATCACAACATATGATCACATTATATATCATGTTATTATAATTATTATTAATATAAGTTTTATTAGAAATGACTTTGAACCTCAGTAAGGCAGTTAAATAAGTTTAGCCACTATTTACATTTAAATTCATTCATTTCCACAGAAAAAGTAACCCACCACTTTGTCAGCCTATCCTCTTTACCCCTCCTAGGCATTGCTCCTTGTCCATTCCTTCTCATTCACTTCCTCATGTGATCTCATGAGGATACACTGTAATCTTGTTCAGCTCTTCTTTTCTTCTCCTCACTTTGTACCCTTTGGAATTCTATAATGCAGTCAAGATGGACAAATGGGAGGAAGGCAGAGAAAACTGGAAAGGACTTAATGAAATACTGTGAAGCAAGAGAAGAAGCAGAACTATCCAGCAACTCATAAGCATGATCGCGTGAGGAAGAGGGAATGAGAAGGAATGCACAAAAAAGAGCAATGGGGACTTAGAGGGAGGACTGGAAAAGCTTCAGGGTGCTTTCTATTTTCAATTCACCAATCAATCGAGAGACATTTCTGAAGCACCTACTATGTGTCAAACCCTAGGAATATAAAGACAAAAGTGAAACAATGTCTACCCCCAAGGAGTTTACATTTTAAAATGGTAGAAAACATGTATCTACAGAGATATATACAAGATTCCTACAGCACAAGGTAACCTAAAAGGGGAAAGCACTTTAAATGTAAAGAGTAACATATTTATTCATTTCTATTGACCTTTAGTTTTTGCTTTCTAATTATTTCTTATCTTTGTGTGTGTGATATCATGGGTATAAGGAGTCGTCTGGGGAAGACATTCCTTTTACCAAGGCAGACAGGCAACTATCTTGCAATTTATTGTTTTAGAGAATTGTCTGCGTCACCAAGAGGTTAAGTGACTTGACCAGGGTCGCATGGCCATATTTGTCAGAGATGGGACTTGAATCAGAGGTCAGCTCTCTATCCACCATGTCAGGCTACCTCTAATAAAACACTTAATTAAATTAAAAAAAAGAATGAAGCTAAATCTTCCCTTTTCTAGATCTCTCAGCAAAAACTGCTGATTTTCTACCCAGATTTCATACTCCTTCAGAGGTGGGGCATCTCAGACTGTTCAAACAGTACCAGAATCACCAAGCAAGTGGGAAATTCAGTCAAACAACTGGGTATTTTTTGAGGGGTGGAATGAAGTGGTGGAGTTGAAGGTCTGGACATGTGATTTTAACTCTGCAAGACTCTTGAATTTGTTTCTTATACATAATTGGCTATGTGATCCAGAGCAAAGAATAATCTCAGTGCCCCAGGTAGCTGTCTGAGAATGTACAGAGAAGGTGCCAATCTGCGTTGACAGAGGAAAGGTCTCACCTGTATCTCCCCACCGATGAAGCTAGGTAAGTCTGGGCTCCTGCCAAAAATTAATTTAAGTTACAGGCATTGATCTGCATTGGTAGGTGAAGTTTCATACAAATTACAGATAGTTAGTTATGGATGGGGGGATGTTGGCAAGTTTGTGAACTGGCATCATTTGCACTAAAAAAATGCACACACATGTACACACACACACACACACACTCAATGTGTGCATGCACACACCCCAAAATAGTTTGCAAGACTTTTTCATTTGTTAATAGGTTGTGTTGGTACCACCAATATTTAACAACAATGTTGTGCCAGGAGCAACACAAGAGGACAAACACAAGAGGTAGTGTCTTGAGGTAGATAGAGGACCAGCCTTGGAGTTATGAAGTCCTAGGTTCAAATTTTGCCTCTGTCAGACAATAGGTACCAGATCATGGGCAAGTCACTAAACCATTAAGTGCTCTATGTAACTTTAAGTCTATAGTTTAAGGATAATTTTTGAATGTTGGTTTTCACACTGGAAGATTCCCTAAACTGATGAAATAACAGGATGGTACCCACAATTTTATTTTATTTTATTTTTGGAGGGATTAAGTGACTTACCCAGGGTCATACAGTTAATAAGTATCTGAGGCTGGATTTGAACTCAGGTCCTCCTGGCTCCAAGGCTGGTGCTTTATCCACTGTGCCACCTAGCTGCCCCAGGGATCAACAATTTTAAATTAAAAATACACATACATACATAAAATATATTTTAACAAGCACTAGTACATACAGATGGCATATAAAATTGAAATCTAGGCATATGTAGATGAAATCAGAAATAGTTCCTGATCTTGAGGAGTTCTGATACTTTTATGAATCCCTGAGTTCATTGGCTTCCATCAATGAAGTTTGTAATGCCTCCATATCTTCTTATCCTCTGGGATTCTTATACATATCTTTCTGAAGGACCTATGCCTAACACTCTGGAGTTTTCCTTAGGTCTTTTTAGTGTTTTGTAGATACTTTTACCAAGGCAGCATTTGAATTGTTTAGTTTTTGTCCTATATCCTCACGATATGATTGGCCCATGTCCTCTTTCTGATCACACACAGCTTTAATGATACCTTTTACATTATTTTGCATGCACAAGTCACAAGTGGTGATATGACTATGCCAGTATATGCCTACTATGTGTCTTTCCATTGCCCTATGGATCATCTGGAATTGCCATTTTTCTGAAATAATAGAATGCCATGATTTGCAGTCATACAGTATCCCGGGGAGAATATCTGTATTGAAGAGATATGGCTCTGTGGCACTGAGTAGCTTGGGAGAAGAGAAGACTGGGCAGCAGGGGGTAAAGTAGGGAATATATTTTCTGTCTTCCTATATTTGAAGGGCTGTCATAGGGAAGATGGATTAGATTTGTTCTGTTTAGCCTCAGAGGAGAGAACCAGAAGCCATGGGTGGAAGTTACAAAGAAGAAAACTTAGACTTGATGTCTGGAAAAGCTTCCTGACAATTAGAGCTGTCTAAGAGTGGGATGAATGGGCTGCCTTTAGAGGTGATGGCCTTTAGAGGCTAGATGACCACTTGCTTGTTGGCTATGTTATAATGGGGATTCCTTTTGGGTATGACTTCCAACTCTTAGATTCTGTGATTATGAGTATTGAAAATGTGGGACAACTTCTTAAATCCAGCTGGATTTCCTGCTATTCAGTCCTTGGACCAGCTCATTGTCCATTTGTAGCATTGATCCAAGATATATGTAATGGTGGACAAACTCAGTGGACTCTCCATTTATATGCATCACACACACATACCTATATGTCTGTCTGCCTGTCTATGTATATTCCGAAAAATTGTTTCTCTGATGCATCATTGTTGCAGGGACATGATTCTGGATTCTTGAAGGCTATACTAGCAAAGCTCAAACTGTAGAGGGTTATACTATTCTGGAAGGCAGAACTGTAAACCATTATGGGGCAAGGGGGCCTTGCCTTCACAGGATGAAAAGACATGGATGGTCCTCAATTTCTACTGCTAAAGGAAGTACCCATATCACTGACCGTAAGAATTTAGAGACTTCGAGTTGAGACAGACTTTCAAGGTCATCTCTCTCATTTTACAGATGAGAAAACTGAGTCCTAAAGAGGTTAAGTGGTTTGTGAAAGCTCATATGGTAGTAGTAAGTGATAGAGCCATGATTCCAACACTGCATTCTTTCCCATCACTCATCTCTAGAAGTATGAAGTATACCAATTGACAAAGTGTGCCCAAAGTCATAGGACAATTTTCAGCTTTACTAGCTGAAGACTGTCCTGAGACTTTGAGGAAAGCTCTGCAATTACAAATATGAAGGACATTTTGAAATTGTTCATCGAGCTGGTCTCCCTCAGGCTAAAATACTCAAACATAGCCAGGGGTTTACTTGGTCTTTGAACAAACAGTCAGTCACTCAGCCCTCCAACATTTGTTAAATACTTATGTGCCAGACACTGTGCTGGGGGTAGAAAGAAAAGCAAAAATAGTATTTGCCCTCAAGGAGCTCACACTCTAGTACAATGGTGATGGATTTAGAGTCAGAGGACCTTTGTTTGAATTCTGGATCTGTCACTTACTAACTGTATGATCCTGGGCAAGTCATTTAATCTCTCTGAGACTCAGTTTCCCCATTTGTAAAATGAAGAGTTTGGATGACTTCTAAGATCTTTTCCAGATACAAATTTATGTTATTATGATGGTCAATGTTATTTTAAATTTTCCTTGATGTCCTGACTTCTCCCCACTCTGGAAAGAAACTAGATCATGCTTTTTAGAGTAGCACATCTTCCTGCTATGGGCTGAAGGAGTGTCATGTCTATCCTATGAGAGTAAGCACAAGCTCGCACTCAGAAATGGTTCCTGGATAGAATAAGCCCCTAAGTTGCCTTTTATGACCTAGTTCAGCTGGAGGTGCTCTGAGCCTCTCACCTCATGGAGCTGACCTGCCAATGATAAATACCATTTAATTATGGAACAAGGATTTCTGTCATTGCTTTTGGCCAAGCTTCTATTGCTAGAGATTAAACATCATCCCAATACTACTGAATTACCTTTTTAAACCTATTATTTCAATGTGATTAACTTCACCTCTTTTCATTTAGCTGTAAGCAAAATCTTGTTTACAAGGCAAAAAAAAAAAGCATTCCCCGTAATATCGGCAATAATAATAAAAAGGAACACTGCAAGAAAATAATTTATGTGAAAAACAGCAAAAAATGGCATTGATGCATGAGGTGCCTCCTCAATTAATAAAAAGAAGGAAATATTTAAAAACAATTTATCAAGGAAATATATACAGTTCATACATCATGCATTTGGAAAGAATGTACTAATATTCATTCTACAAATAGCTGTGTGACCCCGGGATACTAATTCCTTTGTGTGTGCCTGGAATCTAGGTTGTGGTTACAAAGTAGGAATGGAATTGGGTAGTTGTACACCAATGAAAGGCACCTCTGATGACAAAGAAATGTGCTTGAATTTGGGAAAGTGGTGGCTTTTATTCTAATTTATGCTGACTACTTTGAGGACTGCCCCAATGTATTCATATTTGTGGGAAACACAATTGTTTAGGCAAGACCTGAACTAAAGTTGGGAATTTCACTATGGTGACTCCAGCTTCCGGAAGGAAGAGCTGAGGGAAACCCAGTGGGTTGATCTGATTTGCTTAAGAACTTATTGAGGGAACAAGGGCTCTGTTATTTTAAAAAATAAAATCTCAGAGGGTTTTTATCCAATTGCAGAAAGTTGTAAAGTGAGAAGCTGCCATGTTGGGAGGCCAAGCCCAGTGGCATCTGCTCCTACCATTATGCTAATTGTCAGTTCTGCTGGTGCAGGCGTTTGGAGAGAGGACCCACGGCTGTGTGTTGGCAAAAGAGAGACCGTATGTGTGCTACTGCGTACATTTCTTCCTAATTTATTTTTACCATTTTCTTTTATTGCTCTTCCAGTCCTCAACTCACAGGAAGCTCTTTTACAGGGAGTTGCAGATAAATTAGCATTTGCATCATATTTCACAGTTTACAACAGACTCTCTCACATTTAAAACAATATGCTTTTATAAGGAAAAAAAATCAATATTAGGAGAAGGAATATTTCCACAGATGGTGTCAGTGCTTTAGCCAGAGTTTTTAGAATGCTCAGCTCTCAAAACAAGCTATGTAAGGGCCCATGCTCCGCAGTGTAGGGTGTGAGTGACTTCTCTGCTGGCAGCCACAGAAACAGGATGATAGGACAGGGAAAGTTCGAAACAGATATGCTGTAAGGCATAAGGCAGTCTGTTGGCAGCTAGCAGTTTCTATTTCTGCGTTCCTCTCCTATCCTTTCTCTCTCCTCCTTTTTTGTCCCTTTTTTTTTTTGAGGGAAGGGTTCTCTTAGCTCTATATGTGGTATAGAGCACCAGTTTTGGGTCCATGGGGGATATTCATGGATAGATTTCAGGAGGTCCATGAACTAGGAAGGGAAAAATTAAATTTTAATTTTCACTGGCCTTTTAACTGAATTTTAGCATTTCCTTCAATTATTTAAAAACATGATTCTGAGAAGGGGTCAATAGGCTTCACCAGACTGCCAAAGGGTCCATGACATAAAAGAGGTTAAGAATCTACCTATTGTCTTGTTATTTAGAATTGTTTTGGGAATAGACATATATACATATATATGTATATACAAATATATACACACATTAATATATATTTATTTCAATAAACAGGCAGCTAGATGGTACAGTGGATACAGCACCATGCCTGGAGTCAAGAAGACCTGAATTCAAATCTGGCCTCAGATATTTACTAGCTGTATGATCCTGGGGAAGTCACTTACTACTGTTTGCCTCAGTTTCCTTGTCTGTAAGATGAGCTGAAGAAGGAAATGGCAAACCATTCCAGTATCTTTGCCAAGAAAACCTGAAATGGGGTCACGAAGAGTCAGACACACTGAATCAACTGAACAACAAAAATTTCAATAAACACTTACTAAGGTCTATTGTATGTATCCATGCACATGTATCCAGTGAAACTATATGGATGACAACAGACACAGTTTGCCTTCCAGGGGCTTATGAGTATATAATGAAGGACATTACAAAACACTATATTCTTTAAGAATTTCTGAATAGGCAGCAAGGTGTAAATAGAAGAAGCACTGTATCTGACATCAGAAGATTTCAGTTCAATTCCTGTTACTTATGACCCATCTGACCATAGGCAAATTCTCTAATCTCTCTGAGACTCAGTTTCTCATCCTGCAAAAAATGAGAATGTTGGACTAGATTAGATGATTTCTAAGAACCCTTCCAGTCTTAGATACTAGTGACAATTCATCAGAATGGGGAGATACTCATGTCTCTGTGTGGATATGGAAACTGTAAGAGCTCGAAGAAACTTGGAGATCATCTAGTTCAAACTTCTCATTTTATAGGTGGGGGGATTGAGTACCAGAGATTGGAAGTGACTTACCAAAGGGCAAGGAATAAGTTAGTGGCAGAGCTGGTTACTTGCAATGTGACTAGTTATCTTCCATTGCCAGAATATCGTATGGCTGACTGCCAAGTCTTTGAAACGTACCTACTCAGGACTTTTTCTGAGGGAACATGTCTTTGTTTTTATAATAAAAGTTCCTAGAGAAATCAGATTCACCTTGCTAACATTTGCTGACAGTTTTGTTGGATCAGATCTATAGAATCATAGAATGTCAAATTGGAAAGAACCTTGGAATACAGAACATAGAATGTCATAGCTGGAAGGATCGTTAGAACTTACTAGATAGAATGTCAGAGATGACAGGAGTCTTTGAACATATAACACAGAATGTCCAAGCTGGAAGGGGCCTAATAAAATATGATGTAGGAAGGAAGAAGGAAAGGAGGGAGGAAGGGAGGAAGAAAGGAAAGAAGCATTTATTAAGCACCTATTATGTGCTATGCACTGTGCTGAGTGCTTTACAAATATTCTCACTTGACCCTCACAGCAACCCTGGGAGGTAAGGACTAATATGTGCAGTGTTAGAGCTGAAATGTACTGTTGGAAATAGACTTTTACAGCAAGAGGGGACTTCAGAAATCTTTCAACCTATTTATTTTATAGATTGGCAAACTAACACTCAGAGACATTGTGAGTTTCCCATGGTCACACATCAAAGGAGACCTGTGATGATACTATACTTGATTCTTTCCTTACTGTTTAGAATATGTGTTGCAGAAGAGAGAAAAACCTTCCTCTGCCTCCTTTTCAGCCTAGCCTAGGCTACCAGCTATAATATGCCCATGGCATGAGAGAGAGAGAGAGAGAGAGAGAGAGAGAGAGAGAGAGAGAGAGAGAGAGGAGGAGAAGAAGAAGAAGAGAAGAAGAAGAAGAAGAAGAAGAAGAAGAAGAAGAAGAAGAAGAAGAAGAAGAAGAAAGAGGAGGAGGAGGAGAGAAGAGAAAGAGAGAGAGGAGAGGAGGAGACAGAGGAGAGAGAGAAGAGAAGGGAGACAGAGAGACATGCAGAGAGAGAGAGAGAGAGGGAGAGAGAGAGAGGGCAAGGAGGAAAGAGAGAGACAGAGACAGAGACAGAGACACAGAGAAGAGACAGAGACAGAGAGATAGCAGTATCCAAATGAGTCACTTCTCTGCAATGGAACAATCCCACTTAGACCCACTGGGGATATGCTCAGATCGGCTGGAGTAGGAGGGCCTGCCTCCCTTGTTTCTGTATTCTATGAACCAAAGGACCAGCACTCCACTCACAGGTTTCTTGTGTGGGCAGAAATATTACAGAATATGGATTGGGCAGAGTGGCTAACAACCAATCCTACTTGTCCTTGTTAGAAAATCCTCTAGTTTCCACTCCACCATGTACTGCCATTCACGCCCTAGCCTCTGCTCTGGCTTGAGACCCATTTTTGCAGTGGAACAGCTGGGGCTTAGTGCTTTCCCTCATGGACCAGCAGCTTTAGGAGGACCTGTTACCTATGTTGGTAAATAATCCTTAGCATTTTCTCTCCCATGTAATTTTTAAATATGTGTGTGCATGTATTGTATGTGTATATATGTATAGCTATTTATACATATATGTGTGTGCATTGTGTGTGTACACATAAATGTATGGATATATATAATCTATACACTTATTCTATACACTTACTCTCATATTCTGCAGCTAGAGAATTGTTCCCCATTTGCACAGTGTATCAGCCGCCTAGTTCATCTTTCCTCTCAGGGCGTTCTAATAGGATATTTTATCTTCCAGGATAATTTCCTGGAAACATGTGTAACAGCCCTGTAAATCACTGAGTTGGTGGAGTAAGGACTCTGACTTTGTTCCAGAGGCCATAGGAAGGCAGGCTTGTTTGCTGGCCTCTGATGCAATTGGTGCCCAAGTCAAAGGCAGAAAAAAGAGAAATGCCTTCAGTTCCCGATTCTATCTTTCCCTCATCTAATAAACCTTCCAGAATCACCTCCTTTGTTCAATGCTTTGTTCTAGCATACAAAAGGTAAAGGAGACAAGGGTCCATGTCCTCAAACAGCTTTTAGTCTGGTAGGGGAGATAAGATATCTCAGATGGTGCTATAGAATAGAGTGGGTTAAGAACAGTACAGATTTAGAACTGGAAGGGCCAGAAGATTTCATGTAATCCAACCTCTGCATGAGACAGATGAAGAAACTGTAAGTGGAGGGAGGGAAGGAGACTTGCTCTCTGTCACAGCATTTGTAGCAGAACTGGGATAAATGCTTAAGATAGAGAAGGTATGGGAGATCCGAGGAAGGAAAGCTCTCTTCTCTCAGTGGCTTCGAGGGGATGCCTTTTGAGCATCTCCAAGTCCCTTTCTCATTCAGTGATTCACTCACTCTCACACTCAATCACTTATGCCTCCATTTCATCAGCCTATATTTATCAAGTGCTACTATGTGCCAAGTGAGCACTATTACAATCTCAGATCCCCCCAGAGAACCACGAGCCATTAAGACAACACCTCAGTGCCATTTGTTAATCACATTCTCTCCTGTTGACAGGGGGTGCTCAGGACAGTGTAAAGACCTGAGTGGGGACAAATGAAGGGAAGTGGGGGTGGGGAGGAAGGAGATGATACTGAGAGGAAAGGGCTCAGTAAAAGGAGTTAGAAGGGTACTGAAGACAAACTACCTTCATTTTACTCATGCAGGATTGGTTATTGGAGCACGTCAACCATCTCCCCATCCCCACTCACCACATTCCTTTTCTCTGACATTGAGGAGCTCTGTGACAGGGAGCAAGTCACTTAACCTCTCAGCCTCAGTTTTCTCATCTGTAAAATGGGGATAATAGTAGAACCTGCTTTTCAGAATTTCCATGCTAATCAAATGAGATAATGTATGGAAAGGGCTTCTCAAATTTTAAAGCCATATATAAATATGGTCTATGAATTATAAACATAACAGTAATGACACTGTGGCAATCATTTGTACTTTTAAAATCAATTCCCCAGAGCCTTAGAACTCCTGGAGACATTGATAAAATTGGGTTTCTAAATGAGCAGGGCTAAGGGCCAGAACCTGGACAGTGATAAACACACCCACAGTGTAGTCCCTTTGAAGGCCACGATAATCCTGTGACTTCAGTGGGAAAGGAAGTGGGTAAGAAGGGGTTATTAGCTGTTCAGCTGTTTCCCTGGAGTTGAGGCAATCATAAGGAGAGCCATGCCATGTCTGGGGCTGATTCTATAACTCTCTGGTTCTGCTCACTCTGTTTTTACCACAGCTGCCTTAGTGCTCTCCTTACCTCATGACTGGATTACTGTAGTAGCCTCCTTATTCATCTCCCTGCCTCAGGTCCCTCTCATCTTTAATTAGTCCTTTACACACCTGAGAAATGGATAGCCACTCCCTCCTCAAGAAGCTTCAGCGGCTCCCTTTTGCCTCTAAGATAAAATAGATACTCTTCTCTCTGGCTTTAAAGCCCTTCACAATCAGGCTCCAGCTAGCTTTTTAGAGTGGTTACACATTACCTCCCCTCACTTAACTTTGTTTCAGACAATCTTCCCTCTGTCTCACCTCTCCTCTAATAGCATGTAAATTCCTTGATGCCAAGGACTATTAGGTTTATCCTCAGTGTCAGCCACATAGCAGGTGCTTAACAAATGCTTATTAATGACCTGATTGGTCCAGGATTCAGGCTTATGTTCAGGAAATTTGTTGTGGAAATAGAGTAGAAAGAGTGCTGAAAAGCTAAAAAGAGAGCCAGAAAAGCTAGTTTTGAAACCGAGCCAGCTGTGTGACCAAAGGCACTCTCTGAGTGTCAGTTTCCCTAACAGTAAAACAGACAGATATGTGGCACATGGATAGAAGGTTAAAGTTGGAGTCCAGAAGTCCTGAGTTTGAATTCTGCCTCAGTCACTAGTTCTGTGACCCAGGGCAAGTCACTTAACCTTTCTTAGCTTCAGTTTCCTCACCTGTAAAATGGGGATAAAAATAACACCTACCTCACGGGATTGTTGTGAGAATCAAATAAGACAATCTATGTGAATATATGTAAGGTGCTTTGTAAACCTTAAAGTAGTATATAAATATCAGCTGCTTTTATTATTATTAAATAGAATGATACCTTCATAACCTACCTACATATTAGAGGTTTTTTTTATTATTATGTGTAGAATTTATTTTCAGGTTGCATTTCCTAAAGCAAAGTGGTCATAGCTGCATAGCTGTTGTTGTGGGTTTTTTGTGAATAATTTTGTTAGTAATTTTGTGAGTAATTTTGTAAGTCTTAACACACTAGATAAATGTAAGCAGTCATTATGATAATCTTCACGTCATCCCTGCCTTTCCCTATCCTAACCTTGGGGACTGTCCCAGTATTGAGGTACAAGAGGCTAAGTAATTGACAATGAAGGCTGAAAAACCATTTCCCTCACAGGACTTTAATAATTGAGGCATATGTCTATAACTGATCCAGGCACATAAACTCCATGAAAGTGGTAACATCTGCCCATCCTTCTTCCTGTTCAGCTTGCATTTCTACAGTTCACATTGCCTATCAGGCTCTTGGCAGAGACCTGGCCATACCTTACTCCTGTGAAGCTGGTTCTGAATGGCCCATTATGTCTCACTGAACTGCATCACTGTTGTGCCCCCACAGAGGGCAGGGATTAAGGAAAGGAAAATCTCTTGATCAGGAACAAAGGGGAATCCATCAGCTCCTGAGTTAACCCATTCAATTTTTGGACAGCTCTGAAGTTTGGACATTGAACTAATATGTATTTCTCTTCAACTTCCACACATCGAGCCTATTTCTTCCCTCTGAGGCCAAGCAGAACCAGTTGAATTCCCCTGAGCATTTCAAATATTTGCTTAAAATAGCTATATAAGAACAAATGTTACCACCCAGTGGTTGGTTGGTTAGTTGGTTGGTATCCTTCGTTCTGGAAGAAGACTAAAATGGCATCACTGTTAGCGTCAAGGTATGGTGTATCTGACTGTGGCTGATCAGACCAATATGAGCTTGGAAGGCTTTACCACAGGTCGGGCACAAATAGTCCGTATGAATATTGAGTGGAGATGCCTCTAAATTTGTGTGTCTCCTGTTTCTTTTGAGCTACTGCAATTCTGTTTTGCTTATAGAGCACAGTGCCTTCTTTGATGTAGACACGCCACGTGGGGCAGTCCTGTGTCAGTGTACAAGTGGTTGAATGATATGAAGAAATTCTGTATAATTATAATGAATAAGCTTGACCTTATAGATGGAGTGAGAAATTTACCTACCTCTCCTTCTAGCAAAGGTGCGTGTGCAAATGAGACTATGGGTGTGGAATATTGCATATTCCTCCGATGGTATTTGTGTGTTCATTTGTTTTTTTGAACTCTTCCTCTCTTTTTTTTCAGTAATATTTTTTAAAGGGGGGTAGTCCACTGGTGAGAAGGAGGAGGTATGTATTTGTAAATGAATATGTAAAACAAATATTAAAATGTTTCTTATGAAGAAAAGATATAAAAATTAAGATTCAGGTTTTTTTTTTAAAGATAGCTGCTAACTCCCTTTCCCCTTCCTTCTCCTCATCTCTACTCCTCCTAATTTTCTCCAGACAAAGCATTCCCTTCAGTTGATACTCATATGGCCTGAAATCTAGTCCTTTCACCATCCTGGTGATACCTACTGATTTTTGCATAGGGAATTTGTGAAGGTAGAGTGTGAGTCTGCATCCAGGGTTCTATTCACTAATATTACACTTACTGAAGCTGAAGAAGAATATAAAAGAAAAATGATTTAGATTGAGCCATAACTAAGGCAAGGTGATCAGGGCTTTGTCCCAGGGTGTCTCATGTAGAGTGAACTGAAAACACTTATAATCCTTTAAAAGAAGACAGCAGAACTTAGCACTAGTTAGCAAAGAAAAGTAATCATAATAGGAAATTGCTCTTTACTTCTCCATAGTAACTGAACCTCAGGTGAGCTTCTCCCAGGTTTGGCTCTTCCCTATTTCCTATTGCTCATTCCATAGTCTTTGTAACAGCATATTCTTAGTGTCTTGGAATCTTTAAAGGACATTCCTTCCTTCTTTCTTTCCTTCCTTCCTTCCTTCCTTCCTTCCTTCCTTCCTTCCTTCCTTCCTTCCTTCCTTCCTTTTTCCCTTTCTCCTTCCCTCCCCCCTTCTTTCTTTCTTTCCTGCTTGCCCACTGTATAGTTTGTGTTGACCAAGGAGCAAAAATGTCTAGTAAAAAGTCTTACCTTTAGTTGAACAGGAATGTAATAATTACAGGTCAGAGGACTGGCCCCTTTATCTGAGAGATGGTGATAGTATGAAGTCCAAAACAAAATGGCAGCATACAGTTTCACTGAAGTTTCAGAGTGATGGCTACCTGGAATTCCCACCATGAGTTCAGAGATTCACAGCCTTTTAGGAAAGGGGAGGACCATATTTGGGGGAATCATAGAATAACAGAATGTTGGACCAGACAAGGAAATTGGACCAAGAGAATAGAAGGGACTGACCCAAGGTCACACAGATAAAGAGTAAAAAGCAGGATCAGAACTCAAGTTTCTTGGCTCCATAGTTCAGGGGTCTTTTCACTATACCCAACTGTTTATCTCGTGAACCATTCTACTTACAGTAGTTACTTGCCTGGTTGGGCTTTCTTCTCAGAAGGTCTGCATTATGTTTTTCTTACTGTATATCTATGGACACATACCAAACATATAGAGTATAACCTACAAAAGCTCTAAACACTTGAAAATGAGGGTTTTGGGTTGTAAATGTTTCATTACAGCAGGGTAATTGCAGGGCAATAAATTATGCACTATGTACATACGGCATGCACATATTAATTAGAAATGCCATTAGTCAGAGATACTTTACCAATATTAATTTGAATTAACATCTTCCCTCCATCTGGGGATTAGTTTGGCCTGGAAGAACAGCAGATGTGGGGGGTCTGGGGCATATAGATGGCAAAAGGGCTCAATTTGTAAGGAGGGCTTGGATTTGGCCTGCCATGGAACCTGACTGGAGCTGGACAGTGGCGGCATGGTGTGATGTCAAGAGTCCAGGATTTTGAATCAAAGTCCTCATGTTCAACTGCCCATTGAATGATTCACCACTAAGCGTTTATTTAAGCATCTACTATGTGCCAGATTCTGTGCTGGGCCCTGGGGGTTACCTGTTCAACTGGAAGTCAGCCACATACCCCTTCTCTGTAGATGAATAGATAATGTTAGATAATATTGAAGCTAAATAATGTTAAAGGTCCCTCCAAGGTCTAAATCCTATGATCCAATGGACTACGTAGTTTTCCCAAGTGAAGAGACCACGTGGGTTAGCCTGGGGATCTACCTCAATGGATTCTGGAAAGCAAATGGAATTCTTATCATTGTACAGAGTGTTCCAAAAGTCTTAGTGCAGTTTTAAGTTATTAAAGCCCAGACAAGAAAGTTGAGACCAAAAGAACAGAAGGGATTGATTCAAGGTCACATAGATAAAGGGTAAAAAGCAGGATCAGAACCCAAGTTTCCTGGCTCCTGGTTCAGAGCTTTTTACACTGTGCCCAACTGTTTTTCTTGTGAACATTCTACTTACAGTATCCACCTGCTCTCAGAAGGTCTGCCCTTTTTTAGATATAAAAGCTTTAAACTGCATTAAGACTTTTGGAACATTGTGTGTGTATGTGTAGTAAGTGTATTATATGTAGAGAGTACATATTATATATGTATGTATGCATACATAAATATACATACATGTGCACATATATACATGTACCTGTATCTGTAGATATCTCTGTATCTATTAATATAACCCCATCTATAGAGGGAGAGAGAGAAGAGAAGGGAGAGAGAAGAGAGAGAGACTGAGAGGGGGAGAGAGACAGAGAAAGATAGATATATATATATATGTATATATATGTATATATATACATATATATATGTATATTATATATATATATATATATATATATATATATATATATATATACAGAGAGACAGAGAGACAGAGAGAGAGAGAGAGAACTTTGACCTAGCAATAGCACTTCTAGGGCTGTATCCCAAAGAGATCATACAAATGGGAAAAGGACTCACATGCACAAAAATATTTATAGCAGTTCTTTCTGTGGTGGCAAAGAATTGGAAATTGAGGGGATGCCCATATATTGGGAAATGGCTGAACAAGTTGTGGCATATGCATGTAATGGAATACTATTGTGCTGTAAGAAATGATGCGCAGGTGGAGTTCAGAAAAACCTGGAAAGACTTGTATGGACTGATACTGAGTGAAGTGAGAAGAACCAGGAGAACATTGTACACAGTGACAGCCACATTCTGCGATGACTAACTTTGACAGACTTAGCTCTTCTCAGCAATACAAGGATTAAGACATCTCCAAAAGTCTCATGATAGAAAATGCTATCCACATCCAGAGACAGAACTATGGAGTTTGAATGCAGATTGAAGCATACTATTTGCTCTTTTCATTTTCCTTCTGTTTTGTTTTGTTTCTTCTTTCTAGTGGTTTCTCCTATTGGTACTAATTCTTCTTTACAGCAAGACTAATATGAAAATATATTTAATAGGAATGTATATGTAAGCCTACATCATATTGTATGCCATCTTGGGGATGAAGGTGGGGAGGGAGGGGGAAAATTTAAAACTCAAAAGCTTATGGAAGTGATTATTGAAAACTAAAATGAATTAAATTAAAAAAAGAAAAAAGAAAGGGGAGGAAGGGAAGGGGGAAGGAGGAGAGAGAGAGAGAGAGAGAGAGAGAGAGAGAGAGAGAGAGAGAGAGAGAGAGAGAGAGAGACCTTTAGCCCTAATGGAAAAATAACATTTTGTCTTCCTTTCTAGTAGTCTCAGGACTCCAGATAGGTGTTGGCTCACCTTTATATGCTACCTGTGGGACCTGGCTGGGTATGAGTTCAGTTGTATCCATAAGTCAGTCTTGGGAGAGGGTGGTAGCTCTCTAGTGGGCTCTGGGCCCATCGCCCTTCAGGAGGATGTGTCCTGGCTTCCCCTCACAGAACCTAGATTTATAGCCCTTTCATCATATTCACATTCTTGTAATACTGCTCTTTATCCTTGCTGGATGAAATCTTTCTTTTTGGTCAACATTCCATTTGGGTGCCCCTTCCTGCCATGAAAATAATGTCTATTCTCAGAGGTCTTTACTTAGACTTCTTTATTGCCCCCATCACATTCTACTTTTTATTGGACTTATTGGTGTATATGTTGTAGCCCTCCTGGTAGAATGTAAGCTTCCTGAAGGCTGGGGCTGTGCCGCAACTCACCTTTCACAGTCAAGACCTTGCATATAATCAGTGTTTTAAAATGTTTGTTGAATTGACCTGAGGCTGGTATATAGGATCATATCATAAATTCCCCTCTGGTCATATCTGGTGGTATCTTTTATCACATCCGTTTGGGAGAAATAAGGGAAGGCTCCACAGAGTAGACAGCATTTGAGTTAGACCTTGATGTTTAGGAAGCCAATAAGTGGAGCTGGTGGAGAGAGAGCATTTTAAGTGTAGGAAATAGAATAAGCAAATATGTAGAGGTGGGAAATCATTAGCGAATAAGCTCCTTCTGGTGAGGGACTATTTCTTTTGTATACTCCTAGCCTGTGGCAATCACTTGAGTGTTTAGAGATGTTCCTTGATTAAGTTGAATTGATGGGTTCATTGGATATTGAGTAACCCATCATCATCATTATCAGCAGCAGTATGATTAGCATTTCTATAGCACTTTACAAATATTATCTCACTTAAACTGAGTAGACTCAGTTATTTTTTTCCCAATTTACATAACAGGAAACTGAGTGAGATAGTGATTAAGTGACTTGCCCAGAGTCACAGGGCCATTAAGTGTCAAGATTGGATTTAAACTCAGATCTTCCTGACCCCAGTGCTCTAACCACCGAGACACCTCCTGGCTGCCTCTATCCTTTCTATTAATTCCCAGTAACTGGATATTCAGCTTTGTTTTGAAGACTTCTGTTGAAAGAGTACTCCCTACCACTCAAGGCACCCAAGGCAGAATTGTTAAAATAGTCACTCAATAAGCATTCATTAAAACACCTACTCTGTGCCAGGCACTATGTTAGCATCATTTCCATAGGACCATAGCTCTGATACTAGAAGAGACCTCAGATGCTCTCATCAGCTCCCCTCATTTTACAGATGAGGAAACTGAGGGCCAGGGAACTTAAGTCCTTTGACCAAGGTCATAGAATTAGCAAACAGAACTGAGATTTGAACCTAGGTCCCTCTGACTCCAGAGGAATGGTCTTTTCTCTAGGCTGAGTAGCTTTAGCTCCTTCAACTAATTTTCATTTGACATGTTCTCAAGTCCCCTCACCGTTCTAGTAACCATTGTTAGGGCACATTTTGATTTCCCAGTTGTCATCTAAAATGTGGCAGCCAGAACTGGTCCTCGCCTACGTTAACTGATAAGAACATGGTTTTTATTGCACTTGGAGATTTTTAAAGTACTTTCCTCACAATAATTCTGTAAGATAGGTAGATCTAGTATTACTAATGCCAGTTTATGGATGATTAAACTGAAGTTTTGATTGGTTAACTGACTTACCCATGATATCACGTAGCTAGTTCCTGTCCAGAGCAGGGTTCAAATTCTGGCCTCTTGACACCAGGTTCCCCAGCTCTATTATAATGCAAAATTTATTAAGTACCAAGGCTATTCAGAGTCCTATTCTGTAGCCTAGGCCAAAACAAAGACAAAGCACAGGTAGGGCCCCCTTGTTTCCTTCTACACCCTTCACTGGGGAAGCCCTTGGCCTCTGCAGGGGCTGTTGGAGCAGGAGGGCTTCCTGGGGTTTAGAGCCTGGGACAGAGGGAGGGCTCCCACAGAAAAGGCAAGGACAGGTGAACAGGCAGGAGCTGTCTGCAATGTGTCTGATGCTCCTCAGAGTGAAGCCTCCTGCAGGCCAGGGATGAGGAAGGAGGAGAGAATGTTGTCCTGGCTGTTAAGGCAGTACAAAGCACTATAGGAATGTGAGTTGTGATCTAGGGGGACAGAATGACTCTTCCTGAGGGGCCATTTCCCAATGGCCCAGAGATCTATCACCATCTCTCAGGTGGTCTTTGTGGATGCAGTTAGCCCTGTCCCTCAGCCAGGACACACAGCCAGCATAAAGCTGTGTGAGGACCCATTCCGGGCACTGGGAAGGTAAGGCAGGATGCTATTCAGCTACATCAGGACTAAAAGGTGAAAAACTGTGGTCAGGACACCCAAGACACAAAAACACCTCTTTTCTGCTCCTAAGACCCTTTTCCGTCAAGGCTTCCCCAGAACCAACAGGCTCCTCTGATCCCAGAACTGTGTTCCTGGTCCTCCTTCCTAATCTCATACTGCTCAGGAGAAGCAGTAACAGGGTAGGACAAAATGGGGTTTTTCTCCAAGGGATTTTTACCTGCTCAATGAGCCAACGTTCCCCCTTCTCTGTCCTCTTCCCAGCCAGGGGATCATACAGTCCACATAAACAAGTTTAGCACATACTTGAACTTTGTGAAAGGCCACAACATGGTGTAGTAGATAGAGTGCTAGTCTTTGACTGAGGAAGATGTGGGTTCAAATCCTACCTCAGACACTTACTAGCAAGTAACAAAACTTCTATTGTCTTCAGTTTCCTTATATGTAAAATGGGGGTGCGTGGGGTGTTCAGGGAGGACAAATACCTTTTAGTATGGGGGCTGGATAAGCCCTTCTCCGGGCTGCTCATCCACCTTTGGTGTTCACCTGTCACCCAACGTTCACCTGCAGCTCCATGAAGCTGTAGCATGTGCAGGAGCCACACCTCAGTAAATTATCTTGGCAGACAGGCTAAACCAGGTTTAGGATAACCTACAGGCTTCAAACCCCCAGTGAGTAACGGGGATGTCTACCCCAAGCATGTGAAGACTTCTCCTAGTGGAATGGGTGGATGAGAACAATTTGTTCCAGTGGCTGGGAAGGTGGCTGAAGCAGGCTCTGAGGAGCTCTTAGAGGTTGGTCAGACATCAAAGACTCCAAAGGTCATCCACTGTATCCCTGACCATCATCAGTCATCTTGATTTTTGTCTGGCCACTGGACTTGGATGACTCTGAAAGACAGAGTAAGGCTGACAGCTTTGTGCAACTCTGCCTCCCTTCAGTCCAATTCATGGACAAGTAATACCTCCCCCATGATGTCATCGGTCCCCTTCGAAAACAAAAGATGAACAACAACAACAACAGAATGGGCGTAATAATAACGCCTGCCTCATAGGGGTATCGTGAGAATTAATTGAGATAACAGAAGTAAAGTGCTTTGCAAACCTGCAAGCCTAGTATCGATGCTAGTTTTTAATCACCAAAACACATGGGAATTTCAGGGAATACACAGTTGTACAATAAGATCAGCAAAATTCAGAGGCAGAGTGGTCTAGTATTAAGACTACTGTACTTTGTGTGGTGAGACTCAGTTGTTGGGCCAATTCTTCGACAATTCTCTTTGGGCCTTGGTTTCGAGGTAACTAGAGGATGCCGTTGAAAGAATGGTATATTTGGAGTCAGAGAGGCCTCTTGGCTCTATTACTTACTAGCTCTGTGACCTTGGACAAGTCCCTTAACTGCTCTCAGTCTCAAGTTCCTCGTCTGTAAAATAGAGAATTGAACTAGATAACCTCTCAAGTTCCCTCCAGCTCTGTATCTATGATACCTGCCTGTAAAATAGGGGTGATAAGACTTGTCCTATCTACCTTCCAAGTTGGAATGAGGAGAGCACTATAGAAATTTTGTTATTCATTCTATATAGTTCAGTCTGATTTCTTGAAATCGAAAACCCTCCCTGACACCAAGGTCAGTTTTCAAGTACTAAATGTTGTCTTTGTTTTTTCTGGGGGCTGGTGCTAAAGAAGTGCAGAGGTGTGTGTGTGTGTGTGTGTGTGTGTGTGTGTGTGTGTGTCTTTGTGATACTCTGTCTTTGCTCTCATCACCCCCTTGGCCTGGAATCTCCTTCTTCCTCTTTGACCTGAATCCTTTGCCCATCCCTTAAAGGCCTAACTCAAATGCCATCTTCCTTCTCATGAAGCCTCCCTTGATGTTCTCTAGCTGGAAATGTCTGGAGATTCTCTAAGCCAATTATGTAATATACTGTATTAGAAGGGCAGCTAGGTAGGTACAGTGGATAGAGCACAGGAAGACCTGTATTCAAATCTGGCCTCAGACACTTACCAGCTGTGTGATCCTATTTGCCTCAGTTTCCTCATCTGAGCTGGAGAAGGAAATGGCAAACCACTCCAGTATCTTTGCCAAGAAAACCCCAAATGGCATCATGAAGAGGTGGATATGACTGAAAAGATCAAACAACAGTATGTTAGAGATATCTGTGCTGGTGCTTTTATTACTCTGTGGGACTATGGTCTTTGTGAGGGTAGGTATTAAGTCTTCTTCAAACTTGGACCCAAGAAATTAAATGTAAGTAACTTGCCTGAGTTGATGAAAGATAAACACATTAGAGGTAGCATTTAAACATAGATTCTCTGGCTCCAAAATCTGATTCTCTCTCTATTATGCCACCTTCTAAGCCTAGAGAGAGCTAGGCTCTCTGTTGCCAAATCCCTTAACCAATGCAACTATGATAAGGTTTCCAAAAGACCAGAAAAAAAAAAATCCAGCATTGGAACTGGGGGAAAAAATCACAGAGCAGCAACCCTATTTCACAAACCTTAGGTGGGGGACTTGGAATTTAAGGGGAAGAAGCAGGGGAACATCAGGATAGGTTGACAGATGTGCTCCCAACATCTGTCTCACTCATAGCATTTGAAATATGTCCAGGTTTTCAGATGACTAGTTTTTGAAACCCATCTGCCAAACACATTCCTATTTCCCATGCTGAAGACATTGAGTTAGCTCTGGGGCAACAACACAGCCGTGAAACATCCAGCTCAGATTCATTTAGTCTGAGAAAACTCACCCCTGAAATTCTCTAAAAAATCTGGTTAGATTGGCCCAGGGAATTGTGTGCCAGCATGGACTTGATCTCGCTTGTAAAATTCATCCTATTTCTTCGTTTGAAAGGTACCCCGCTGTGACTCCTGTTTACATAGCACTTAATCTCATTCTTCATACAGTTAATCACACTGGAGCAGACAATAACTCAGGGATGTGTCTTGCTTGCCAAACAGGGAGGCTGGACTGCCTGACAGAATGTCAGGATCTGCACTGAACAATGAGGGGATTGCTGTGGAAGGAAGCACTCTGGCACATCGCTCGGTCCAGGAGCGCTTGGTGCCAAGCAGTCTTCTCACCTCCACAAAAACACCCAGAGTGCAAGACAAAACAAGACCACAAAAACTTGTGGATTTCTGCCCATTGCTCCTTGAGGCCTAGATCAGTGGGAAAGTGGGCTGAATTTGGCAATGGAAAACCTAGTCGTGAGTCCTTGCTTTTTCAATTATTTACTGCCTGAAGTGACCTTAAGCAAAAATCCTTTCGATTCTTGGGGCCTTACCTTCCTCAGGCATGTGGAGCATCCCTGTTGGACTGCCCCCGCGACACAGCACTTGGATGGTTACAGGCTGGGTTCCCATGGTGCCCACTCTTCCAGACTTCCAGGGTAGTCTGTAGGTCTACACACCTAAAACTATAGCCCCCCACAGAAACTCACAGATACGATGAGCTCAGAGCAAAGGCATTTACTAAGATGGCACAGTTAACAGTAGGAGCTATACCACATTCCTACTGTAAACTGGTCTACACTCTTGCAAATCTCTATATCATAAGTAGGAAGACCTGATGCAACCTAAAACACACTGGTGGTGAGGCAAACATGTAGGGAATATATGTGGTCAAGGAAATTCATGTCTCCAGTATGTCCTGGCTCGATGTTCTTTCTTTTGACATGGCATCCTCATCAAGCTTCCCCAGGCAGAGTTACAACTCACAGCTGGGTGAGTTATTCAGCTGAGCTCCCTGGGTCTGCTTCTCTCCACAGCTTGAGCCCCAACTGCCAGAGCTAATTTTTTTTCCCCAGGGCTCTCTTCTCTGCTCCCTGCCATGACTGACTCTCTCTCTCTCTCTCTCTCTCTCTCTCTCTCTCTCTCTCTCTCTCTCTCTCTCTCTCTCTCTCTCTCTCTCTCTCTCTCTGTCTCTCTGTCTCTCTGTCTCTCTGTCTCTTTCTGTCTCTCTCTCTCTCTCTTTCTCTCTTTCTCCTCTCTCTTCTTTTCCTCCTCCTCTTCTTCCTTTTTCTCTTCTTCTTCCTCCTCCTCTTCCTTCTTCTCTTCCTCCTTTTCATCTCTGATCTCTGTCTCTCTCTCTGCATCTGTCTGTCTCTCTCTTACACACACACACACACACACACACACACACACCCCACCTACTGAGCCAATAGCTCTGCAGTAGGAAGGAAAAATTCCCTTTTCCTTCTGCTTTCTGGTAGAAGTGAATGGAGTCATATCCCAAAGAGCTACTTCCTGCCTAAGCACCAGATAATCTCCAGTGGTAGCACGTTTTGTTTTTGTAAGGGCCACTAGAGACATGGCCACTTTTAGTTAGCTAAAGACAGGCTACTCTTCCAATTCCTTCAGGGAATTATTTTACACTTGCTAACAGAGCATATACTTACCTTTGCACTTCATCTAACATTTTAACACCTTGTCTCTTTGTTATCTGTCCCTTTCTTTGATCTCATCAGCTAGGCTTAGAGAGGATAGCAATCAATTGTCAAGAACCAGCTTCTCTCCACCTCCCACCCCTGAACAAAATATCAGAGAACTGGGATAGATGACTTCTAAGGTCACTTCAAACTCTGCAACTGACTCTGATGCTAATTCATGACACGGTGCCTTTGAGGTCTAACTATTTGTAGAATAAACAACACCCAAAGTAAATACTTGCTGGAAAAAATAGCCTTGAGATCATAAGACTTTGAGTTAGAAGGAAATTAAGGCACACAGAGAAGAAAATTGACTTCCCCAAGGTCACAAAGATGGCAAGTTAGGAAAGCTGATATTTAAACCCAGGTCTTTTGACTCTATATCTAGTGCTCTTCCCGTGGTCCCATTGTGTGGACAGAGGCATAACAACCATCTAGGCATCTCCTGCTAGGATTGGATGCCCACAAACTGAGGGGTTTACAAGGAACACATTGAATAGTCAGAAGGTTTTTACTAATTGACCACAGGATACTAGTGTCCTCTGGTCAAAGTAGGTCTCTTCTTCTAGAGAAAGAGGCAGGAGTGGGGAGACCATAGACACCAACAGCTAGAATGACTGATGAGTCCATGGGGCAGTTCCTGGCACCAAAGGAATTCCACTAACCACTGTGCTTATGTTTGAACCAATGATGTCAAGCTCAAATAGAAATTGAGGTGCTAAATTGTACCATAAATAATATGCAGGCTGCCTATTGTCTTAGAAAACAACATATTAATTTTATCTATGTTGTACTGTATTTGTAAAAATTTTGTTCAGTATCTCCCAAATTAATTTTAACCCGGTCTGGGCAGTACTTGGAAGTGTTGTGGGCTTCATGTTTGATTCCTCTGCTCTAAACTATTACTTCCTGGTGTATTCAAGGCTACCTGGAGTCAACTTTCCCTAGAATGGTACATTTATAAAAGGTTCCAGCCTCCCTCGGGCCTCTTCAGTATAGAATCCCACAATTGCAATAGCTTTGGGCCCCTCTGAATGGGCCTGGGGTTCTGGAGAGCCAGGTCCCAGGATCTGATTACATGCATGATTTCATTTCCCAGAATGAGAACAAGCCTGGGATTCAAAGGTCGTAATGAGAGGGAAACACATGTCTCCTCTTATTCTCTGAATGAAAGAGCATTCTACTGGTGCTTTCCATGCTATAAATAAACTCTGTAGTTGATTGAGTGGGGGGTTATGTCTGTGCTTTTAGAAATGGAATAACTCAGGTCTTTACTGAGTATTGTCAGAGGTCTCTAGGAGTTCTCTGACAAGGATATGCCATTCATCATAGACTGTCCCAGAGATGACGAGACTGAGAATCACAGTAGTTCAATTCTCTCTTACCTAGATAGGAAGTATCTACTTGCTAACACCCATGTTTGGTGAGGTTTAATGTTTAATGGAACTCTGGTATGCATGTAGAAAGGGAAAATGGCAATGGAAAGCAAGTGAGAGTCAGTATTAGGGAGATTTATTCTTTTTCTTTTAGTTTAACTATTGCCTAGAAATTCAGGGGTGGAGAACCTGGGGCCTTGAGGCCACATGTGGCCCTCTAGGTCCTCAAGTGTGGCCCTTTGACTGAATCCAAACCTCACAGAACAAATCTCCTTAATAAAAGCATTTGTTCTGTAAAACTTGAACTCAGTCAAAAGGCTGCACCAAAGGACCTAGAAGGCCATAAGTGACCTTGAGGCTACAGGTTCTTACCCCTGGACAGTCCCTTGTGAAGGGAGAGGGAGTCCTGTTTATTTTCAATTAGCAAAAGACAGGGGGGAAATCTTCTTAAAACTGTTACAGAAGATCAGTGATCATGATTGTCTTTTCTCACATTTTACCTACAGTCACAGAATTTCAAACAATGCACATGTCTGTAGCACTTTCAAGTTTACATAGCATTTTCTTCATAACAGTCCTGTGAGGTAGCTCCTTCAGGTATTGCTACACTCATTCTAGAGATGAAGAAACAGAAGCTCAGTGAGATTCAGTGCCTTGCTCAAGGTCACTCAGCTAATAAAGGGTCACATTCAAAGCCAGGACTCTGACTGAACTTTGCTCTGTACCTGATGCTGTAGTTGAAAGCACATACCTCTGCTCCCCTCTCCTTCACCCTTCCAACTGGCGGTCATAGCTGTTAACGTCCTTGTATTCTCTATCTACCCCATAACCACACTATCTCTTGCTCTAGAGTCTCCTTGGAGTCTCATTCCAGCCCTGAGGCAAGGTCCTCCCTCCTCAAAACTCCCAATTCTTCCTCCAGGGTTCTGTGGAACAGTGGATGATTGGGTTGGCCATCTGGATTTCTCATTAAAAACAAAAAAATTCATAAAAGTGCCCTTGAGTACTATCCTGATGACAGGGCCACCCACTTTCCATCATGTTAACATTTTCAGGGATGAAATGGAGATGGGTCTGCACAGCTGGATTCATCTCTCAGAGGGTCTCTCCAGAGCAGGCTGCGTAGGGTATGAGGAGGCTGTGGGCCAAAGGATAAAAGAATGATTAAATGACAGTGAGTTCAGATGGACCCCTTCCCAGCCCCTAAGTGAGCCCAGTGCTTTCTTACCAACATAGAAGCCACCCAAAGTTGAATTTGGTCTATATAACACCATAATAACCTGTCAATTCTGAATATTTTGAGACTTCAAGGATCCAAAATACCATGCGCACTCTCTCAGCCACCCCAGTCCCAAGCAAACTACTATATGGTTGACAGTCCCCATGAATTTTTGTAGCTAGCCTCCTGGATCTTTAACATCTTTAAATTTACTTGGCTACGCCTTTGTCTACAGACACATAATCTGTCACCAGACCAGGATAGAAAGTCTTTCCAACCAGTAGGACCTGCCGCCACAGCTCACATTCCCCTGACATAGCCTTTGAGAGTCTAGGGGTCATAATGAAACACTAGGGCTCAGGGCTTTAGTAAGGGAGTCAATTTAGTGAGAAGAAAAAACAATGGTTCTCTGCTATGATATAAATCCATAGGGTTCTTAAATAGGAGTCTACAAGTTGTGAACTGATCCAATCATTCTGGAGAGCAATTTGGAACTATGCCCAAAGGCCCATAAAAATGTGCATACCCTTTGACCCAGCAATAGCACTTCTAGGGCTGCATCTCAAAGAGATCATAAAAATGGGAAAAGGACCCACATGTACAAAATATTTATAGCAGCTCTTTTTGTGGTGTCCAAGAATTGGAAATTGAGGGAAATGGCTAAAGAAGTTGTGGTACATGAATGTAATAGAATATTATTGTTCCATAAGAAGTGATAAGCAGGCGGACTTCAGAAAAAGCTAGAAAGACCTACATGAACTGATGCTGAGTCAAGTGAGCAGAACAAAGAGAACACTATACACAGTAGCAGTCACATTGTGTGAAGACTAACTTTGATAGACTTAGCTCTTCTCAGCAATGCCAGGATCTAAGACAACTCCAAAAGACTCATGATAGAAAATGCTGTTCACATCCAGGGAAAGAACTATGGAGTCTGAATGCAGATCAAAGCATACTGTTTGCTATCTGTTTGTTTCTTCTTTCTCATGGTTCTTCCCATTGGTTCTAATACTTCTTTACATCATGACTAGTGTGAAAATATGTTTAATATGAATGTATATGTGCAGCCTATATCATATTGCATGCTGTCTTGGGGAAGGAGGAGGGGAGGAAGGGGGAGAAAATTTAAAACTCAAAATCTTAAGGAAATGAATTTTGAAAACTAAAAATAATAAACAAATTTTAAAAAAACCCTAGGAGTCCACAGATCCCCTCAAGGGCTCCATGGATATATTTCAGGGGGTATGTGAATTTAGAAGTAGAAAAAAAAACACCAAGATCCAGAGAATTTGAATGTTTTGCCCAAAGTCTAGTATTTTTTTTTGCTAGTAAATAATAGGTCTGGATTTCAAACCTATGCCCTCTGATTCTAAATCCAGTGTGATGGCCATAGACTAATGAATTATTTGGAAATCAGTGGAACAAACATCAAGAAGCCAAATGGAAAGTAAAGATTGGCTCCACTTCTCTCTGGCTGCTTAATTTCTCTGAGCCTCAATTTCCTCATTTGTAAACTGAGGATTATAGTATCCACTCTGTCTGCCCATCTCAGATGGGTCACCCTATGAATGTGAAGTGGCTTCTATGATTATCATCATTATCATTGTCGTCATTCTCATTTTACAGATGAGGAAACTGAGGTCCAGAGATGCTAAATGATCTGCCTGTGGTCTCACACTGAGTAAGCATTTTAACTGGGTTACAAATTTAGATTTCCTGTTCTTTCTACTTTCTTATATTGCTCATCACTTTATAAACTGAAAAATCTGAACGTAAGGGGTTATGGTATAATGGGGACACTATAGATTTGAAGTCAAAAGACCTGGGTTCAAGTCTTGACTCTGGAAACAGCTATGTGGTTCAGTGGATAGATAGAGTTCTGGTCCTGGAGTCAGAAAGACCTGAGTTCAAATCTGCGCTCACACACTTACTGGCTGTGTCACCCTGAGCAAATCACTTTACCCTCTTTTGCTTCGGTTCCCTCATCTGTAAAATGAGATGGAGAAGGAAATGACAAGTATCTTTGCCAAGAAAACCCCATTGACAGCATGGGGTCATGACTGGTTGACAAACAACAATTTTTCTAGGTTCTAATTTCCTTCTATGTAAAATGAAGGGGTTGGCTAGAAGATATTTAAAAATTCCCTGCCAGTTGTAAATCCTAGGCTCTTGAGGCCTAATGGTGAGGTTGGGTGGTTAAGTTGCAACAGACCTAGGCTGGGATTCAGGAGACACCTGTTCCAGTGCTGGCTCTACCACGACTTAAGTGTTTGACTTTGGGCGAGTCACACCCCTCCCTTCCCCCTTTGTAAAATGTGCAGGCTGAACTCTGCTCAATGATCTTTATGGTCCTTCATAGCTCTGACACACCAGGTCCCATGTTTGAAGTTTCCACTTAGTTCTGACATTCTAAGTTCTAATGTCCCTCTCACCTCTGGCATGCTAAGGTCTTCCCTCCTATGGTGTAAAGTTCCTTCCAGCTCTGGTGTCCTGTGTCCTATGCTTTGAGGTCTCTTCAGTCCTAACATCCTATGAATCTGTACTTTGTTTAACTGAGGTAGTCCCAATGGAAAGGGCAAAGTTCAAGCCTGTTCTGAACCTGTCAGTCAAACTAAGTCGCTCTGGACACTCGGTTCGTTTCTTCTTGTAAGGCATAGGGAAGTTTAAAAGTGACTTTGAGAGAAGCTTCCAGGTCTTAGAGGCTATGAACTGGGCTCAGAGCCAATTCAGATACCTCCAGGTCCTCCTGACATCCTTCTGTTTCAGAATTCAAGTCTCAATAAAAATCTGGCAAATACTCACTCTAGCCTTTACGGGAATTGTCTTGATCTCTTCTGGGCACACAATAGCAAGACGTCTCTGACAAATAGCCTCCAGAGTAGGGGTTCATACTTTGACCTTTAGTCAAAGGTGCCATTAGTGTAGAATTCTACTCACTTGTTATTTCTGAAGGAGCATAAACGGTGGAAATGATCTGGTCCTCAGCTATAGCCAGTGTCAGCCCAGCTCCTGGAGTCATCTTCCTAGACAGCTCTGTGTGACTCACTAATATGTGGATAAAGATAATAATAATATAATAATGGCCTTTCATTGTTAGTGCTCTAACTCACAGCTGGCTTTGTCCCTGTGAAGCACAACCATCTTTTCATATTCTTTAGCCTCTCCATTCAACAACCATTAACATGTCTGTAATGTGCACAATACCGTGCTAAACTTTGGGGATGTAAATTACAAGGCGACTTAAGACATAGACTTCATGCAGCTCGCTGTCTGGCATAGGAGATAGGATACATATACAAGTGTGCAGAACTATATGGTGATTATAATGCAAAATTGAACATAATCAGAACACAAGACAGGAATAAAATGCATGTGTAAATTTGAAAGAAGAAAAGAAAGTTAATTTTTGACTGGGGGCACCAGAAAAGATTTCACTGAGGCAGTGACATCTGAACTGAGTCCTCAAGGATGAATAGGTTTTTTTTTGTTTTTTAGTTGCCTCTCTAAAATAGTTTTACTAAAGTTTTTTTGTTTGTTTTTTACTATCCCAGTTGTTTTGAAGATTCTTCTCCATACCCCTCCTCCCCCACCCTGTGCATTGTTACTTGGTGATCCTTCCCAAATAACCAAGAAAAAAAAAAGCAAAGAAAAACCAGTGGATACAGTAACTACATGTGAGAGAGTATGTACCATGCTACACCCATTATCCCCAACTCTCCTGTGAATGGGGAAAGTGCATTTCCTCTTTTATCTGAGGCCACTATATTACAACTGTTGCTGTTCATCGTCTGTTTTCAAAGAGGACATCATGGGGTGACGTATTGACTGGTGCATGAACTGGACTTGAGTGAGGCAGGGCTGCACAAAGTCATCTGCCTTACTTCTCTTCCAGAGTCATTGAAGTCCTGTGGCAAGAGAAAAGTCAAGCCTGCTGGCAATGAGCCAGGATGCAGTGGATGGCTTTGGCATCTTGAATGTCTGACCAAGCTCTAAGCACTCCACAGCACCTGCTTCAGCCGCCTTCATGGCCACTGGAACAAATTGTTCTCATCCACTCATTCCTCCAGGGGAAGTCTTCACATGCTAGGGGTAGACATTCCAGTAATTCACTGAGAGTTTGAGGCCTGTCATTTACCCTCAACATGGTTTAGCTCATCTGCTGAGACAGTTTACTGGGGTGTGGCTGCTGCACATGCTACAGCTTCTTGGAACCACAGGTAAGAGTTGGGTGAAAGTGGTGGATAAGCAGCCCTAAAAAGGGCTTGGCAAGCCTTCACACCAGAGGTGCTAGTCCTGAATACCCCACATACCCCCTCATTACAATTATACGACATTTGACTTGACTAAAGGGCTCCTTTCATTTCTATTGTTGTAGTTAAAGGGCATAGTGTTTTCCTGATTCTGTTTACTTCATTCCATATTAATTCTTTAAAATCTTTCTATTCTTCTCTGAATGCCTGCTATCCATTGTTTTGTAACATACAGTAAATATTCCATTATTTATATATTACGATTGGTCTAGCCACTTCCTGATCAATAAATGCTCATTTTGTGGCCAGTTCTCTTTTGGTTAAATGGGTAGGATTTTAGTAAGACAGAGTTGGGGATGGTGGGTTGCATGTTCCAGGAGCAGATAATGATGTAAACAAAGGCAAAGAGATGGGAAAGAAATCCCTAACAAATCGGGTCAGCAATCAGAGTTGCCTAGTCTGGCTCAGGTGTCAATCTGTGGCCAGGATGTAGAATAATGGTGAAGTAGGCATTAAGCTAGTGACTATGCCCTCATTTGAGCCATCTTCCTCATTGGGACTGGCCTTAGAATAAGTCATCCATGTGCTGGGATGTGAATGCCTTCCTACACAGAAATGCATCCCCATGTATTCCTAGATTCCTAATATTAGAATATCGCCAAAGACAAACATCCCTGGGAGGTACCTCCTCCCAAGCACAGAGCCAACCTTGGGGCTTGGGGCTGAGTTACCAGCTAACTTCTTACCAGGAATTGTTTTCCAACTTGATAATCAGTTGAGAGAAATCCTCATGAGAGCAACTGGAGTGCTGAAGGAAGGGGTGCCAGGTAGGGAGGAAGGAGCTTTAGAGACAACATGGATGGAAAACAAATGTCACATCATTTTTCACTTCAGGTCAGACCCTGGCTCTGGTGCTGAGTATCTCTGTGACCTTGGAGAAAGCAGTTAAACTTTCTGGGACTCAGTTTTCTCATCTGAAAAAAAATGAGCGAGTCAGATCATATGGCCTCCAGCGTCCCTTCCTGCTCTCAAGTCATGACCTCTAGGATCAACCTTTAAAGACCCAGTCCCATTGTCCCCTCCATAGAGGCCAATTCCCTTGGGCTACTTCTCCCAAGTGGAACTTGCTTTGTAACATGATGTAGTATAAAGATTCTGGCTCTGGGTTCAGGAGTCCTGGGTTCTAGTTTCTGTGTAATCTTGGCCAAATGTTTTCTCTCTAGGCCTCAGTTTTTATGTCTAAAAGGAGAATATTGGACCAGATAGACCATAGGGTTCCTCCCAGTTTGAATGAAAACCGTTTTAGTGTAGGGATTATTTTCATTTTTTGTCTTTTTATCCCAAGTACTTAATGCAGTGCCTGGTGTATAGTAGGCACTTAATAAAGTGAGAAAGAAGCTGGTAAGAGAGAAAGGTAGGCTGATATTCACACATCTTGAATTATCCTTCACTCATGTCCACCCTGCCAACCTAGTCTCTCTCCCCCTTTCCCTTTAGTGGTCCTTGAATCTGAAGGAGGAGGGAGAGATAAAAGGGGAAAGGGGCAGGAGTCAAGTATTATATGCTAAAAAGGGATTTTGATTAATTTGCAACTAAAAATGTAAGCGATTTTTTTCCAGAAAAAAAATGTAAAAAAAAAAAAGAAAACTGAAAACACCACCTTATCTGAATAACAAAATTAAATTATAAGAGTGCTGTCAGGGGCACGATAGGCAAGTGTGACAAGATGTAATCTAAGTAAAAACATTGGATCTGTCTGTTTATAGATCTAGTAAATTATGTTAGAATGGTGTCGTTATAAATCCAGGCTGCCCAGCAAACCCAACAGCTAATTCATCAGTCACTCTCCCAGAGATCTGACTCCCTGTTCCAATTGCTCGCCATGCAGATAACAAGGGGCCTTACAAATCTCCTGGTTAAATGTCATCTGTTTCAGTGCCATAACATGCCATGGATCACTGCTCACACACAGTCACCCAATTATATTAACCTGAGCAGCGATGTGCTATGTAATGACATGACATTAACGCGGGCACTTCAGAGATTCCGACAACTTGGTGTTTCTCAGTGGAGTAAGGGCTTTCTTCTCCGGAAACATCTCAGCTGTCGCTTAAATGCAAAACAAAAGGCTGTGTGCATGTAGAAACACAGATTAACTTCTCCCTAGTAGTATCTAAAATGCTTCATGATTTATCCTATGTGATCTCAGAGGAGCTTGTGGGCTGATTTCTAATATAACATCTGAATCACCCCCAAACGACCATTATTTTACCAAATTGAAAATTTCTCACTTCCATATCATCCTGGGGTTTTATCTTAAAGATAATACTTTAAACTGTGTGAATGCGAATCCGAGGATCATTACAGAAGACCTAGCATACAGAAGAGGACCCAAGTAAAGCCCTTCCTTTTGAGAAAGGGGCTCCAACTATTATGCGTGACCTTTGTCAGCTGTCCTCAGGGGCACACCTTCAGAGGTGAACCGTTTAATAAAGGAATGGAATCCCCATTTCCATTTACTCCCCTGATAGCTGTCCTCTTCTTAGTCAGCAGCCATTCTCTGTGCTATAACTAGGGTGGCATAACTGGGGTTTTCTCCCAGGGCACTGACATTGGTGTGTGCATGTGTGTATGTATATGTGGGGAGAAGTTCCCTCTCTGTTTGCCCATGTTTTTCCTTGTGGTCCTTTGCTGGCCCATGCTGCTATGAGGCATGACTGCCTCAGGGAAACCATCCCCTCCTCCTTTTATTGTCGTGACCCTCCTTATCCCCAGTCGTATGGCCCTGCAAGTAAATGGGGATAAACTCTATAGGGTAGTAACTTTTAAAGTTTTTTGATAGTGTACCAATATCAATTAAAAAAATAAATTTGATCAGATGCCCACAATATAATCATCCTTATTAATTTTTGAATTGTATGCATATGCTATACTAAAATGTATTTGTACTTTGAAATATAGACAAAATAGAAATAAGAATGAGATGAAACTGAAATATTTAACATAATTTTATTTATTAACAGTATAAAAACCTTTTGCTCTCTAAAAATTATAATATTTTAATGACAGCAATGTGCTTGAATATGCTTTGTCATCTTGTAAAATCTTGGTTTAACTTCTTGAGATTCAGGTCTCTTTTGGTCAACTCCTTCCTGCCTGGTGGCACTCCAGAGAGAAAAGAAAAATAGTGCTTTAAGGAGAGAGACATCAGGCCCTCAAATTTGAGGCCATTGTATGGCCTGTTAATACGAACTTCTGTTCCTTTGCCTTGGCATTTTTACTTTCATTTTAAGATGAAGGAATTGGAGGTTATGACATTGTGAGCTTCAGAAGGGCAGGAGAGTCAGCCACAAGGAGGTGTGGAAGTGGAGTCCATGCTGGGGTTTTAGCCAACCAATCTAGCATTAATGTCCCAAGGAGCAGCTTTCAGGACCCAGCCCTGGGTTGCTGAGACAGACTCATATAGCAATGATGCTGCATTTGGACACAAACTTGGTGGGACCAATGCCATGCAGAAACTCTATTACGTCAGAGCCGACTCTCCACAGAGACTGAGCTAGGAGAGAGGATGGTGTGCCCCCAGCCATTGGGGAAAAATGCTTGTACTTCTGTTCTTGCTATCTTCTTTTATAAAAGCTAAAAAGTAAAACAAAACAAACCCCCCAAATCCACATACTTTGTGGTACAGTAATTTGAAGGTCTGGTTCTAAGTTTAGATTATTTCTAAACTTAGTTTTAGTGGCTGTCATAGGGGAGAAAGCAGCAGAATGATTACATCTAGATCAAGATGCTAGTATGTGTGTGTGTGTGTGTGTGTGTGTGTGTGTGTACACTCTCTGTCTCTATACATATATATACACACTCACACCCACATATATGATACACATAGACATACATATGCATACATATCTATGTGTGCACACATATATATATGGACATACGTATACATGTGTAAATCATTTCCTCTATCTTGTGCTTGTTTAGAACTGTAGTATAAATAAATCTTGGTACAATAAAGCACTTCATAATAGACTCTAACTCATAGTAATAATAACTTCTCCTATCTTTATTATGCTTTAAGACTTCCAAAACACTCTCTCTTTGCAAGTGTATGATAGGAAATGTATCACTGAAAGCCTAATTTTACAAATGAGGAAACTGAGGCTCATAGAACTGAGTTACTCATTGGCACGCAACTAAAAAGGGGTGCTTGAACCTAGGTCTCCTGACTGGAGATTCAGCACTCTATTATATCACACCATAGCAGCCATGCTTTCACTTCATAAACAAGGGAACCCAATTGGTGAGTGTGTAGCAAAATATTCACATCTTTTGGTCTACACAAATTAAACTCAGAAGTCTGTATTTTCTATATCTCTTATAGATCTTGCTCAGCGCTGATCCATAGGAAGTGTTTCTAACAGGCTTATTGAGTGTAAGTTCTTGTTGAGTGATTGTGAAAGGTGAGGCTTCCCAGGTTATTGGACCACAGGAACTTCTTGATCAGCTTTTGAGGGTAACAGTATTTCTCCCCTCCCCCTGAGTGGAAGATTTACCTAATCACAGACTTGGAGCTGTAACTAGATGTGTTGGTGCCTAGGGCAAGCAGTTCAAAACATGCTCTGAGGACTCAGGCTCCAAATTGATTTCAAATCTACTTTGTGATTCATGATTTGAGAATAATTCAAATCTAGTTAAGTGGGAGGGGGAATTATTTACTATAGTAGCTTCTGGCTGAAGGAGGATATATATTAAGTTTGGGGGACCTTTAAATTTGAGCGTCTTGGGAAAAAGCTTGACTGACAGACTAATAGTTGGCGCTGAACAGAATTTCAGAATTTGGAGAGGCTTTAGCAAGCATCTAGTATAACTCTGCTTTTACAGAAGAGGAAGCAGGTCTAATGAAGTAAGATTGCTTGTTTAAGGTCACATAAGTTAGTCATTAGCAGAGTTGGGTGGGACTAGAACACAGGTCTTTTGGACAGAAGTGCAATTTTATTGCAGATGTAATCAGGACAGTATGGTCCCATTCAGGGCCAATCCTGACCCCCACAAGGAGCTCATGGACCCAGCCCCTGATCAGATAGAGTGTGCACCAGCAGACTCTTACAAAACCACTCTTGAGAGCAAGGGGGCCTGGAATTTGTCAAAGCTCAGCATTAGACACGCCGAAGTCTTACCTCCAGTAACACAGCCCCTTCTGTAATTCCAAAAGATAAATACATTTGGCAGGTATCAGGTTCCCAGCTGCAAGCAGATCTTTTAAGGGCCCTGCATTCTCTGTGCAAACAACCCAGCTCTGGCTCCAGATCCCCTCTCTGCAGCACTCACTTGTCTTTGCAACACATCCTTTGACTTTGAATTATTTGTCCTGCATCACTCTCTAGTAATTTTACATCCTCGTCATTGCCTTTCATTTAATATTATACAAAGGGCTTTTTTCCCACAATGATCCTGTGATGTGTGTACATATGTATGTATATGTAGATACACACAGATGTATAAAACTCATGGGTTATCCCCATTTTATAGAAGATATTGAGGCTCAGAGAGAGATGAAGTGTTTTGCCTTGCATCATGTAACTGTTAAGTATCTTATAGCTCTTATTTCCAAGTGGATTATGCAATCCCTAAGAAATCTTTCATTTTCTTTCTTCAAATTCAGCTCCCATCTCCCCCCAATCCTCAAGTACCTGGTAATATCCTAGGCACATCTTTTTCTTTTAATTGAACCAGTGATTTAATAGGTAAAGGGGAACCCCCTGTGAGAGACTTTCCTCTCCCAGTGCAGGTGAACAGCTTCTTTGCAATTTATTGTCATGGATACTTGTCGGGGGCAGAGAAAGATCACACAGTCACTATGTGTTAGTGGTAGAGTTTGAATTCAATACTTCCTGACTCCAAGGCTAACTCTCTATTTCATGCTGCCTCTTGGACAAATCTTAGGTATTTAATAAAAGCTTATTTTTAAAATTCAATTTTATTTTATTTTCAGATCTGCCTTTTTTTCCTCCTACCTCCTGCCTTGATGAGATTTCCCATCTTTTAAGTTATTTGTCTTTATAATACTGTTGTTATTGTATAAGTTGTTTTCCTGGTTCTACTCACTTCCCTTTGCATCAGTTCACACAAGTCTTTCCACAATTCTTTGAAGCCATCCTCTCCATCACTCTTACAGCACAACAGTATTCCATTAATTCACATGCCATAATTTGTTTGGCTCGTCACCTATTAATAGGCATCTGCTCAGTCAGTTTCTAAAGCTTTCCCACAACAAAAAGACTTGCTATAAATTATGTATACACAAACACACATAGAGATATCTATATACCTATATCTGTATCTCCTTTTACTCTTTCTTTGATCTCTTTGAGATAGAAATCTAGTAGCAGTACCACAGGGTCAAAGGGTATATCAATTTAAAAGCTTCTAGGACATAGTTCCAAATTGCTTTCTAGAATGGCTGGATCATTCTACTACATTCCACATAGCTCTACTAAGAGCTCGTTAATATATCTGTTTTCCCACCATCCCTCTAACCCTGTCATTTTCCTTTTCTGTCAACTTTGCTAATCTAATAAGTATAAGGTAGAACCTCAGAGTTGTTTTCATTTGCACTTCTCTGATTATTAGTGATTTAGAGCATTTTTTCCATATGGCTACTGATAGCTTACGGCAGCTTTGTGGCACGGTAGATAGAGTGTTGGATCTGGAGCCGGGAAGACTCATCCATCTTCCTGAGTTCAAATCCAGCTTCAGACACTTACTAGCTATGTGAACCTGGGCAAATCACTTAACCCTGTTTGCCTCAGTTTCCTCTTCTGTAAAATGAGCTGGAGAAGGAAATGGCAAAAACCACTCCAGTATCTTTGCCAAGAAAACCCCAAAAGGGGTCGTGAAGAGTCAGACATGACTGAAAAACAACTGAACAACAGAAAACGGATAGCTTGGGTTTCTTCCTCTGAAAGCCACCTGTTCATATACTTCAACCACTTATCAGTTGGCGAATGGCCCTTTGAAGAAATACTTTTTGACTGAATTCAACAACAATGCTCAGTGCCAAGAAACAAGGTCAAGACTTTTGTATTTTGCGTGGCACTGGAAAGGTGTGGAATGAGATCCTCACTGGTCTGTCACAAGTCTTAAAATTCATTCTTTCGAGGTCTGTAGGCTATTCATTCTTCTAAGGTTTCTTGATAAATTTAGAGGTCATGCCTTTAAGTAGTTGCTGGAATTAGCTAAGAGAATTAAGTTTGTGGAAATAAGATGCATGAATACCTGGAGAAGAGGAGGGCTGAAGGGGCCACTGAAGAAGGGGGCGCAAAGGGATCAAACAGAAACTTTGCCTACTTTATAATTGGGTCTATACAAGGGTAGAAGCACTGGACATACAGTCAAGAGCCCTGGGTCCAAATTCTGACTCTGACATTTACCAGCTGTGTGCTGGGGGGTAAGTCACTTTAATTTCTTTGAATCTCTATACCTTTGACCTTCTACACCTAGATAAGAGCAATAAAAATGCTTAAATTACCTCCTTTCAGAGTTTTGAAGGGGCAGCTAAGTGGCGCAGTGGATAGAACACCGGCCCTGGATTCAGGAGGACCTGAGTTCAAATCTGGATTTAGACACATAACACTTACTAGCTGTGTGACCCTGGGCAAGTCACTTAACCCCATTGCCTAAAAAAAAACCAAAACAGAGTTGTGAAAAAAAGTTCCTTGTAAACCTTAAAAATTCTACCTTTAAAATGCCCCAAGTTGCTAGTGCCCTCCCCCTAGAAATGACCTTTTATTATTTTATATATATATATATAAACATATATATGTACATATATAACACACACATATATACATATAGCATATATTTATCTGTAGGCAACTAGGTCGTACAGTGGTTAGAACATTGGACTTGGAGTCGGGAAGACCTGAGTTCAAATACTACCTCAGACACTAACTGTATAACCCTGGGCAAGTCACTTAACCTCTGTCTGCCTCTATTTCTTCAACTATAAAATGGGAATAAAAATAAGACCTCCCTCCTCGGGTTGTTGTGAGATAAAGTGAGATGGCATATGTAAACCTTAAAGTGCTATATAAATCATCTGTCTACCTGATATAGATGTAGATATCTGTTGTCTCCTCTGATAGAATGCCAGCTCTTTGAGGACCAGGACTGTTTTATCTTAGTCTTTGGAGCGCCAGGGCCCAGCACAGTACAGAGTATTTAGTAGGAGTTTAATAAATGCTGATTGATTGATTTGGAGTCAGAGGACCTGGATTTGAACACCAGCTTCCATACTTATTAGCTGTATGGTTTTTGACAAGTCACATAATGTCTTGGAGAATCCCTAGATGCCAAGGCTCAGAGCCCTAACTTGCCACATGAGCCCCTCATCCACTAAACCCTCTCAGACACAATACCCTGTTCCAGAGGGAGTTTATAGTGCTAAAAACAGACAAAAAATCTCCCAAGAATAAGAGACATTCAGGTCAAGTTATTAAGCATTTACTATATAAATATGCCAGACACTGTGTTCAATACTAGGGGTACAAGGAAAGACAAAAGCAAAATATAAATATCAACAACAAAAACAACAGAACCCTCAAACCAAAACCCAGTCCCTGCTCTTGAGGAGATCACGCTTCCAAATGCAACCCTTTCCTCCCTGACAGCGAGCATCTCTCAGCAAGAAGAATTCTCTTCAGACAGAGAACAGACCCTGGGAGAGCATCTCCCTCCAGAGCAGGCCAAAATTGCTTTTAGCTTGATGGAGGATTAAGTAAAAGCTGGGTGAGAGTCATCAGAGCCCTCACAGGAAGGGGCCAGGGCAGGTTTCTCAGTGAGAGCCTACTGGCCACCGAGCCACTTGGTGCCAGAGTGGAGGCAGGCCCTGAGAAAACATGAGCTCCCGCTGCTGAACACTCCCTCACCCGCCCCACCCCCATGCCCTGTACTCTGTTAGTTTTGGTTTGTTTCATGGTAAATTGGTCAGAATTTTGATTACATTCAAAATGACAGACCCAAAGAATGGGTGCTTTCCCAGATGAGAGAAGGGGAAAACACCCTTCATTATCAAATGACCTCCAGCTAATCACTGCACCCCCACCCACATCCACACATATTAGCAGGTGTAGGGTGAGTGGGATTCTTTGGCTCCAGATTATATTCTCAGCCACAATCATCCCCTTGTGGCCCAAGTCAAGGGCACCATTGGGTGTGCTTAGAACAGTAACGGAAACAATTGCCTCCCAGCCCGAGTCTGAGGATTCTTCCAGGTGCAGTTAGGAGATGGATCCTTTCAAATGCATCTGACCATGGGCCAGCCCTCCCAAGCTGCTGCAGATGGGTGGGTGGAAGGAGAACTATCCTGTCAAGATATACACACAGGCTCCCAAGGAAGATGGCGTAAGATCAGATGAAGAAAGATGCCTAGGGAGGTTGGAAATCACTTCTACCGTGGAAATGCAAAGTTCCTTCCCCAGTGGGCTCCTTGCTTTTCTCTCCCTCCACTGCCCATCCCATCTCCCCAGCTTTCATATGCCCCCTGAGAGAATGTGAATCCTCCTCCAGAGCACTGCAGTCAGCTGGGACCCCAGGTCCTTAATTCTTCTGAGAAACAGTTGGTGTTGAAACATGCATACACCAAAGATAAATACAGAGTTGTTACATTTCCAAAGGAAAGGAAGAAGCCGTGGAGTCCAGTCTCTTCATTTTGTAGATGATGAAGACGAAGCCCTGACTCTTTAAGTGACTTGCCCAGGGTCGAATAGGTAGTAAGCACCAAAAATGGGACTTGAACCAGGGTCATCTTTCTTTATACTCAGTCCTCTTTACATTGTGCTATGCATAGAGATCTTCTGGAACTTAATGCTACCTGGAAAATACTGTTCTTGCACCTGAACTAGCCCTGAGTCTGGGTCAAATTTTGATATATTGGCAGAACCTTCTTATTTGAAAGTTGGAGGTTATTTTCTTTGTTTTGTTTTTTATGGTGGTTTTTTTTTTTTGCTATTTCCTACTGAAGTCCTCCTCTAATGTCTCACTTTGGTAGGGAAGTGATCCTAGGTTCTAAAGAGCCATGCCAATGGAGTGTATGGTAACCAAAGGGGCTGATTTCAATGAAGGGTGCACGGAGAAGGAAGGAGGCATAGTGTCCAGGGCCAGAGCCTTGACATTTCTGCTGGCCAGTCCACATGTGTAGCATGGTGTTCCATTTCTTGTGCCATATTTGAGGACGCACAGAAACAAGTGGAAACATCCAGAAGATAACTAGAATATTGGGAGGATTGGAGACCATGCTATACAAAGATCATTTGGAGAAACTGGGAATATTGAGTCTGAACAAGAGAAGAGTAGAGGAGCATATGCTCACTGTCTTCTAGGATTCGAAGGGCTGATGTGTAGGATGGGAGTAGGCTTGCTCTGCTTGGCTTCAGAGGTCAGAACAAGGAGCAGTGATTGGTCAGAGAGGCACATGTCAGGAACAACTTACTAAAAGAGCTGTCCCGAGGTGGAAAGGGCTGCCTCCAGAGGTGCCCAGTCTCTCTTCACTAAAGGTCTTCACACAGAGGGTAGACAACCACTTTCCAACAATTTTGTAGAGGGGAATTCACTGACATTTGACATCCTTTTCTTTTCTTAGATTTTATGATGCCAGTTCTGCCGGGTCCTACCAAGGCTTTGAATATGGGACCAATGATAGACTTCGTGTGTCACCTGAAGACCAGCCTACCTGAAGTTAGCGAGACTGATCCCCAGAAGGTTGGCTACCAGGTGATAGATATTCTCAACCCCAGAAACTCAAGAGTGTTGTCTAAAGTGCAGAGGGATTGCAATCAGGCAGGCAGGCGATAAACATCTATTAACAGCCTATATCAGGCAGCTAGGTTGCTCAGTGGATAGAGCACTGAGCCTGGAGTCAGGAAGACTTGAGTTCAAATTCAGCCTCAGACACTTACTAGCTGGGTGACCCTGGGTAAGTTCTCAGCCCTTTTACATGCCAACCCAGTGATGCAACTTACCTTCCATTATATGTGCATCACACTTTCTATGGCTCAACCCCTTTGTTTGCCTGGAACTACTCCCTTCCTTTCATCTTTTATCCATCAAAATCCTATAGTCCTAAGAGCAGCTAGGTGGTGTAGTGGGTAGAGCTCCAGCCTTGCAGTCAGGAGGACCTGAGTTCAAATCTGGCCGCAGACACACAACACTTACTAGCTATGTGACCCTGGGCAAGTCACTTAACCCCATTGCCTAGCAAAAAAAAAAAATCCTGTTGTCCTATTCTTCTTTCAGGTTCAACATAAATGCCACCTGCTTCATGGTACCTCCTCTAATTACATGGCATCCTGGAAGAAACATTGGGCTTGGAGTCAGAAAATCTATACACAAGCCCTAGTTCAGCCATTTATTACTTGGGCAGGTCACTCAACCTCTCTGAGCCTTGGTTTTCTCATCTGTAAAAAGGGGTTAATAATTATACTAAGGCAGCTAGGTGGCACGGTGGATAGAGCACTGGGCCTGCAGTCAGGAAGACCTGAGTTCAAATCCAACCTCAGTCCTTATTAGCTGCCTGATTAGGGCAAGTCACTTAACTTTTGTTTGCCTCAGTTTCCTCAATTGTAAAATGGGAGTAATAATAGCACCTACCTCCCAGGGTTGTTGTGAGGATAAGATAGTATTTGTAAAGTACTTTGCAAACTTTAAATATTATATAGATGCTAGTTATTGTTACTTATTTTTGATTATTATTGAATGTAAAAAGGAGAGGTTGAATGAGAAAATATCTTAAGATCTAGCTCTGACATTCTGTTGTCTAAGATTCTCTTCTAAGGTTCCTTTTGGCTCTGGCTTTCTATGCTCTAGATGCAGTTAGTTAGCAAGATGGGTAGAGCTCTGGGCCTGGAGTCAGGAAGACAACTTCCAGAGTTCAAATCTGGCCTCAGATACTTACCAGCTATGTGACCCTGGGCAAGTTTACCTTAGTTTCCTCATCTATAAAATGAACTGGAGGAGGAAATGGCAAACCATTCCAGTATCTTTGCTGAGAAAACCCCAAGTGGGGTCACAAAGAGTAGAACATGACTGGATGACAGCAATTTTTATGTTCTAAGATCCGTTCCAGTATGAACATTCTGTGTTTTATGACAGCTATCTCCACAGAGCCTCAGCACGGGTGGAGGGACTGGGGTTAGCACCAGCAGGGATTCTCAGAATAAGAGGACTCTCCTGGTCACTTCCACACTCAAACATAGAAAGAAGCTGCTTCTTTCCTACACAAGTAGATGGGATGGGTAAGAGGCATAGAATTAATTTTGGTCCACGTCACTGTCTACCCATGGAGTATATATACATATGGGACCATGCAGGACAAGTTTAACTCCTCATGACAGTTCATCCAATACTTGAAGACAAGTATCATATCCTCCTGAAATCTCCTGTTTTGAAGGGTGTTATTGTCCATTATTTTCCAGTCATGTCCAACTCTTCATGACCCCCTCTGGGGTTTTCTTGGCAAGGATACTGAAGTGGTTTGCCATTTCCTTCTCCAACTCGTTTTACAGATGAGGAAACTGAGGCAAACAAGATTAAGTTATTTACCCAGGGTCACCCAGCTAGTAAGTGTCTGAGGCCAGATTTGAACTCATGAAAATGAGTCTTCTTGACTCTAGGTCTGGTGCTCCATCCACTGTGCCACCTAGCTGCCCATCTTTTGGAGGGTAAATATCCCTAAATTCTTCAATGTCTCTATCTCTGTCTGCCTCTCTCTTTTTCTCTCTCCCCTTTCTCTCCTATCTGTCTTTCTTTCTGTCCCTTCTCTCCTCTCCTCTTTCTGTCTGTCTGTCTGTCTGTCTGTCTCTCTCTCACACACACACACACACACACACACACACACACACACACACACACACACAATCATTTTGGCTGAGATTTCTCAATTGTAAAGAAGTTCTCCTGCCAAGTGCCTTAGCCATTTTCTCCTCTGCTGCTGTCTCTAGCAGTCAAGACCATGACAGAAAGCAGTATTAGTATAGGGCGTGGAGGGGGTCTCTTCTTTGATACAGTCCAAACTGGAAAGGTCAGGCTGACTCAGGCTGTTGAGATACAGCTGTTCCAAAACCCAGGCAGCTATGGGAGATTCCATCTCTGCTGCATAGTGAAGCTACCCCCATCCAGAGCAGGCTCCGGTTAGAGGGGCCTCAGGTGGAGGGCTGGGAAGGGACCACTGAGGATTGAAATCCTGCCGAGGCAGAATTGCAGCTGTCCTGAGAGCCCTTGACATGCAGTACATAACTGGGCCTCTGCTCAGGCATCTTTTAAAATAGATGTTCCCTCGGTCTCACTTAGGCGTTTGGGATGTGCAGAGCCCAGAGGAGTGAAGGCTCAGATTCGTGTCATCCAGTCACAGCCTGCACATCCCACGGGGGCCGTCTCTACTCTGATCTCACTCAGTGCTAAGGTGTCAGCTTCCAGGAGGATCAGGTGTCCTGGCAGGAGCAGCCAAGGCCAGTTAAAGGGCAGCATTGGGCCCCCAGGGAGTGTAAATGTGTTGGGCAAGGGAGCTCCAACACCCAGTTAAGCTGTTCCATTTGCTCCCTACCAAAAAGCCCTTTGGTGACCTCCACTTGTTTCAGGAGACTCCTCGACCCCAGCCCTTCTCCCTCAGCAGGCCGCCCTCAGTAAATTCCTCTCCCCAAGCCAGAGCAGACCTCTAGTTTCTTCCTTTTTCCTTTTCTGGGCTGACTGTACCCTAGTGTCTTCCCCTCCTCTTTCTAGATAGACTATCCCCCAGTGACTCCCCTCTCCCTCTCCCTACTGAGGCAAGGGCTGCACCTGGAGAAGACCTCAGGGCTGGTAATGCCAAGTTTGGAAGGTCACATCTGTCCCGCTTGGGCTAGGAGCTCAGGCTGTGCTGTTTCTCCCTGGGCAAGGCTAGATTTCACAGACCAGAGGTCAGACAGATAGGCCAGGTGTCTTACCTTTCTCTTCTCTTGGGCTGGGGCAAGGACAACAAATCAGTAAATCCTGACAAAGGGTTTTAAGTTTAAATATCACAATCTCTACAGATTTAGCACATGGAAGTAGAAAGGGCCCTGAAGTCAGGAGGTCTGAATTTGAGTTCTGACTCTGATACTTGACCTTGGCCAAGTATCTTTGACCTCTCCACCCTGTAGGAAAAGCACGTTATACATTTTAAAACAGTGCACAGATGTGAACTTTTTTTGGTGGGTTTCCACAGAAGGGAAAAGGCAAAGGAATGTTTTAGCAAACATCACTGTCTTAGCTAGTAGAAGAGCAAGGAAGACCTGGGAACTTTTAAAGCCTTAGTTCACAGAGACATTTTTGGTGCACATAAAATATATACTGCCAGTGTCTTAATTTTTTCCAGAGTCTTCCACTATGGGATTCAGGAGAATCTGGCATTAGAATACTCCTGTTAAGATGGCCTTCTCTGTACTGAGAAGTAGAAGGTCCCAGCTCTGCTGACTACTATCTGTGTAACTGAGAGTAATTCACTTATTCACTCTGGACCTCAGTTTCCTCATCTATAAAATGTCTACTCTGCCTCCATTGAAGGACATTCTTCTCTGTGTTCCCAGATTATGAGAAGTGCTCAGGAGAGAGGTGTTGCTGTGCAAGGCCTCACAGATGAGGGCTTTGCATGTGACACCAGATTTGGGACAGCATAACCTCTGTCAGGGCTGGAGTCTTTAGACCCCAAGGAAAAGTCCTCAGTGCCTTGACTAGCATGGTTCTTTTTTCAATTCAACAATTTAATTTAAAAAAAAAATTAACTAAGCAGGCACTGGTGCTATAAATACAAAAGTGAGAGATAGTCCTTCCCTATAAAGAGCCTGAAGGTAGTGGCGAAATAGATAGAATGCGGGGCCAGTAGTCCCAAAGACCTGAGTTCAAATTCGACCTCAGACACTCACTAACTGTGTAACCCTGGGCAAGTCACTTCACTGTGTTTGCCTCAGTTTCCTCACCTGTAAAATGAGCTGGAGAAGAAAATGGCAAACCACTGTAGTGTCTTTGCCAAGAAAACCCCAAATGGGGTCATGAAGAGTAGGACATGACTGAAACAACTGAACAATAACAAAAGCAAATTGCTTACCCCAAGCAGGTTACTTACTCTCAGTGCAACTCTAGAACTATACATTACACAGAAGGTAACAACCTGCGTTGATAGAAGCAGTTTCCTCTCTTGGGAGTTCCCCATACCAATAAAATCACAGATATAGCCCCTATCCCTACCAATCCCTGTCCTTCCCTAACCTTCTGCCCTGTTCCTATTCCCATCTGTGCCCTGCAAGAGAAAAGCATCTTTCTGAAGTTAGACTTTCCATCCCCATGTGATGTGAAATCTCTTTCACATCCTAGAAGATGCCAAGTACTATTGACTCTTCTCCCTCATGTCCACTGCAAGCCTTCTTTCCCTTCAAAGACATTAGAAGATCAGTGATTAGTGAAGCCTTGTTCAAGATCACATAAGTGAGGTTTAAAGTAGTACTGTTTGGAAATACATTTTTCCTCCCCACTCAACTCCAAAAAAGTTCTTGCTGACAAAGAGTTATATCACAAAAGAGTCTATCGAGCAACCTGGGTCTTACTCCAGGCCCTGACACCTGCTTCCTCTGTGTGTGGCCTTGGGTAAATGCCTTTACATCTCTGATCATCAGTTTACTCATCTGTAAAATGTCCATCCAGCCTCCATCGCAGGGAAATCACACGGACCCAAATGAAGCAAAAACTGGGAAAATGCTTTGAAGAGTTAAAACGTGGGACAAATGAGAGGCAAGAACATTAACTGCTGCTTTGTTATTTTGACATTCGTTCCTGCCCACCAACTGGGATCCTCTTCATTTCCTGGGATTGGAGAAATTGGGTTGATTTCCCGTAGAAAGATATAGGAATGGAAAGAGGTGAGAGGGACTTTAAGGCCAACTGTGAGAAAGTAGGAGACAGGTGCCTGAACTGGGTGAAGACAATGCCATCTTTTTCTTCACTTCAACCTATGCCAACCATGGGCATTGATGGGAGACAATATGAGCTGACTGGCCTCAGAGTCAGAAAGACCTCTAACATATACTGGCTGTGTGACCCTGGGCAAGTGACTTAACCTTTAAGTGCTCTAGACACTTCTGTAAGACTGTAAATTGCAAGAAGCTGCTTATCTGGATTGCCAGAGGGAATTTTCTCAAAGGGAGTTCCTTATACCATGGAAATCACAGATACAAAGAGAATGCCATCTTGGCTTCCTAGAGCCCTCAGATTTTATAATGCAGGTATGCGAACATTGTACTTAGCTGTATCTCAGAATTCTGGCACCACGGTAAATTCAGGTGTGTGTGTGTGTGTGTGTGTGTGTGTGTGTGTGTGTGTGTGCATGTGTGTAGTGGTGGTGGTGGTGGTGGTGGTAAAGACAGTCTATCTCAAAGACAGTCAAACCAGAGGAGGCACTAGCAAGTCTGGCCTGAGTCCCTCCCCTCTGAGGAGGAGAGAGCAAGGGAGCAAGAAAGGAAAGTCAACAGGCAGGGGGATAGTGGTGGTGATGGTGGTGATGATGGTAGATCTCAGGAGGTTTTCATAGCAACAAGCTCCTTGGAAGTGTCCCCTTGGGGCTGAGAAAGGGAGTGAGGGCCATCACTGATAGAGGACTAAGAGATGCCTTGGGGATAGAGCTCTAGCCACCCTACCCTGGTGACAGCCTTGCAACTGACCTATATCAAGACTCCCAGGTCAAGCACGCAGAGTCTTTGGCTGCTCTCAGTAAGAAAGACACAGTTTTCACATCTCCATGAAAGAGAATGAGTAATGTTCTATGGCATGTATAACTCTTTCCTGTGCTAGCCATTAAAATTCCAGGTGTTTGGGGTGAGAGGAACTGCTTAGACAGCCCCTAATTAAGCAGTGAATGAGAGGAAAGCAAAAATAGAGTAAGTTAATTTTATTCTATTAATATGCTATCTGAACTACTAGTCAAAAATCAAACAGGAAACAGATTGAAAACAAATTAATCTGACAAGGAAATGGATATTTGAGTGAAAATTCTGCTTAAAACAATAATTTATCATGTTGCAGAAGAAAATTGTTAGTCTCTGCAAAACCCAGATCAGAGGCATTTTCGCTGAAACAAGGGAATTCTTCATTTCCCAGAAACTGAAAAACCTTGGGAAGAGCCAGCCTGCATGAGAGTGCAAGGGCACACACACACACACACACACACACACACACACACACAGAGACATGCCTTACTTTGCTGAGAACACATTGCAGAAAAAAGACTTCCTGGTGGAAGGATTAAACCCCACCCTCTGCAAAGTCAAGCTGTGCTTTCTCCTTCCTAGTTAGCTTAACAGTGTGAATGAAGGGATCTATTCTGGGAGATCTCTCTACTCCACTCCTACTAAAGATCTTCATCCTCCAGGGCAAAAAGAAAGTTCGTATGACCTGGCCAAAGGAATGGAAACTTTCATGTTCTAACCATGCTTAAGAGCATAGGCACAAGTTGTACTGAAAAGTAGAGACAGCACAGAATTATCCAGATAATTGGGGGATATAGTTGGATGACATTTTGTATCTGATTAAGAAAAGAGAGGCTGTGAGGGTTCTTCTTTGTTGGCCTAATTTTCCTAGGTGAATCAAATTCATCCATCCATCCATCCTCCTAACAAACATTTATTAAGCATTTATGACATACAAGGCACTGTGCCCGGCACTATAGAAACCAAAACATCAGGTCTTTCTCTCAAGAAGCTTATAGTCTAATAGGATATTAGTCAGCCTCTCTTTCTTTGGATTATATAGATATGGGTGAGACCTCTCCTATCCCACAATAAATCTGGGGTTGGGAGAAGAACAATCATGCCTCCTCTCCTCACATAGGCTCTTAAATTTGCAGATTCACACATGGTCAACTGGATAAAAGTGACCCTAAAGGAGATTCCAAAAGTATCAAGTTATTTATTAATTATATTATGATAAATATAATACATAATTCTATTTCTATATAATATAAAAATAGAAATATAATAACTAAGTTAATTATAAAGCAATTTGTGGCTTGCAAAGCACTTAACCTACATTGTTGTCTCACTTGGTAGTCATAATGACACTGAGTTGGGTTATCCACTCTCCATGTTATTCTCATTTTACAGATGAAGAAATGGATTCTGAAAGAGGTTAAGTGATTTTTCCAGGAGTCATACATCTAATGAATATCTGAAGTACGATTTGAACTCTGGTCTCCCTGACTCTAAGCCCATTGTTCTATCCACCATACTAACTTGCCCTGTAGGAATCTTCATGGCTGGATTCAAATTCTCCCTCTTCCGTGAAGTGCTAAGAGAAATATGGTATCCAACTCTTGGTTGGGGGTCTTGGCTGGGAGTAGATGACTTTGCTGTCTCCTGCCTGGTCAGGCCACATTTGGAGTCTCATAGTCACTTCTGGGCACCACATTTTAGGAAGGACCTTATTATCAGGAGAGCAACCACAATGGTTAAGGGCCTTAAGTTTAGCCCACATGAGGGTCATTTGAAGGAATTGTAGATATTTAGCCTGAAGAAAAGTGAGGGACAACATGGTAACTCTTGGCAAGTATTTAAAGAATTGTCCTGGGGAAGAAGGGACAGCTAGGTGGTGCAGTGGGTAAAGCCCACTAGGCTTGGAGTCAAGAAGACTTATCTTCATGGGTTTAAATATAGCCTTAGACACTTACTAGCTGGGTGGCCCTGGGCAAGTCACTTAACCCTGTTTGCCTCAGTTTCGTCATCTGTAAAATGAGCTGGAGAAGAAAATGGCAAACCACCCCAGTATCTTTGCCAAGAAAACCTCAAATGGGGTCATGAAGAGTCATCCACGAGTGGACAACAACAACAACAACAACCTGGGGAAGAGAATTAAGATATATTTAGGTTGGCCCTAGAAAGCAAAACTTGGAACAATGGGCAGAAGATGCAGAAAGGCAGAGGTAGGCTTGAGGTAAGGAAACACTTCTCAAAATGCTGACCTAAGGATATAATAGGTATAAAAATAAAAATAAAAATAATAATGATAATAGTTAATATTTGCATGTCACTTACTAGGTGCCAGGCACTATGCTAAGCAATTTCCAATTTTTAGCTTATTTAATCCTTACAACAACTCTGGGAGGGAGGTGCTATTATTATCCTCATTTTACAGATGAGTAAACGGAGGCAAATAGAAGTTAAAGTGACTTGCCCAGGAATACACAGTTAAGTAAGTGTCTGAGGCTGGATTTGAACTCAGATCTTTTCTACTCTGGTGCTCTATCCACTGTGTGACCTATACCAAGCTTGGCCCCAGAGAAGGGAAAGAAATGAAAAGGTAGCTCCCTGCTTGCTCTGAAGAAGTGAGGGGGAAGGGGGAGCTCCTGGTATGGAACATTGATATGATGGCAGATTTTTTTTAAAAAAAATTTGAATACTTAAATAACCCCATGTCAGAAAAAGAAATTGAACAAGCCATTGGTGAACTCTCTAGGAAAAAAATCCCCAGGGCCAGATGGATTTACATGCGAATTCTATCAAACATTCAAAGAACAATTAATTCCAATACTATATAGACTATTTGGGAAAATAGGTGAAGAAGGAGTCTTACCAAATTCTTTTCATGATACAAATATGGTACTGGTACTTAAACCAGGAAGAGTCAAAACAGAGAAAGAAAATTATAGGCCAATTTCTCTGATGAATATAGATGCAAAAATTTTAAACAAAATATTAGCAAATAGGTTACAGCAACTTATCACAAGAATAATACACTATGACCAGGTAGGATTTATACCAGGAATTCAGGGTTGGTTCAATATTAGGAAAACTATCAGCATCATTGAGCATATCAACACCAAAACCAACAGAAACCACATCATCATCTCAATAGATGCAGAAAAAGCTTTTAATAAAATACAACACCCATTCCTATTAAAAACACTAGAAAGCATAGGTATAAATGGAGTCTTCCTTAAAATAATAAATAGCATCTATCTAAAACCTTCAGCAAGCATTATATGTAATGGGGACAGGCTAGAAGCATTTCCAATAGACCAGGGGTGAAACAAGGATGTCCATTATCACCACTGTTATTCAATATTGTACTGGAAACATTAGCTTTAGCAATAAGAGAAGAAAAAAATTGAAGGCATTAGAATAGGCAAAGAAGAAACAAAGCTATCACTCTTTGCAGATGACATGATGATATACTTAGAGAATCCTAGAGAATCAAGTAAAAAACTACTTGAAATAATAAAAAACTTTAGCAAAGTTGCAGGCTATAAAATAAACCCACATAAATCATCAGCATTTCTATATATTACCAACAAAGCCCAACAGCAAGAGATAGAAAGAGAAATCCCATTTAAACTTACTGTAGACATTATAAAATATTTAGGAGTCTACCTCCCGAAACAAACCCAGGAACTCTATGAACACAATTACAAAACACTTTTCACACAAATAAAATCAGATCTAAATAATTGGAAAAACATCAGTTGCTCATGGGTAGGCTGAGCTAATATAATAAAAATGACAATCCTACCTAAGCTAATTTACTTATTCAGTGCCATACCAATCAAACTACCAAAAAATTATTTTATAGAGTTAGAAAAAATAATAACAAGATTCATTTGGAAAAACAAAAGGTCCAGAATATCAAAGGAACTAATGAAAAGAAATGCAGGGGAAGGTGGCCTAGCAATTCCAGATCTTAAATTGTATTATAAAGCAGCAATCATCAAAACTGCTTGGTACTGGCTAAGAAATAGAGTGGTAGATCAGTGGAATAGGTTAAATATGCAAGACACAGTAGTCAATGACTATAGTAATCTATTATTTGATAAACCCAAAGACCCCAGCTTCTGGGATAAGAACCCACTCTTTGAAAAAAACTGCTGGGAAAACTGGAAAAGAGTATGGCAGAAACTAGGCATAGACCCAAATCTCACACCATATACCAAAATAAAGTCAAAATGGGTTCAGGACTTAGATATAAAGGCTGATACCATAAGTAAACTGGGAGAACAAGGAATAGTTTACCTATCAGATCTATGGAGAACAGAAGAATTCATGACCAAACAGGAGACAGAGAACATTACGAAAAGCAAAATGGATAATTTTGATTACATTAAATTGAAAAGTTTTTGCACAAAGCAACTAAGATTAGAAGGAAAGTAGAAAATTGGGAAAGAATTTTTACAGCCAGTCTCTCTGATAAAGGCCTCATTTCTAAAATATATAGAGAATTAAGACAAATTTATAAGAATACAAGCCATTTCCCAATTGATACATGGTCAAAGGATATGAACAGACAGTTCTCAGATGAAGAAATTAAAGCCATCTATAGTCATATGAAAAAATGTTCTAAATCATTATTGTTTAGAGAAATGCGAATCAAAACAACTCTAAGGTACCACATCACACCTATCAGATTGGCCAACATGACAAAACAGGAAAATGATAAATGTTGGAGAAGATGTAGGAAAATTGGAACACTAATGCATTGTTGGTGGAGTTGTGAAATGATCCAACCATTTTGGAGAACAATTTGGAACTATGCCCAAAGGGCTATAAAAATGTGCATACCCTTTGACCCAGCAATAGCACTTCTAGGGCTATATCCCAAAGAGATCATACAAATGGGAAAAGGACCCACATGTACAAAAATGTTTGTAGCAGCTCTTTTTGTGGTGGCAAAGAATTGGAAATTGAGAGGATGCCCATCAATTGGGGAATGGCTGAGCAAGTTGTGGTATATGAATGTAATGGAATACTATTGTTCTATAAGAAATGATGAACAGGCTGACTTCAGAAAAACCTGGGAAGACTTATATGGTCTGATGCTGAGTGAAGTGAGCAGAACCAAGAGAACTTTGTACGCAATAACAGCCACATTGTGTGATGACTAATATTGATAAACTGAACCCTTCTCAGCAATACAAGGATCTAAGACATCTCCAGAGGCCTAGTGATGGAAAATGCTATCCACATCCAAAGAAAGAACTATGGAAGTTGAATCAGTATCTTTTTTTTTCTCTTCTGTTGAGTTTTGTTTCCTCTTTCTGATGGTTCCTCCTATTGGTTTTAATTTTTACTTACAACTTCACTAATGTGAAAATATGTTTAATAGGAATGTAAATGTATAGCTTATATCAGATTGTGCGCTGCCTCAGGGAGGGTGGTGGGGAGGAAGGGAGAGAAAAATTTTGAACTCAAAAGCATATCTAAGGGATTGTTGATAAATCAAAATAAATTAATAAAATAAATTTTAAAAAATTTGTTGATTCATTTTGCTCGCCTGTCCCTGTCCTCCTGCCTCCCTTTTTCAAATCTTTTATCATAAAGGATGGTTCTCTGGACAGGAGGGTGGATGAATGGTGAAAATCATAGCTGATGTAAAAAAAACAGAAGATATCAATATTGATTCTTTTGGGAAAAAAAAATAAAGCTGCCTCAGGTAAAAGTGGATTGACTGACCACTTGTCAGTTCTATCGTAAAGAGGATTTTTTTTTCCTTAGGCACAGATTAGACAAGATACCTCTGAAGTGTCTTTCAGCTCTCATTCTGATGCTGAAAGTACTCCAGTCTATGTGGATCTCTGTTTTCTGAACCTTTACAGGATAACATAGTCTGTATTACCATCAAGCACTAGATTGTTCACAATCATTGATATATATATAGGACTATAGAGCTAGGGTTGTTACAAGTGTGTTGTCTCCCCAGCATAACAATAGCCGACATTTATGTAGTGCTTACTAAGGGCCAGGCACTGTGCTAAGCACTTTACAATTATTATCTCATGGGATCCTCACAACAACTCTCGTGGGGTAGGGTGGGTAGGTGCTATTATTATCCCCATCTTACAGGTGAGGGAACTGAAGCAAACAGAAGTAGCCAGGGTCACACAGCTAGTGAGTATCTGAGACCAGATTTGAACTGAGGTCTTCCTGACTCCAGGTTTAGTGCTCTATCCACTGTACCACCTAGTTGCCCCCAATATGATTTTAAACTCTTTGAAGGAAAGGACCATTTTCAGTCTTGTATCTCTCCCTCACCACTCGCAGTGTAGCTGCACAGTCTTTCTATAACTGTATTAAATTGAATGAACCAGCAAATACTGTGAGGTTAGGAATATCTTTTCATGGTGCATCTCTCCTAGTTTCAGAGTTCTGGGTGACTAAAGGTACATGCAGTCTAAATGGAGAGGGATGAGCCTGATTTTGGGTATAAAGTGATGTTACAAGCATCCACGATATCTCACACAGTCTATCTAGGGACACACAGACCAAAACTCCACTATAGAAGGGATCACAGACTCCTGGGGATAGTCATCTGATCTGTTTTCCTGTGTCAGGCCTACCATATAGGTCAGGATCTCAGCCTCTGCCTCCTCAAAAGATGCCTATCCTATGTCCAAAGGCTTCTGGGAAAAAGAGAATCAGGCTCTTGCACAGTGAGTCTGCAGCTCTGGGCTTGGAGTTCCTACATGATAGAGATGATTAATTCTCTTTAGCTTGCCCAACTCCCAAAGCCTACTCTAATGCCCTCCCTATCCCCATATTCCTAGACACTAGGAGTTAAAATTGCTGTAAGATATGGGAAAGGGCATGTGAATTATGAAGTTCAGGCACTAGGGTCCCACAGAAACAGCCCCTGTCCCCAAAGGCTGCCCACTCCTCTTCTATGATGAGTATCCCAGATCACAGTAATGCCTCCTAGGCCAAGGACCTCGGACTCTCAGCTTCCCAGAAAATCAACTCCTTCCCTGAACTGACTGTAGGAACCTCTGCCACAGACAGGTTATAGATGTAAGTATCCTTCTTTCTGGAATTTATGCAGAAGCTGTTATCTCTGCCTCTAAACAGCTGAACCAATGAAGGCTTAATATTCTTCCACACCATGATTAGGTTCCATAAAGTCCTCCCTGACATACTGTTACTATATGTAAATGACCTGTCTCTGGTCCCTAAATACTCTCCCAAAGCCCACATATGCTTCCCTGGGGGCATTTATTTACAAGAGAAAGGAGACTAAAAAAAAAAAACAAGAAAAAGAAGGAACCCATAAAAAAGTTCTACCCAACATGTTACAAGTTTCTTAAACTATCCTAACCAGTTAGCGTTGCCAACTCAAGAATCTTTTTGCCCAGAACGCCTTCACTTGATTTGGGATTGTCCCAACCCTGGCTCTGGACGTATGTAAGATTTGTAAAAGTTACAAACCTAGGTTCATTGTTAACCAATTAGGAAGCCTCTTGATGGACTGGGAACTTGGTGTGTTTCAACAATACCTTCCCACTTAACTATGGGTTAAGTAAATAACCACGCTGTTCTTCTCCCAGGGGACAAGGTTGCATGACCCCAGATTCAACATAGGAGGATGGTTTATATGTAATACAATATGTCCAAGCCCCACTCCCTTCTGTCACATGTCATAGCTGCTTATAACAATCTTAAAAGCATGCTCCTGGATCCTACTCCCCCCATTCTCAGCCCAGGGCTTCCTGTCCCAGACCTTTGTCCCTCATGCTCCAGGACACTGGATGTGGGGTGAGAAGACTTGAATTTACATCCCAGAAATGCCACTTATTTCCTGTGTGACTTAAATTGTTTCTTATAGGATCATAGAGTTTTAAGGGACCTTAGAGGCCATTGAGTTCCAACTTGTCATTTTAAAGATGAAGAAACTGAGGTTTAGATTAAGTGATTGCCTAGGGTCATTCTTGCTAGCTTTAAGTGTCTGATGAAGGATTAGAATTTAGAGCTTCCTGACTTCAAATCTTTTTGTTTCTATCTCTGGCCCTCAGTTTCCTCATCTGTAAAAATAAGGGGGGAGGATTAAATGGTCTCTGATTCTTTCTCACCTCCACCACACTAAATCCTATGACCTGTGTGGGGATTGGACTAGGAATACTAGGTAGGCCTTCCTTGCTAAAATGTAGGGTCATCTTCCCTCCCCCCACGCCATTACATCCCCTGTCTTCCTACTTGTAACACAATCCATAAATCCTGTCCACATCAGGGCACAGCACACTGCTCAGGATTCCAGAGATGCTGAGTTAAATGGGAGTTAATGGAAAGTTGGGAGACGGCGGGCTTAGCCCATGTTGGCGGAAAGCCAGGGGTGTACAAAGAAAAGCCAACATCTGTTCTGAAAGAAATTTTTTCTGACAGAGCCCACATAGCCTGCCCTCTCCCTGCCCCCAGCACACTCCGATTTGTGGAGTTTCTGGTACTGCTATAAATAGATTTATTAGCACATGGACTGATGCTCATCTTGTCTTATGGAGCTTACCCCAGACAGAGTGGCCCCAGAGTCAGAAAGCTTCTGCTGGCCAGGGGAGCCCAGAAAAGGCAGTTATAGTAGTGGGGTAAGAAACAGGGAGGAGGTTGCCAGGTTCCCTAGAGACACTCATCATCTTCTTAGTCTAGATCTACACAGTACAAAATTGAGAAATGTGAAGCAATTGCATCAGATGGAGGGGGTGGCATGGAACATGTTAAAAAAAATCATTCAACAAACATTTATTAAGCACCTGCTGTGTGCCAGACACTGTGCTAGACTCTAGGCTTCTTAGGCCAGAGTCCATGGACCCCTGATGAGTCCACAGATCACTTTCAGGGAATCTGTGAATTTGTGTGGGAAAGCACATCTTTATTTTTACTAATTTCTAACTGAAATTTAGCATTTCCTTCGACTATTTAAAACACGATTCTTAGACGAGGTCCAGGTTTCACCAGATTCATGATCCATAGAAGGTGAAGAACTCCTGTTCCAAAGAATACTGACACTGGAGTCAGGAGACCTGGATGCTACACCCAGCTCAGCCGCTAGTTGCTGTATGACTGGGTAAGTCATTTCACTCCTCTGCCTCTTTTTCTTCACGCGAACAATAAGGGGGTTGGATGAGGTGAATTTAGGTCACTTCCTGATCGAGCAGTCTAGGGTTCCATGAATCCACCAGTTCATTTTACCAATACAGTTGTTGTTCAGTCACGTCTTACTCTTCATGACCCCATTTGGGGTTTTCTTGGCGGAGATACTGGAGTGGTTTGCCCTCTCCAGCTCATTTTACAGATGAGGAAACTGAGGCAAACAGGGTTAGGTGCTTTGCCCAGGGTCACAGAACTAGTAAGTATCTGAGGTCAGATTTGAAATCAGGTCTACTTGACTCCAGGCCTAGCCCTCTATCCACTGCACCACCTAGCTGGCCTTACCAATACAGACCAAATTTAAAATTAAAATGTTCACTCTGGGGGTATATAACTCAGTTTAATTGTCTGCTTTGATCTAATAAATGCTGCAACCTGAGTCATGAACTGAAGTCTCAAAGTTTCTGCACATCTCAGAGTGATGTGAAGAGTTGGTAGGGTACTTTTTCTTTTTTAAATTTTTTAAAAAACTGGGCAAGAACTTTCCACTTGCAAGGCAAAGTCTTTTTAAACCTGGAAAGAAATTGTAACCAAAATAGAAATAATAGGGACTTTCTAGTTTGGAGAAAGTAGCTTATAAATCTAATTAGAATATGGAACTGGAGACCCAGGGGCTGTTTTTAAGCATGATGCTGGGTCAACAGGATTAATCAATACCACAAGTGTGAGTTTGCCATTAGCCAGGGTAAACTCCCTCCTCCCAAAGCATATATTCTGAAAATAATGCTTGATAAGAGGCATTTCAATGGGGAAGAAAGGAAATAAGGATTTTTTTTTGATATTCACAGAGGCTGCATGATGAAGATGGAAAAGAAAGAAGATCATAGATATAATAATAATAATAATAATAATAATAATAATAATAATAATAATAATAATAAATACTTAGCATTTATATAGCACTTTGAGATTTGCAAAGTGCTTTTCAAATATTATTTTATCCTCATGACAACTCTGAGAAGTAGGTGCTATTATTATTTTATGAGCAAACCAAGACATCATCCTCTCAATGTCATTGGTCCTCTTCCAGAATGAAGGACAAACAACAACAACAGAGGAGGAAACTGAGGAAGATAGTGATTAAGAGACTTGCCCAAGGTCACACAGCTAATAAGTGGTTGTGAACTTTCTGACTCCAAGGAAAGCACTCTATCGATTGGGCTACCTAGATGTATGAGAGATCATGCTAATCATGCCCCCTGCAACATCCACGCCTTTACCCAAGTGTCCCTGCGTGCTTAGAATGCACAGCCTTCTTATACTGCCTACAAGAATCCCAAGCTCCTTTCTAGGCACTGCTGAGGTATACCTCCTGAAGCAAACCTTCTCTTCCCTAATACCCTCAGTTATTAGTGCTTCCTCTAAAATAATTTCATATGGCTTTGTATAAACTTTGTGTTCTCATTTCTTATAATGTGCGCATTCTTTCAGTACTCCTTTCATTTTTCATCTTTGCATCCCTAGCACCTAGCACAGTGCTATATATTCACCAGGTACTTTATAAATATTGTTTGAATTGAATCTAGTCTTACCCTCTCACTTTACAGATGAGGAAACTGATGTCTGAGAGAAGACAAGGATTTGTCCAAGGTCACAAAGATTACTGTTAATAGGAGAAGCAGAATTCCAACCCAGAATCTCTGACTCCCATGCCTTTTTCACAATACCACTGAAGTAGGTAAAGTTACTGAAACTTGAAAAGACCCCCTTCTGTCTCCAAAGCCACCAGGGGATCAAGAGAAAGAGTAGGAAGTCAGGGGTAGGAGCCAAAGCTTGCTGAAGTTTCCATCATGCCCTCTATGTGAGACAGAAGGAGATAAACCCAATTATGTTTTTCAGACTAGTGATGTACCTGCATTATCTACGGGATATTTCCAGTACTAAATTCCAAATGGATTTCTAAAGAGCTGTTCAACTTCCTGAATGTTTCCATGGGGTTCACCTCTAGAGCAGGGCTTTCCAAGCATATTGCTTAAATCTCAGGAGCCCAAGATGAGATTTCCAGAACCATCAGGCCCTGCAGTGTCTGGTTTGGGAGGCAGGCAGTTCTGAGCATGCCGATTTAGTGAGGCATTTGCGTGCTCTCCCCTGGAAATGCAGCTGAAGGAAATCACTGTGTGACACACTTTAATGTGTTTGTCCAGCAGCATCCCACCAAAGTGTGCATTCGCTTTTAAAAAAGTAAAGAAAAAGGCAATTTTTCACTTTTAAATAGCTTTCATTCTATGTCTTAATAAATGCATGTTTGTTGATTTGTGTAAGCATGATGTAGGAAGTCTGCAAATGAATGTAATCTGCAACAAGGGGATAGCTAACCACTAGCAAACACTTTTGAATAATGAATCCCTACTGTATCAGATGGACGCTATTCATAATAATTCCTTGCTTTTCTCATTTTGCTGCGTACAGTAGCGATTAATCAATTTGCAATGTTATGTCACCCGCAACAAATTGCTAGCACCAAGACAAATTTATTGCTTTATGATAAAAGAACTTGTTTAGGTAGAAATAAATTAAATTTGGAGGGTTGTTATTTGAGTTTGATGTTTACATATCTGACCCACCGGAGTGTAGGCCAGAGGAGGTGAGAATATCCAATTATTACTCCCTAGGCCTGGGAACAGTTCAAAGAGATTTGAGAGCAAATGGTATGTTTGTACAGCTAACTAGTCCTTGAAGAAGGAGTTCCTCCTGGGAGCCAGCAGAACACGGAGAAAACCATTCATGAGAGCACACCATGATTCTCAGGAATATACTTAAGTGCTCTTGGTCTCAGGGGCAGACAGGCAGCTCTGGAGGGTTGGCCTGGTGGCTCTTGCCAACAGACCTTTCTTTCTCTTCTTTCTTGGTTTCTCAGCTCCATAAGACTCAGTTTCCCCTGGAGTTGAACTGTAAGATCCTACATATCCCTTCTTCATATCTAGAAAAGGGCTAAGTAGCAGAGGGGCCAGGGTGGCTGTGGTATCCTCTGGACCATCACCAAAGAATACATTGGATGAAGCAGGAGCATAGATTTACAGCTAAAAGGGAACTTAGACGTTCTTTCCTTCAACCTCTCATTTTACAGATAAGAAAACTTAAGGTTGAGAGAGCTTAAAAGACACTCTAGGGCACCTCCAGAATTTGAACCCAGGCATGGCATCACATGATCATTGATCTCGAGCTGGAAAAGACCTCCGAGACCAAGTCCAACCCCCTCACATTTCACAGTTGGGAAAACTGAGGCCCAGTGAAGTGACTTGCCCAAGATCACACAGACAGTAATGGATAAGAGATAGGCCCTCTGAATCCAGATCCTCTTTCCACTGCCTCTGAGTCTCTTCTGAAACTGCAAACAAAGTGTTCAGGGAGAATATTAAAAGAGGACTGTTTTCCAGAACATTTGATCCCATTTATTTCCAAATAAAGGAGATGCTAATTACAAATCATTCCTTTCCATGCATTAAAGCAATTCCCCTCTGGATATATATGTGGCAAAGCTTTGGAAACCTAGTTCTAGATACTATCTATACTTCTTTGAAATAGGACTACAGGTCTTCACAGTATTCTCTAAACCAAACTTAGCTCCAGCTATGAGGTTTGACTGGTTAGGGTCTCTAGAGAGCTCTGGATGGAATGGAATGGGTTCTAGCCCTGGCCCTCTGAGTGGTTGCCAGGTTCTCTGCTGCCCTGCCCAGTGTCCCCACTGCCCAGCATCAGCAGGGCTTCCTGGATGGACAGGCATGATAGCTTTCAAGGTATTAACAGCCACTGTGAAATGTGGTACCAGGTATACGTGCCTGGGAACACTTGTACTTCCTTTGAGCTCAAGAGCTAGTCTATGCCTCAGAAGCTGCTGGGATGACAGGGTAGAAGATGCCGCAGGTTCAGAAGACCAGCGTGTCTGACTCACCTTGTCACTGCTCGCTTATCGTCTTCCCCTCCATCTTTCCCCCTCTCCGGTTATCTGTGTCTCCTTTCAGCCTCCTGCGCCTCTCTGGCTTTCCATTTCCTGTTTTCACCTGTCCTCTAAATGTCATTTCTCTTCCAATCCTTCCCTTACCCACTTCTTCCTAGCGCATCACTAATTTCTCTCTCGACTAATTCCCCAGCCCTCTTTTCCTGTACTTTCCCATGGTCCCTCTTTTGTGCTCTCTCTTTCTCTCTCTCTCTCTCTCTCTCTCTCTCTCTCTCTCTCTCTCTCTCTCTCTCTCTCTCGCTGTCTGGTTAATTCTGATTATTTCTCTGTCTTCTTGCTCTCTTGGTCCCCTTTATCCCTGACCACGCAGTTTCTCTTAGCTCTGGATTGAAAAAAAAACCCACACGGCTAATATCCCTGTCAGCCTTTTCCTGAATCATTGCTGCACAATCCCAGGGAGGTTAAATAGAGATTCTTTCTTGCTAGAGCTGGAAACACCCCTGTTGCTCCTTCCCCTTCTAGGCCCAGGAGGGGAGAAGGGCTTTAAAGCAACTATGCCCAGGATTAGTAGCAGGGATGGGCATCCTTGCTCATAGATATAGATACGGAAAGGATGGGAATTCTAGCTGCCCTCTGTGTCTGAAATCCCTTTCCAAGAAAGCAAATTCTGCTGAAAGTTGCTAAGGAGAGTCAAGGCTTAAAAGACTCTTCCAGTCTCACCTTTGCTTCTCAGGGTGATTGGTACTAGTGAGGTAGTGCCTTTGCCAAGTTATCAGGGACAGGAGGCTTCCTATAGCCTTCTTTGTACCAATAGGATCCCTTCAGTACTGCTCTATTTCCTCATCAAGGCAGAAGTTGAGTCTTTACTCCCAGTTCCTAGGCCTGGCCTATTTGTGTTGCTTTCAACCAGGGATATATTGTTAAGTGTTTAACAATCAGCCCTCTGGGGATGGGGAATGAATGTACACATGACACACTTTTAAGTTTAATTGGCATTATTAATATTTTCTGTATCACTTTCTTAGGTATACTAGTGCTTCTTAAACTGTGGGTTGCAACCTCATGTGAGGTCACTAAAAAATTTGGCAACAGTAAAAGGTTTCTGAACATCCAATGACCAAAAATTAATTAAAAATCTGACACATAATGAATCTGAGCTGTTTTTGAAAGCTCTTACCTGTGTTACACCCCACAGCTTCACTGCAGCCTTGGTTCTGAACACAAAGCATGCATGCTTTGCACTGTGCATGCCCTCAGGCCACGCAACTGCCTAGGACCCCTGGAGAAGTCCTGTGCTAGAAGATCTCTAAGGTCCTTTCTAGCTTTAACTGTCTAGGGCTCCTCATGGGGGTGAAACATTATGCAAGAGTAGGCCCTGTGAATCCTGTGAGTCCTGTAAGAATGTAAGAAGGAGAGGCAGAAAAGGGTATAGATAGGCCGCCTTTTTCTGATCTGAGCACCAGTGTAACTCCAGGACCAAGGACATCAGACTCAGTAGGATTTAAACAAGGTAAAACAGCTGGTCTTTTTCTCTAACCAGAACATCAAAAAACTTATCAAGTCTGGGAGGAAAGTTTCATTCTTTCCACAATGGCTAGGTCTAGGCTAGCAGGTTGAAAAAGTGGATTCTGATGATTATGTAGACATGGAAAATGAAAATTAAAAATACTCATTTGTCTCATGAATTCTGATATTTCAGGTTTTGGGATTTATTTGGAGAAATACTTCAATTCTGAACAGTCTTTGGCCTCTGTAGACACCACACAGTATTTATTTAGCAAAATGGGGTTGACCTAACTATTCCATAGCTTTCTTAATCAGACTTTGTTAATGACTGGAGGCATTAAAAGGAATGTGACTTCTCCACCTTCTTCCTATGAAAGATAATCCCTTACCCACTGGAAGACAGGTTCATTCAATGGTTAGATCAACTTGTTAATACTAGCTAATTTGTGCAAAGCACTTTCCAGGTTCCAAGTTTCTTTTCCCACAACAACCGTGTGAAGTAAAGTGATGGAAGGAGCAATAGTGCCCTTTTGCAATTAAGAAAATAGGTTCTGAGAGATGAAATGACATGTCTATGATTACACAGCTAATAAGTATCTCTGGTGGTATTCGAACCCACATTTCCTGATGCCAAATCCAGCCTTTATCCACTACAGTGCATAAGACCAGGAACCTTATTTAAAACTGACATCTAGGTTGACATTCACTTGGTAAACAAGTGAAACCCTTGCTACTGGGAGAGACTGAGGCTGGTGGTTTTCTTGAGTTGGAGAGTTCTGAGTTGCAGTAGGGCTAAAGCTAATTGAGTGATTATACTAAGTCTGGTGCTCAAGGTGAGTCTCTGGGAAAAGAGGGCTGATACAGACTGCCTAGGTCTAGGGTCAGGGTCAGTGGAAAAACCCCAACCAAAGAAAGAAAGAATCTCTAACCCAATCTGGCCATCTTAGAAATGGCTGAATTCTTATGTTACGTAATGTAAAGTACTAGAGATATTTGAGTTATCATTATTTTCATGAGGAGGTCTATACCAGGCAGGAGAGTACGGATGGCTCCATCCAAACCCCATCCTCTTAATTAATTATATGAAACAAAGCCCATATCTGATGCATGGATGAGAAGCATTTGTAGGTATGAAGGCCAGAGGGAGAATGTTTAAAATACCCATTGACTTTCTCTTCTTCCAGGCTTCTTCCTCTTCCCTCTTGTAGGCCCTCCCCTACACTCAGGCTGATGATGCCCTAGTGCTCCCTTTGGTATCCAGTTCTTGGCTCAAACTTTATTATTATCATTATCTTTTATTGTTGGCTTTTGCATTTATATCACATTCATTTCCCTTTAACTTCTCACCCTGCTGAATCCTTCCTTGAAACAACAACCACAAAGCTATTTAAGCAGAGCCAGTAAACATAGCAACAGAATCAGACAGTCTATGTAACAATACATGTCCATATTCTCCACCCTTCTGCAGAGAAAAGGAGGTTATTTTTCTTTTTTTGTTCTCCAGGACTAAGGTTATTCATCACAACTCATCAAAAGCTTCTAGTGCTGTCATAACTTACATTATTATATTCATTGTGTATCTCTTGGTTCTATTTTCTTTACTCTTATCCTTTCATACAAATCTTTCCTTCTCTTTTTGAATTCTGCATGTGTGTTCTTTATTATAGGCTAATGAGATTCCTTTATATTGATATGCCACCATTTTTTTTTCTGCCCATTCTGCAATCAATGGACACATATCTTGTTTCCAGCTTTTTGCTACCACAAAGAGAACAGCTATGAATATTTTGTTATATGTCTGACCTTTCTTTCAGTTGCTGATTTCCTTAGGGTATATGCCTAGCAGTGTAATTGCTAGGTTAAAGGACATGAACAGTTTAGTGACTTTTTCTGGCAAAATTCCAAATTGATTTGTAAAATGGTCAGGCTAATTCACAGCTCTACTAACAGTGTACTAGTGTACATGTTCTCACCCAGCCCCTCCAACACTGACTCCTCCCACTCTGTTATCTTTGTCAGCTAATAGGGTGAGAGGTAAAATCTCAGGATTGTTTTAATATGTATTTCTCTTAACATTAGTGTTTTGGAGTAATCTTTCATATGGTTGTTGATCATTTCTCATTTTGTTCTATGGAAACAGTTCATATCCTTCGATCACACAACTTACTGAGGAGTGAACCTTGTTTTACATTTTTGTGTCAATCCATCCCCTCTGTCTCCTGGCTATTAGACTTTTGTCACAGACACTTATTGTGAAGACTTTCGTTCTTTTCTAGTTTTAGCTACATTTATCTTGATCATATAAAAGTCTCTTAATGTTTATTAATCATAGAAAAGCAGTGTTACCTAGTGGTTAGAACTGGCCTCAGAGACAAGTAGTGCTAGATTCAAGTTCTCTACTATATATTTTGTGACCCAAGGCAAGTTAATTTCTCAGTGCCTCAGACAACTCTTAAGACTATATAAATATGTATGTATCTACATATACATATATACACATATATATTTACATATATATGTATGTATATGTACATATACATACATATATTTACATATATGTGTATATATTTGTATATACACACATACATATATATTATACACACATACATATATATTTACATATATATGTATGTGTGTGTAATATATATTTGTATATATACACATATACATATATTGCAGAGCAGGAGTGAAGTCCCTAAGAAGGAGCTCATATACCAATGAAGGCATAGGTCTGTTGTTGCTGTTATCATCATTATCATCATCATCATCATCATCATCATCATCATCATCATCATCACCAGTGTTGTCATTATCATTCTATCTCCGTATCTTACCCAGGCTGGAATTGCAGTGACCACTCCTGGGCCTAATGTCACTGCTGATTAATCAATAATCAACCAGCATTTTTTAACCACCTACTATGTATCAGGCATTGTGCTAAGTATTAGGGATATGAAAAGAAGCAAAAGACAGCCCACGCCCTCAACAAGCTTATAATCTAAAGGACTGATCAGCAGGGAAGCTTTGATCTGCTCAGTTTCCAACCTGGGCCACTTTGGCCCTCCTTAAGCAGCCTGCTTCTCTATCTTCCTCCACTCCCATGGGCTTACCATATTAGTGTTGGACTTAGTGTGGACACTCAATCACCTTTAACCCTACTGAAGCTCAGAACTTTGGAACTCAAGTCATCCACTAACTTCAGCCTCCATACTAGCAGGGGTTTTAGACACATAAGTCTGTTTTAAAAATGGGAATTATCTATTTAATCTTTTCTGATCACCTCTATTCATCATTTAAGACATCTCTCCCTAACTACAGTGGTGAGAGGTATCTCCTTCCATAGGATCACAGATTTAGACACAGAAAGAACCTCAGAGACCATCTGGTCTAACCCCTTCATTTGATAGACGAGGAAACTCAGACTCAGGAAGGTTTAGTGACTACCAAGGTCACTAGAGATAGGGGTGTTAAAAGTTTAATAACTAGGTTAGAGTAGGAGAAGTGGAAAGGAGCCTACCACGTACTTTTAAATTTAATTTGCATTATTAACATTTTCTCCATCACTTTTTAAACTCTAGATAATTAACAAAACAATAAATGAAGTCCTGGTTTGTAGGCTTGCTGATTTCAGAGGGAATAACACTCATGGTGCTCATGGTGAAAATTTAACAATTGGCTTAGAAGCCAGCGTCTCTAACACGCCCCTGCATTGGGATGTTCCGTGACTTACTCAAAGTCCCATAGTGGCACAGGGATATTTTACCCTGGGTTCTTAGCTCCAGAATAAGTACTCTTTCCCTGTTCTACACTCATGCTGTGATCTTTCTTAAACTGAGGTTGTTTGTCCCAAACTTTAGGCAATTCAGATGGCCTTTGACTCTGTCCACTTGATTTATACATTTTCTTTCTCTTTACATAACATATTATACTGCCTTTCTAGCCATGTACCCTCTTTTCCCACTGATCAGGGTTTTCAATGAAACTCTAAAATTTGGGGACAAGACTCATCTCACCTTCAGTGAGGAGCCCTAAGCACTCTGTTTCAGGCATGCCTCAGTCTGGCTTATCAGGTCAAGTTTCAATTCCATGCTATTCCACAAACATTTATTAAATGTGCTGGAACAAGACAGGGCCAGACTAAATCAGGTGACCTGTGAAGTCTCTTTCAACTCAGAGCTCTGTTATTTTGTGACACCCTTCTCCATGCATAAGCATTACATGCAGGTGCTGAAAATGAGAGCGAATTCTATCCTTCATGCTTTCGGTGGGGTTGGGGCTTCATGACCTCTGAGATCCCTTTCAGCTCTGCAGTTCTAAGACTCAAGAGTCTTACACGCATGGATGTTGTTAGGAACTGCATCTTCTTTGGGTGCCTAATGCTGTGTAAGTGGCAGTTGATAACTGCAGGTTACTATTTTTTTTTTCTGGGCCCTTTCAGAAGAATGGACAGAGATCTGCCTGCAAAATCAGATAAAGGAAGTTTCTGAGCTCGTTCAATAGACATTATCTCTGTGATGAATTTTCCAGGTAGTGACTTTTTCAATAACTCTTCAATGTCAACTGTTGCTCACTCAGTGAATTCTACACTCCCTCCTGGCCCCCCTTTCAAATCTGAATGACCCGTTTTCTCCTCAGGACAAATCCCTGCTGGTCTGTTATATCTGGGGGCTGCTGGCTCAGCAGAGAAGAGAGGGAGGGAAGTAGAGAGGCCCACATCAGAACTGTGCCTGAGGCAGGAAAAATTGAAAGCCCCAAGGTGCCAAACCTTGGTTGTCCTCCAGCCTTGGAGCAAAAAGGGCCTGCTTCCCCTGAGACCTGAAGAGGCACTGGCCCACTCACTCCCCAGCAGGCAGTCAATTTCAGGCAGCTAAAATTCCTGAATGGCATCCAGCCGAGCTCCTTCTACCACCGGGAGGAGGGGAAAGAGGAGGTAAATCAGAGAGCCAAGAGAACAGAGGGGATGTCTTTCTGAGTTGGGGCAATTGAAACCAGCTTCCTCTCTTCCTGTAGGAAAGACACTGCATAAACACGTCCAATAAACATTTTTAAAAGCATATTTTAAAGATACAGTGTAGGGTCTATTGTAGACAAAGACCTTGCTTGCAGTATTGAATCACAGGTACTTTTAAAACAACTATTTCTGTTCTGTCGTGGCTTAGGTAGCATGGCTTAGTGGAAAGAACCCCAGGGCTCAAGGCAAAAGACCTGAGTTCAAATTTGATTCTGATACTTACTACTTGAGAGAACATGGGCAAATCACTCACTTCTCTGGGCCTCGGTTTACTCACCTGTAAGATGAAAGGGTATGACTAGGTAACTTCTAAGGCCCCTTTCAGCTCTTGTATTTGATGTTGTACAATAGGTAGAGTGATTTGCTCCATTCTGGCTCTGCTAATTACTACCTGTGTAAGTCTGATGTGAGCATAGGAATATATAATCATAAATTCAGAGCTGGAGGTACTTTAGAGGTTATTGAATCCAAACTCCTCATTTTACAAATCAAGAAACTCCATCACAGAGAAGTTAACTGTCTTGCCCAGGATCACACAGCTCATAAGTGTTTGACATGAGATTTGAATCTAGGTCTTCCTGATTCCAAGTCCAGCATTCAGTCTACCTTGGTCAAGTTACTTGAGTTCTCTGAGTCCCAGTTTCTTCTTGTGTAAGATAATATGGTTGAACTAGAGGACTTCCATGGTCTCTTTTGCTCTGAAATCTATGATCATGATAAAATAAATACAAAATGTCAGAAAACCCTAGATTTCATGCCTTGTTATGCAGTTAAATGCTGGCTTCCCTAATTTTAAGGAAAAGGAACACAGATTTTTCTCTCAGCTGAAATGATCAGTGTTGCTACAACTTAATATATTTAACTAGGAACTTTCCCTTTGGTTTTAGATGTAAAAAAAATTTGGTGACATCATTCCATGCTGTCTATCCCTTGCCCTTGTAAAACTACAGAGAGCAGGTATTTTTAACTTAGGGCCTTAAAGTGTCCATGGGTAGATTTCAGGGGATCTGTGAACACTGATGAAAAAAAAAAGTATGGCTTTATTTAAAATAATTAGCTTCCTTTGTAATTCTATGTATTTTATTCTATGCATTTAAAAACTTTATTTTGAGGAGTTCATAGGACTTGTCAAGTGCTGGTTTCATTGAAACTTTTGGATTCATTACCGAAGACATACACACAAAAAGGTTAGGAACCTCTGTTATAGAATAAGAAAATAAGACAGAACTCTGTTATCATGCAATTTAAGAAAGGCCTTGGTATGAGGGGGAATCAGTGTTGTGTTAATTTTCAAAGTAAGTCAATATTTTGAAAAAGCTGATAGTTAATGCTTGTCCATTTGAACACTGATATCCACTAGAGAGTTAGGCTTCCAGAGTCCTTTTGCCAAATGTGTATACACTAACCTTACAATTGGTTAATCTAATAAGAAAAAAAAATCAATGGCCTGGTACCATATTTATGGAGTCATTTATTGTAAACATGATCCAACCAGAACAGAGTAGAGACTTATGTAAACTGTACCACCAGGCTTTGAATACTGGCAGGGCTTTCCACCCAGGGCACAGCTCTGTACAAAGAAGGTTCTCATGCTGAGCCAAATGGGAAAGGGGAATTAGAAGGATGTTATTCATTCATTACTGCCACTTTAATCACTTAGAGGTCCAATTAAGTATAAATCATTAGTAGTATTAAGTTACTTTATCCAAGACTCTTTATAACACACATGACTGGATTTGGAAAGCTTTCTGTGACTAGATTTAGCGTGCGGCTGCACAAGGCAGTCATATGGGTTTTTCTGCTATGAAATTGATAAATGAAGCCAGCATTCGAGGTACAGCAGTAATTTCGGTAGTGCAGTCAAGTGCTCGCTCCTCTTTCTCCTCTAGCAATGAGGGCATGGGGCCCTTTAATACCTCAGCCTTCCCTAGGGTCGCCAAAAGGGCATGCCTGTGCCAGGGACCGAGTTCCATTTCCATGCAGAAACTCCTGGCTAGGGACCTGCTTCATTAGCAGAAACATTCCTAGGGGGAACAAGAAAGGAGGAGGTGGAGGGTGAGGAGGGAGAGGAGCGAACCTAACAACCCTGGGGCTGGTTCTACCTGACCTAGCTCACTACTGCTGATGTTGTCATCATTGCCTCTGAAGAGTGCATAGGGAGAGTTGCTAAGGAAGGGATCCAGGCTCACACCAGAGTTTCCACTTTCTCCCCAGACCCTATCCACCTGCACCCCCCTTGCCTATAGATAAGATTTCCCCAGCGGCCAGGATCACTGTCTGGGAAGCATATTTCGTTCTAATCGGTTTTTACAGCTCTTTTAAAGTAATATGTCAGATCATTTTCTCCATATACATAGTTAATGAAAGTAACCCTACAAATTCATTTTAAATAGATGGAAGTTGTTATAACCCTGATCTGGAATTTATTACGTTCATTACAATCTTGCTGAAGTAGGTAATGTAATGGACTATTACTTTTATTATCTTTTTAATCCCTCAAAATTATTAGGAACTGACTAATATTTGGCATCACCCTGTTAATGTTTAAACAGAAATTGATACTTTAATTCATCTAATAAAAGATGGGGTACTTTCAGTGGGACCAAAACCTTAAGGGTTTTATCTTGATCAGATCCAAATATTTCTTTTGGTCCCCCCTCCCCAGGTGTGTGTATATACATACATACATACATTTATATATATATAATTTTGTTGACATCTATTATTTTTACATTACCTTAATTTTCCAATATATCTCCACTTCTTACCCCCTAAAAGCCATCCCTTATGAGAAAGAATAAAAAAGGAGAAAAAAAGAGTTCAGTGAAACTAACCCACATATTGGGCAAGTTTCACTTTATATCCAGTGTTCTGTGCCCATAGTCATCTACCTGTGCTAAGAAAGGTGCATTCTTATGTTTCTTTTTAGGATCTCAAAGAATATTAAAGAAATGGCCATCTATGAATGTAGTTGTTTCCAGGCATAGTTTCTTCATGGGGTTACCAGAACAAAAGTGGGTGTGTATGCCCCCACCTACTGCCATGTAAATCGCTATTTCTGATTCTCAAAGCCTTTGCTTTCAGCTGTTAATCACACTAACAAAGTACTTCCTGAAGGATTGAATCTAACTTCACCTTCTCCTTCCTTCCATCTCCGAGATCAAAAGGATTTCTCCTTATCACCAAATCCAGTGAGAGTACAAGTGTTCCAGAGAAATCTGTGGAACAGAAACAAATGATCAGATCTGCTCCTTAGGGATTAGAGACCCTACCTAGATGCATTGAAGAGAGTGAAGACAGTTCAATTTACAAATTACAAAATCTGGACATGAAACAATGAGGGGGTAGGGGGAGGGTGGTGGCAGGGAAGTACCCCAGAGTCTTCTCAAAGATGCTGCGTTTATGCTAACAGCCTCCCTGGAAAGTCACACAATGAAAGGCAGGATGACAGGTAGGCACTTTGGGGTTGAATTGATTGCTTGCCTTTCTGGTTTTTTTTTTTTTCCTCCCAGGAGGCAAACTGTAGCTCTGGTAACTTTGGGGAGGGGACGGGGGGGGGGGCAGAAAAGTGAACTCCAAGGAGGAGAGCTGAACAAAGTGGACTTTTTCTTGTTAATAAGAGATGAAAATGCAGGTCTGTTCATCGAGATAAAAATAGTGGACGTTTTACATCACTCCAACATGAGAGTAACAAAGAAACCCTGCAGTTAACAAAGTTGCTAATTAGCACCAAGGAATGCACTGGAATTTAAAGCAGGAGGAGCCATTACTTTCCTACCTTTAAATTCTAGGAGTTTCCAAAGCGAGAGAAATATTGATTAAATTGGCTCAGCATATAGTTAAGGGAAATTATCCCAAGATGCATCTCATTGGCTGCCTGACAATAAAAGCTGGGCCTCTGGGCTTCTGGAGGAGAAGAAATCAGGGAGAGTTCAGAAGCCTGTTGACCCCAGGGCCCAAGGAGGGCAGTGCTGCTCACTCCTCAGAGGTTGGAAAGCATTGCCTAATCACTCGACTAAAATGCCTTTTGATCAATGGAGGGAGAACCTATCAAAACTAAGTTTTGTCTTGACTCCGTACTTACAAATTGTTTCACCTCTTTTTATCACCAGGGAGATGACAGGGAAAGCACATCATTTGTGGCATGATAAAAGAACGACCGGGAAGCTTCTCAGCATGCTGATTTTTAATAGACATAAAAAATGAAAATAAAATGGAAGGCTTCTTATCCCTCTGAACCAAGCTTGACAAGAAATGGGGCAGGGGTGGGGGTGGGGACAGGGACAGGAATACTGTGTGTCTGTGAATCAACAGTACAAAACAACAGGTCCCAAGGGATATGATTTTACAAAAATGAAATGATCAGGTCAGCCTCAGAACTGGGAAATGGCCTCCCTGGTGAGTTCCTTCCATGTTTTGGTATGCTCCTCTTCAAAATATTCAGGTCCCTGCCATACTGATGGTGCTGCAGAAGATGTACCCATTTTCATCACATGAATGTCAACTGAAGTGGAGTCTGTCCAAGATGATGTGGGTCCTGAGAGCCTCAATGATTCTTCTCTCATTTACTTGAAGTTTGGACTTCAAGTGGAAGTTAAGTTTTCTGGTATGTGTTATTTAAATGACAAATGTCTCTGCTTTCTCAACCCCTGGCCTTCCATGCATCTGACTTAATATGAACTTTCCTAGATATGAATTGCCTTAAGATACTTTTATGAAGACAGTCCAAAATTATTCCATGTTGAGGAGGTAAGGAATCACCCCTTTGATGATTACATTCATTAAAGAAGTGGAACTGTACGCAGATAATTGGATTGTAAAGTAGAAACTTAGCCTAAAGATCTTTTCTCATTTTTCCTTTGGGGTAGAGGTCAATTTGCTCTTTTGAGTTCCTGTTGTTTTTTTTCCCAATAAAATGTAAACTTCCTGAGGGCAGGGAATGATTTCATTTTTGTGTTTGTATCTCTAGAATGATACCTGGCACATTTTCTTTCTTTTTTTTTTTTAGTCAAATCTGTGATTTTGTTTTGTATAAGGAGCTCTTCTTCAGGAATTTCCTCTATTAATGCAGATGGGCACTTCTCTCTTTAACTGAAAAGTTAAAGAAAGTTACCTGGGGCACTGAAAGGTAAAGGCTTGCCTAGGATCACATAACCAGTATGTGTGAGAAGTGGTATTTGGACCCAAGTCTTTCTAACTCTACCATCAGCTCTGTCCACCATGCTGCACAGCCTGATACATTATAAATACTTAATGAGTGTTTGTTGACTGACCGAACAGGGATAAAGATATGTAATGTTTTTCTCTCACTAATGAAAATTGGCATCTTCTTCAGTATCGTGAAGTCTACATTTTGGGAGTCATTTCTAGCCTGGTGTTAACTCTTACAACATGAGAGAGAAAAAAAACCCAGTGGATGCCTGTATTTGGGTATTCTGAATCCTCCTGGCTTCTCCTGGACTGCCTCCCCCACTTTTAGTTCTCTTTCCCTTTTCCTAGCCTTTTCTGTCTCCTACTTCTTCCTCTGCCTTGTGTTTCTTCTCCCATCTGTCCTCCTTCTCCTCCCACCTTCTCTTTCTATCCTTCCTCCTAGCCCCACAGAAAACAAATGGGGGTGTCATTCTACCTCCCCTGTAGGTTTAAAATGAATGGAGGGGCCTTTCTGAAGAGAGTGTTTGGTCTGACATTCCTCACTGAGATCCTTATTCCCAGACCTTTGAACACTCATCTCCTCAGTGAACAGGGCCTTGGTCAGCCTTGCCATGGTTAAGAATTAACCAAAGGCCAGAGAGAAACAGGACTTTGTCATCACTCCGGTGCCTCAAACGCAGCTGTGCTTGCTCTCTCTCTCTCTCTCTCTCTCTCTCTCTCTCTCTCTCTCTCTCTCCTTTCCTCCCTCCCTCCTAAAGAGAGTTAGATACTTAACTAACAAATAGCTTGTCTAGTTTCAAGTGGCAGATGAATTTTGGGACCAAAATGGAAAAAAAATATTAATCTATTGCCTTTTATAATACTTTTTAAAACTAGTTCACAGATTTTATGATAAGTTTTATACATGCCTTTAATGATATTAAAGTATTTGATCATGTGCATTAAAAAAGGGTCTGAAAGCTCTAAAGACTCCTTATTTTAAGTGTATTTTAACTGCCTACCATGAAATTAACATGCCAAAGCATGAGCGATAGCAATGTCTTCATAAATTCTGAAAGGTAATTGACATACCTTGTGGACAACTGGGGCAAGGAGAGCAAAGAGGAAAAATAGTGGATCTGTTAGCTTTTTGTAATTGTATTTGGTACCATCGTTACAGCTGCATCCTTCCACCCCTCAACCAATCAAGCATTTATTAATCACCTACTGTGTGCTAGGCACTAGGATAAGTACTGAGGAATCCATGGTCTGGACTGAGTATAGATACTATTCTTTTTCTGAGATTGGCACCTTATGCTTTCCCCTAGTTCAGAGAAGCAGTGTTGAGGAAACATTTATAAATAGATCAGCTAATGGGAAAGGAGGAGGAGGAAATGATCTGTGCCTGGTGGTTCTATGAATAAATCCCACAAATTAATGAAATAAAAGGTGAAAAACAGTCAGCTGGGGATGGGGTGGGGAGGAGAAACCTGGGCTCTGGGCTCAGAACAGGGCATAGAAGGTAGGGCGTAGGAACCTGCCTTAGCAAGGCTTACTGCCTTGCTCTAACACTCAGAGAGTGCTTAAACACAATAGAATGGAAATGGTATTGGAACAGAAAAAAGCCACTTGAAATGAACTGTACACAGCCCGTTGTGTTGGCATGATTGATACTGGAGCATGTAGGTGTAATAAAACTGATGCCGTCTTCTCTGCACCTGTGATTTATTGAGGACAAATTTAAGATGAGAAAAGGCCCCATACCAGGAGCTGCATCTTCCCCCTCAAAGGGAGAATGGCCATCCATCACCAGCCATTGCAAAGGCCCAATCGCGAGCAGCTCATCAGATGAGCCAATAGTCTCTTTGTTGGGATTCCTAACAAGTGTTGGATCAGCAAAAGTCTATTTAAGCTGGTGGACCTTTCAGGACCAATTTGTAGTGGGTCACTGATTCTGCTGGGGTATTATCTTCTTTACTACTAGGACCAGTTGGGTAAGCAGCAAAGATTAATGATTTTGGCTGCTGACTAGCCATAGCAATCTACTTCTTGGGGACCAAAGATTAAGTTTTTTTGTGCTTTACCAGAAAGGGCACACTTTACACATAAGATTTGCTTTGATTTACTGACTTTCCTATGAAGAAAAGAATAATGGAAATGTATTTGGTCTTGGTTAGCATTTAGTGTGATGGGAGGTTGGAGCAGGTGTTAATGACATCCATGCCATGGGCCCCAGAAAAGCAGTACTGTGCAGCAGGCTTCTCTGCAGCACCCATAAGTAGTGAGCTGGGGGGGGGTGACCACAGGGCTTGGGAGCGGGGAGGTGCTGCCATCACCAAATACCTGGGAGGCCATAGGTCCCAGCTTCAGTTCCAAAGAGTCGCTACTTAAGAAGAATAGAGAAAATGCTCATAGACAATTGGAGCTTCCAGTTCTACTGCTCCCATGAATGTTTTTGGTAGCACCAAGAAAATGTGCCCATTTCATTACATGAATGCCACGGAGGCATTTTGTCTGGGATGCTGTGGGTCCAGTGAGCCTCTTGCTTCATTTAACTGAAACTTGAACTTCGAATGGAGGTCAGCACTGCCTTTTACACAAAGCCTTTCCTGATCAAACTACTAGTGGCCTCCCTCTCTCTTTACCTGGTATTTAGGTACTTTGTGCATATTTGTATTGATTATCTTTATATTTATTTTGTATACATATATGTATACACACACATATGTACCTGATGTCTCTCTATATGTCATATATGCCTATAAATGCCTTATGTGAGCACCCATATTAACATATATGCTATGGACCAGAGCAGAATTGTGTGGCAGATTTTATATATATATATATATATATACACACACACATATACACATATGTGCATATAAGCATATATATAGGTGCATATACATATATATATATACATAGAAACACATAAACACATACATGAAATAAACACTCATTTGTACATCTATATCTACATTGATATAGATATAAATATACTTGTTGTCTCCCATTGGAATGAAACTCTTGGTTAGACTGTTCTAGTAATTATATTTGTATCTTCAACACCTAGTATAATGTTTGGAATATAGTAGGTGCTTAATAAATTCTTGTTTTTAGATTTCTGGATAAATCACTTCAATGACACGTCTTCCCAAAAACTAGCTCTGGAAAAGGAGAGCTGTTTCCTTAGCATGCCCCCCTCCAACTTCTTCCTTTGACAATAGAAACGAGTTTTGAAAAAGATGACTTCTAATACAGTCATTCCATAAGATCATCCATTTAGGTCTGAAAGGGACGTAAAGGTCATCTGGTCCAATCCTCTGATTTTATAAGTTCTGGGGTGAAAGTCAGAGAGTGAAGTGACTTGTCCAATGTCATACAAACACTGAGTAAACCACAAAGGCAGGATTTAAGCCTACATCCTCTAAGTTCCCAATCCAATTATTCTTTTTACAGTATCGTAACAGCAAAAGCTACCTAGATTTTTGTCTTTTGCAGTCAGCTAGTGATTCTAAACTTAGGAAGTAGAATTTAAAAAAATTTAATAATTCAGTTTTGATAAAATTGATTTCCTTTGTAATCCTACATATTTTCAGTATTTAAAAACATTATTCTGAGGAGTCCACAGGCCTCATCAGACTAGACTGCAAAAGGGGTCCATAACACCAAAATAAAGGTCAAGAGTTTACCCTGGGAGTAAACAGTCCTTGATGCTTATACCACTTGTAGACAAAACTCCCTGAATGCAGAGGGTCAGGTATCTAGTTGTATCCAAAATTTCTCCTTTTGGATTCTTTAAGGGTCTCATTACCAGTGTCCCAACTCCTGGTTGGGGAGAGGCAGGTTTGTGAAGAACAGGATGGCCCGACCTCTGCAGAGGGCCCCCTCCAAGGCTTCATAGCAGTATGGGTGTGGCCCTCACTTCTTGGAGCCTATGCTTGCAAAGCAAGAATCCTAACAAGACTTAACAAACTGAGAAGGGTTTGAATGTTGTCCTGCTTCCAGACAGTCTGCTTCCTGAGGCCCAGCCTAACTAAGTTGTACTGGTCCATGGCTATCAGGTGGGCTACCCGGTATCGGGTATCAGGGCCACAATTTGTTACAGGGGAAGGGATGGGAGAGAAATGCATGAAGCCTATACACAATTCTGTGTGGTGCCCTTCCATTTTTGCAGTGCCAGAGGAAGAGTGGCAGAAAGAGTGGAAAGGCGCTAACAATCATCCAGTTCTTGGTTTTAAGATAAAAATTTTGGCAATTTAAGACTTCATCTGTAGCTAGGTCTCAGGCCAACTTCTAGGCTAGACCTACCTGGAAAATCAAAAATACAGGCTTATGGAAAGAGCATAAAATCCATTCAGTTGTTCCATTTGGAAAATACCCCGGCTACCATGTAACCAGCCCCCCCCCCCGGGGGGGCACTTGAGGACATTCCAGGAAGTCTGAGGCTACCCTGAAGTCCACCCCAACTGCATTTCCGGGATACTGTCGTGGCCTGAATACCAAGGCTCTAATTGTTCCAAGAAGAACTGTGGAGATTACAGGGCCCTTTCTCCTGTAGCCTTTGTCCAAGGGCCATAAATCACTGGCCAGGGGCTCCCTGTCCCCACAGTTTGCAGCCCCACTGGGCTGAGATTGCTGAGGGCAGCAGCTGACTGGAAAAGAGAAACAGAGAAGAGGGGGAGGGAAGGGGACAAGCCTATTTTTCACCAGTTGGTTTGTAAACTCACACTTATACTCTTTAATTGGGATTATTACTTACTCCATTATGTAAATGGTTCCTTGCTCAACGCATTCATCTCCTTGCACAAGTGTGGCTTTTCCCCCCTCCCCATCCAAGTAATTAAAATAGTTAAAGTACATAGACCATTTAAAGCGGGACAATTATTAGGCAACTTCTTTCAAAGGCCATCTTGACAACTTATAGGGGCATCTGCTGGTTTGGGCAATGTTCTATATTTCTCCATGCGACAGTTCTAAGTTAGAACCTTCTATCTTTCCATGATGGCTGAAATGGCTTTTTATCCAAGGTGTGTGTGGTCATTGTCATTTGGACTGAGGCAGGGGTTCAGGTGTCATCAGGGGGTGGATTTATCACTTTCTTGATGGTCGAAACAGCCTTGGGTATTGATGCCATTAAGGTACACTTAACCCTACCTTAATTCCAAGCCAATTCTTCCCATTGCTTTGGTCTTTTTGACTGCTGTGGCTCAATTCACTTCAATTCAATTCAACAAACTATTTCTTAATGGCCTACTATATACAAAGTACTATTCCAGGGTCTGAGGATTCAAAGCTCAAAAGTAAAACAGTTCCTGCCTTCAGCTAGCTAACATTCTACTGAAGGTTTGCAAAATGTAGATAAATAAATAACTTAGAAAATAATCTAAGGAAGGAGAGAGAGCATTAACAACCAGGTTTAAAGTGAAGACTTTTTGTGGGAGGTGGTAACCAAGATGAGCTTTCGAGGAAGGTGAGGAGCCAAAGAAGCAGAGATGGGGAGGGAGTGCATTCTGAAGGACAGGAGATTTAGTCTGGGATCCTCACAACAGCTCTGGGTACATACAATTATTATCCCCACTTTACAGATGAAGAAATTGAAGTAGACAGAAGCTAAGTGACCTGTTGGAGTCATACAGTCAATAAATGTCACAGACCTGGTTTGAACTCAAATCTTTCTGACTCTAAGTCCTATGCTTTAGCCATTGAGCTGCATAGCTACCAAGGCAGTTTTTGGGATTTTTTTTGAGTTTATGGTGGGGAATAATATAAAATAAATCTGCAAAGGGAGGTGGGAGCCAGAATGTGGAGGGCCTTAAATGCCAGGATGAGAAGTTTATACTTTATCCTAGAGACAAAAAGGAGCAACTGAAGGTGCTTGAGCAGGGGAGTGACTTTGGTTTTAGGAATATTAACTGGGCAGTTGGGTGAAGGATGGATTGAAGAACAGGAGAGACTGGAATCAGGAAAACCAATTAAGCGATTGCAACAGTTCAGGTAAGAGATGATAAAGGCCTGAACAATGGCAGTGGCTGTGTGAATGATGAGATAGGATGGCAATGCTCTTCTCACAAAAGGGTATCCTGGTCACATTTCTTTGGCAGGAAGCTCAAGGACTGGGGAGACCTAAAGATGGGGAAGAGGGACAACAGGGAAAAGGACAATTTTGTATTGGGCAATGGAAATAGACTATTCATTGTGGACACTTGGAAAGATTTGTGATTTCATCATGATGGGTAGGATACTTCTTTCACTGAGCTATTTATTCATTCATTTATTCAATGTTTATTGAGTGCTTATTGTATTCATTAATATGAGTAGCTAGCATTTCTACAGCACTTTAAGGTTTACAAAATATTTTACAAATATTACTCATTGAATCCTCACAACAGCCTTGGGTAAATACTATTATTATCCCCATTTTACAGATGAGAAAACCGAAGTAGACAGAAGCTAAGTGACTTCTTGGAGTCATACAGTCAAGTGTCAAAGACCTGATTTGAGCTCAGGTCTTCCTGAGACCCATATTCTATCCACTGTGCCTCCCATTACCCTTCCATGCCTTCAAGGATGGTAGATGATTTTCAAGGGAGGCTGTGGCCTCCCCCAAATCATCAGTTGTTGACAAATCAATTTGAGATAAGCTTTTCTGAGGTTAATGAGCCTGATTCTTGGATAATAGATATGTAATCCATTGCTAGGAAGGTCTATCAGTACTTGGACTCCTTTGATAATACTTTAAAAAAATTCAGGGCCGTATCCCTGTCACAATAAAGCAGAAGAAGAGGGCTGCAGGAGAGGATTACTCTTCTCCTGCAGGAAAAAAAAGTCCTTAAAGGACATTGGTCATCTAGGAAAGCCCCATAATGACACTAATCCACCATTATATCTTAGTTTGGTGTGGGGTTTTGCCTCATGAAAGCAAGGTATGACCCTTCTGTGACTTGGGGGACTGTTTTAAGAGGTGCTGTGAGACCTAGATACCCTACCTAAGGCAGCTAGGTGGCACAATGAATGCATCACTGAGTGAGGAAGACCTGAGTTCGAATCCAGCCTATGATATTTCTCTGGGCAAATCACTCTTTTTGCCTGTTAAATGATGATAATAATAGCATCTACCTTTTAGGGTTGTTGTGAATATCAAATGGGATAATATTTATAAAGCACTTAGCACAGTCCTGTCATATAGTAGGCCCTCTATAAATGCTTATTTCCCTTCTCCTTTTCCTGTGACCAAAAAATCCATCATCCTGCAGTTGGCCTTTGGTGATGAGCCTCTTTGAACTGGGCAAGACTGTTCCTTTTTCTGCCCCCCCCACCCTCCCCAAGACTCTCAAGGCCTTTCCAAGGATAGGTAGACCTGTGAGAACTTGTTCTATATTGACCTAGCTTTTGAGAGCCCAAGGTCACCTCCAGAAGTAACCTGCTATTAAGCTTCAAAATACTTTACATGTATGTCCCAAGTGTGAAATAAAACCTTGCTACTCCACCCATTTCTGAGAGACTGGCTTAGGCACTTTTAGGGTTGTATCACTTAGTATTTTATCTCAAGGCAAGATTGTTGCCTTGGTGGATTAAATAGCTGCTCCTTGTGGCCAGGAGCTGCTAATGTGCTTTGATGTTTGGATTTTTGGAATTCACAATTCCTTCCAATATCTTTGAGAGTTGAGTTCCTCTTCAGGAGCCCTGGCTCTGGTGAGTTGAAAATCGCCACTGACTAAAGCAGATATTTGACCTTGAACAACTCACGCCATTTCCCTGGGCTTCAGTTAACTCCTCTGTAAAATGAAGGGATAGGACTTAAAAGTGCTCTCCCTTTTAAGGTCCAACTTGTAACTCTAAATCTATAATTCATGAGAAAGGCTCCAACATTATCATATCATGTGTATTGATGTTTAGGAAGGAACCAGCATTATCATTTCATATGTATTCCAATTTGATGTTTACAGAGCACTTCCAATTGTGATCTTATTTTGTGTCCTTATATTAACATAACTCTATAATAATGAGGTGAAAAGTTTCTTCAGCTATAATAATTCCAGCCCTGGCCCTAGAGAAGTTAAGTCACTTACTCAGGGTTCCCAATCGAGCTAATGGTGGAGATGGGACCCAAACTTAGGTTTCTGGACTCCTTATCCCAGATCTTTTCTCTAGACCACCTGGATTCCAAGCATGTACATAACAAGACTCTTTAAGCTCTAGCATTAAACAAACAATTATTTTAGGATCTTATCTATGGCTCCAAGAAACTGTAGCATGTGTAATGACCATGTCCTAGTAAAATTGTCTTGGCAGATGAGTTAAGCCAAATTGAGGGTAACTGACAGGCCTCAAACCCAACTGTGAGTTGTATCTGAAGACTTCCCCCAGCAAAACGGACAGATAAGAACAATCTGTTCCAATGGCCATGAAGATGGATACAGCAGGCACTGTGGAGACTTGGAGCTTGGTCAGACATTGAAGACACCAAGGTCATCCACTGCATCCCAGGCCATTGCCAACTGTCTTGGCTTTTGAGCTGCCACTGGACTTTGATGACTTTGGAAGGGAGAATGGGGCTGACAACTTTGTGTGACTCTGCCTCACTTAGACCCAATTCACGTACAAGTGAAGACATCAACCTATGATGTCATGGGTCCTTTTTGAAAATGAAGGAGGAACCACAACAAAATTTTAGGGTCTACTCTGTGCCAGGTACCAAAACATAAAAACAAAGCAATCTCTACCTTTAAGTCACTTGCCTTCCATTAAGGATTAAATAATAAGTACTTTCATTTTTACAGTGCTTTAAGTGGTTTTCCAAAGTGCTTTTTTTACATCATCTCATTTTTTAAGCTTCAAAGCAACTCTGTGAGGTAGGTATTAAAGGTATTATGGTTACCATTTTACAAATGAGACAATTGAGACTCAGTTAAGTTAAATGACTTGGCTGTGGCTTCATAGCTAGTAAGTGCCAGAGGTAAGATTTGAATTCGAGTCATCTTGACAGCAAGTCAAATGCTCTTTCCACTTCCCATCTGTGTTAGTATATTCTATATAATTAAAATAAAACAGAATTTTTGTAATATGGTAGAAAGAGTAGAGGATTTTAAATTAGGAGATGCGGGTTTGAATATGGGCTCTGCTACTGGTTACTTATGTGACTTAGAACCAATCATATCCCTTCTCCCAGTCTTAGTTCCTCTGTCTGGAAAAAAAAAGGAATTGGACTAGATTATCAAATAATAAATTATAAAGCTTAAAGTTTATAAAGCACAGCATTATTATCCCCAATTTACATATGAGTAAATTGAAGCTCGGAAAGGTTGTCTCTTATTCATGGTCACACAGTGAGTGTCCTGCTGGTTTTTCATTGTAGGCCTTTCAATTTCAGGTTCAGTACTCTGTCCCCTAGATGAAGAGTTCTTAATATTTTTGGTATCATAGATGCCTTTGGCAGTCTATAGGTTTTCAGTAAAACCTGTAGACGCCTTCTCACTGTAATGTTTTTAAATGCATAAAACAGAACACATGGAATTACAAAGAAATCAAAAGTTAGTGAAAATGGAAATGTAATATTTTCCCCCATCCAAGTCCCCTGAAATCCATCCTTGGGACCTATTGTACTACAAAAGAGTTTAATAGCCCTTGATTTAGATCAAGTCTCTCATTTTACAGATGAGGAAACTGAGGCCCAGAGAGACAAAGTATCTTGAGTCATCATTAGAATGGAAGGGACCTAAGATCCTCTAGACCAGTGGTTATTAACCTTTATTTTTGTATCATGGACCCCTTTGGATATTGATGAGGCCTATGGATTCTTTCTCAGAAAAAAAAAACATTTTTAAATGCATAAAACAAAATACATAGGATTACAAAGTAATCAAAGGTTGATGAAAAGAAAAATGTAATTTTTACCCCACTCAACTTCATGCACCTCCTAAAATCTCTCCATGGACCCTACATAAAAAACTCCTGTTCTAGATTATAATGTCTTTCTGTATCAAAAGTCTCCTTCAGTTTTCATTACGATGGCAAAATGTCCAGGATATATTTGTAAAGTAAATACACCCCTAGATTGTCTACTCAGTCCTTCCAGTAAATTTTTTGAGGATTTCTTTCTTTTGCTATGAGTTTTAAAAAATCCCAAGACCCCTCTTCTGAGTTCTTGGGTAGCTATGATGGTAAAAGCAACCATCTTGACCTGGGAGGCTTTGTTCTAGCTGAGAGAATACCTTAGAAGAACAAGTATGTTTCAGGTACCCAGCAGTGGTTAAGGCCATGAAGTTCCACCATTTTCCCCCAGAGTACATAATACTCTGGGGATGCCTGAACAATGACCCTGGAGTATTTCAAGAGGAAAGTCCCTGGCTTCTCCTAAGTGGCCTAGCTCTTTGATTACATATGCAAAGAAAACTGATGGTAGGGAAGACAGCTTCACTCACCCAAGAGGTAGGAACTCCAGTGCTATAAATATACTTGTGCTTTGGCTGGTTAGAGCAGTAAGCTGCCTCCCTAATTGATTGCTCATTGTTAAGCACAAATTGGCAACTAAGTACTGGAGAAGTTTCTCTTATATAATGAATTCACTGAAAGTAAAAATATTTAGCTACTTGGAATTCTCCAGAAGGGATGATATCCAGGCTTCAAGAAAATGTCTTTTCACTGAGAAAAGAGCCCTGAATCAGGCACTAGGTAAGATTCAACACTTATAGCAGGCAGTGGGCATCTTGTTGGTACTACTCTGGGCATAATCAAATTAATCAAGCAAAAAAGCATTTATTAAGTGCATTCTATGTGCTCAGTCCTGGGAAAACAAAGTTAAAAAAGATGAAAACAGTCTTCATATTCAATGAGCTTATGTTTTATTGGGTACAGACAATTTGTACATAAGTAAAGACATACAGAATACATAAAAGATAAATTCAAGGTAATTTTGGGAGGGAGAACATTAGGAGTAAAGATCAATTAGTTATTAATCAGGAAGAGATTTATCTATAAGGTGATATTTGATCTAAGTCTTAAAGAAAAGAAGGTATTCTATGTGAGGAGGGAGAGAATTCTAGGCACAGGGGAGAGTCACTGTAAAGACATAGAGATAGGGTTATGTGTGAGGAAAAGCAAAAAAAGCCAGTTGGTTGGGCCATAGAGTTCAGGAAGGAGAGTAATATACAGTAAGCCCAGAAAGAGAGATTTGGGCCAGACTATGGCTTTATGCCAAGCAGGAGTTTGTATTTGATCTCAAAGGCAATAGGAGCTATTGGAATTTACTGAGGAGGAAAGCAAAGCATGGGCTTCCTTTGTCTCTCACCTGTCAAAGAGATCTTGGTTTGGAGTCAGAAGAGCTGAATTCAGCTCTCAGCTCTGCTGCTTATGGTTTATGTATGGCTAATGACAAGTCCCCTCCTTCCTTTCAAACTATTCTTCCCCACATAGGAAAAGAAAAACTAAGCAAATTTGATGTACACAACATTATGCACTCATAGTATTCCACATCTTTACTGAGAATATGGAAGTGAACCTCATCATCTATTCCCTGAGCTGAAGATTGGTCATTTCACTTAATCTGAGTTAAGATCTTAGTTTTCTTATCAGCAAAATAAGGAGCTTGGACTAGATGATCTCTAAGGTTTATCCTAACTTTCAGTCCTGTGATCCAATGAATTCTTCCCCCTCTCTGCCCTTGGAAGACTCATTTTTACTCAAAGGCTGAGTCAGAATTTCTGGAGTGGGGTTGGGTGAAAGATGGAGATTCCCATTTCAGGAAAGAAGGAAGGAAGAAACCAAAGGAAGGAAGGAAAAGAAAGGAAAGAAGAGAGTAATCACTCCCATTCTCTGCTCAAGGAGACAGAGTGATTTGTGGGTGAGTGACCCAATAGCTGGCCTACTCTTTGTTTATATGGAAGAAGGAAAGATGAGAAGAAAAATTATCTACTTGGATGAGCTGGGATCTGGGATGCAGAGAGTGGCAGGAAGTAAACCACATATAGTCAAGGCACATGCCCCCACCCTTCAGTAGACAGGAAATGGAAAAGATCATCTCTCCCCTCCTGCACCCAGAAAGCAGGAGGTAAGAGCTAGAAAGGCAGATGTCCCAAGTCTTGCCTCCAGTCTGTAAGCAGCTTCCTCAACTGCAAAAAGCCACTGGATTTCTCCCCTGCACATTAACTAGTCCTCAAACTCCTGAGGAACCTGGATGTAAAATGAAAATATGTAGGTCTTTTAAATGCTTTCTAATATTTATGCAGACTGCATATCACTCAAATCTTACTTACAAAAAGAGTGAGGGAAAGGCACTTTTGGAAAGTACTGTAAATCCAGAGCCAATCACAATTAATCTAGCTGATTAGCAGCTAGATTAATTCCATGATTAAGAACAAATAAATAAAGGAACTCTCTTCCTCTTTGACTAAGGTTTGCACATTTGGACCCCAAAGGCTTAACAGATGCTGACAATTTGGAAATCATAGGTAAAGGTAAACCTCAATTAATTAATTAATTAATATTTTTAAGGAGCACTGTCTGCACTTTAAAAGGAAATCAACTGAGTTGCATTGGTAAATGCCTTCCTTAGCCCAGGAAAACAGTCCCGTGATGGCCTTGAGGAATTAATGTAACTTCCAGAAGTGCCCTTCTATTCCCAGGGATTCTCTTTCATACTGGGAAAATGCTAGGAAGTTGGAAGCTATATTTCTAAATAAGAGAGATTGCAATGACCTTGGAAATGAAGGGAATTCATTTTCTCTAATGGAGATGGCTTGATTCTATAAGTGAAGAAAAGCCTCCACATCCCATAGTGTTGAGGGCAGGGGAGGTAGTGTTGGTGACAGGCATCCTTTCCACAAGGATTCTGCCCCTGGTCTGATGGCCCCTACCATGCTTACTGCCAGGACTAGCTTTGAGCGGCCCCATAAAATTCCTTGCAGAATTCTGGCTTCTACAGGGAATATTGGGCAACAGCTTCAGGAGAACTTGGATCAAAACAAGGCTGGAGATCTTTCTGAACTCACTCTCCAGGCCTGTTCCTTACAGTCTGTGTGTGACTAATGACAGGTCCTTTCACCTCATTGGACCTCAGATTCCTCATGTGATGAAGGAGGAGATGACCCCATGCTCCCTTCCCCCCTTCTAAATCTTTGATCCTATAGCCAAGAGTGCCCCTTGGCACCTGAGAGCAGGGTACCTAGGAAGCAGAGAACCCAGGACATTTTCTGAATGCTTGGGGGCTGGAGGAGAACAGGATCAGTGTCTCATATGAGAGGGGTAGGTGTCTCCCCTCCTCACCTTGAAAAGTCAGGGACCTTGGAACAAAGAAGGAGATGGAACATGGTCCAGGGAAAGAACACTGTGATTCAGAGTTCAAAGGTTCAAGCCATGGGTCTGACAGGTTCCTTTATTTCATGAATATTTATTAAGTATCTACTGTGTATAGATGGTGTGGTGTCAAACTGAAATAGAAACGAGGCCACTAATCCATATATAAGGATTTCTGCAGGCTACATATTGACTTAGTTTTAAAATCTAATGTTACCTCTGTTTTGTTATATTTTTATTTATTGTGTGAAATATTTCCCAGTTACATTTTAATCTGGTTCCTGGGCATTGACACCTCTTTTGTAGAACACTGTGCTAGGTAGTGGGGGGAGAGGAGGCTTCCATAAAGCACAGTCCATGCCCTTGTGAAGCTTAGAGGCAAGATACAAACATATTCTAATACCTCTTACTGCTAGTGCCTTACCTCTTTTAAGAATTTTTTTTAAAAAAGAGCTTGCTTGTACATATTTGTTTGCCTGTGGTTTCTGCCTTAGATATTAAGCTCCTTGAAGAGAGGGAGTTTCTTTTGCCTCTTTTTGTATCCCCGGGGCTTAGCACAGTGCCTGACACATAGTAGATACTGAATAAATGTTTATTGACTGACCACCTGACTAGTACCTATGTTACAGTATAGCAAAATGAAGTGTTATGTTACACCCAGGGGCTGTTTTTAGCATGGTCATTTTACCTCTCAGGCCTTGTTTCTTCATCTGCAAAATGGGAATAATAATACTTGCACTGTCACCTTCACAGAGTTGTTTTGAAGAAAATGTTGGTTACATATCGCAGAGTATGATAGAAATGTGAACTCTGATGATTTGTGCTTGGAGAGCAAGATGAATTCCCTGTCCAGTGATGGAAGTCCATAGCAATGCTCTGGCCCTTCATTTGTGGTGAATCATAACTTCAAGCACGGGGCTCTCTTCCTTTAACTCTCTGTGGTCTTCAGGTGCTCAAGGGGCATCACAACAGGGGAGGCCTCCAGCGCAAAGCAAGAGGAGAGCTGGTTCATGCCTTGGCACTGTCAAATGAGTCAGCATTGGAAATGGATATGATTTCATGGGTGGAAATGACATTAATGAACAGCTGGACAGAATATTATCAAAATAAATAAAAATAATTTTTAAAAATTGAAATAAAAAATAGATGGAGAGTTGTGACAAGAATATTTTTGGAGGGGTAGAACCGAGATGGAAGAGTAAAGGAAGGCACTCGCCTGAGCTCTCCCAACAAACCCTTCCAAATACCTTTTTACAAAATGACTTTAAACAAATTCTAGAGCAGCAGGACCCACAAAAAGACAGAGTGAACAAATTTCTAGCCCAAGGCAACCTGGAAGGTCAATAGCAAAAGTCTGTTGAACCAGGCTGAGAGAGGAGCATAGTCCAGAGCAGACCATGCCAGCATAGCCATGGCCCCAGCAAACCAGAAGCAGGCCTTGGGAATGACAGAATCAGCAGCACCAGTGGCTGCTTCCAGAGACCTCAGCCCTCAGACAGTAAGGGGCTTAAACAGCTGATCAGAAGGAGATTATAGGAGTCTCTTTTCTGTCACTGAGGCAGGATTCTGTTGCTTTGCCCACACTTGGATCTAGATCACAGTCCTGGGTTGGCAGTCCTGGGTTGAGGAGGAGCACCAGCATAGCAGAGTTTGTGGCAGCAGTGGAGAGCAGACCCTCCTCACAGTGCCAGGGCAGAAAAGAGTGCTTGTGGTCACTCACAGACCACAAGCCAGAGGAGGAACAAACACCTCTCCTTAGATCGTATCACCTTGGAAGAACTGAAAAACCTATAGGTCCTTAGAGGTATCTCGGAAAACAGCTGCACAAAACCCCTGAAGCTTGGGACAGTGCACCCTCCACGCTGGAAACAAAGAATTAGAAAGTCAAGTAATAGGCTGGGGAAATGAGCAAACAACAGAAAAAAGTCTGACTATAGAAACTTACTGTGGTGACAAGGAAGATCAAAACACACACTCAGAAGAAGAAAACAAAGTCGAAGCTCCTACACCAAAGTCTCCTAGAAAAATATGAATTGGCCTCAGGCCATGGAAGAGCTCAAAAAGGATTTTGAAAATCAAGTAAGAATTGTAAGGATGATCAGCTGTAAATGACTTAACTACTCTGATCAAGACAAGGGTCAAAGACAATATCAAAAGACCTATAATGTAAAATACTATCCACCTCCAGAAATAATACTGATGAAATCTGAGTGGAGATTGAAGCATACTTTTTTTTTACCTTCTATACTATTCTTTTGTTGTGTTTATGTGTATATGTGTTTTCTTTTGCAGAATATCTAATACAGAAATGTTTTGTATGACTTCACATGTAAAATTGATATCATATTAATTGCCTTCTCAAGAGGTAGGCAGGAAAGAAAAAGAGAATCTGAAATTTAAAATTATAAAAAAAATTAATGTTCATATGTAATTGGGTAATATTCAACTAAATAAATATGTTAAATACATTAATAAAATAAATATGTTAAAAGAGAAAAAAAGAAAATAAAGTAAGAGAAGTAGAGGAAAAATTGGAAAGAGAAATGAGAGTGATGCAAGAAAATCATGAAAATATAAGTCAACAGCTTGCTAAAGGAGACCCAAAAATTACTGAAGAAAACAGTACCTGAAAAATAAACCAAAAGGCAAAAGAGGTTCAGAAAGCCAATGAGGAGAAGAATGCCTTAAAAAGAGGAATTGGCCAAATGGAAAAAGAGGTCCAAAGAAGAAAATAATTCCTTAAAAATTAGAATGGAGCAAATAGAAGGTAATGACTCTATGAGAAATCAAGAAACTATAAAACGAAACCAAAAGAATGAAAAAATAGAAGACAATGTGAAATGTCTCATTGGAAAAACAACTGAACTGGAAAATAGATCCAAGAGAGGTAACTACAAAAAATATGGGACTACCTGAAAGCCATGATAAAAAAAAGAGCCTAGACATCATCTAGACATCCTTTTATCAAGGAAAACTGCCGTGATATTCTAGAACCAGAGGGTAAAATAGAAATTGAAAGAATCCACTAATCACCTCCTGAAAGACATCCCAAATTGAAAACTCCAAGGAATATTATAACCAAATTCCAGGGTTCCCAGGTCAAGGAGAAAATATTGCAAGCAGCCAGAAAGAAACAATTCAAGTATTGTGGAACCACAAACAGGATAACACAAGATTTAACAGCTAAAGGATTGGAGGGCTTGGAATATGATATTCCAGAGGTGAAAGGAGCTAGGATTAAAACCAAGAATCACCTACTCAGCAAAACTGAGTAAACTGGGTAACTTATCTCACATAAAAGAGGAGAGAAAAAGCTTTTACAGTGGAGGGGAAGAGCGAGGAGGTGAGAGGGAATGAGTGAACCTTCCTCTCATCAGAATTGGCTTATAGAGAGAATAACATACATGCTCAGTTGGGTATCGAAATCTATCTTACCCTATAGGAAGTAGGGGAGAAGGGGATAAGAGAAGGAGAAGTGATAGAAGGGAGGGCAGATTGGGGGAGGGGGTTATCAGAAGCAAATGCTTTTGAGGAGGGACAGGGTAAAAGGAGAGAATAGAATAAACAGGGGGTAGGATAGGATGGAGGGAAATAAAATTAGTCGTTCACTACCTGACTGTGATGGAAGTGTTTTGCATGACTACACATGTATAACCTATACTGAATTGCTTGCCTTCTCAATGGGGGGGGGGGAGAAGAGAGAGAATTTGGAACTCAAAGTTTTAAAAATGAATGTTAAAAATTGCTTTTTTTTACATGTAACTGGGGAAAAAATAAAATACCAAATATAAAAAGGAATATTTTTAAAAAATGACTATGCTCTAAGAAATGAGCATGGTATATACAGAAAAGCATGGAAAGAACTACATGAATTGATGCAGAATAAAGTAAGCAGGGAGGCAGCTATAATAGCTCAATAGATAGAGTGCTGGGCCTGGAGTCAGGAAGACTTGAGTTCAAATCCAGCCGAAGACACTTACTAGCTGTGTGACCCTGGCCAAATTCTTTAACTTCTGTTTTCCTTAAGCTACTGGAGAAGGGAATGGCAGGTCACTCTAGTATCTTTGCCAAGAAAATCCAATGGACCGAATGGACTATGGGTTCTCAAAGAAGCAGATGGAACTGAATGACCAAATAATAACAGCAGAGTAAGCAAAGCCAGGAAAACAGCATATCTTGTGACTGTAACTTTGTAAATAGAAAGAATGACAAAACAATCAAAACTCAATGCTGTGAAATTGTGAAGAATACAGTTGGCTTACAAGAAGAGAGTACAAATAATTCCCCCTGCTTCTTTGCAGAGGTCAAAGTCCAACGGTGTGATACATTGCATCAAAAGTCAAATGTTATTAATGGGTTGATCATTCAGTCGTGTTCAACTCGCTGTACACAAAATGGATACAAGGTGATTTTGGAGGGAAAGGACCAACAGACAGGTAGAGAGGGAAGGGTTAGGAAAGGTTTCATGTAGAAAATGTTTCCTGAGCTCAGTCTTAAAGGACACTAGAGATGTAACTGGCAAATGTAACTGGGCTTTGAGATCTTCCTGGGGCTTTGAATGAGCTCATTACTGGAAACTCCCCTAAATAGACACACACACACACACACACACACACACACACATACACACCCTGCACTCCCGCATCCCCAACCCTGTGCCTACCTCCTAGGGTAGGATCAAATGAGAAAAATCTTTGCAAAGCACTTTGCAAACCTTCAAGTACTATATCAGTGCTAGCACAGAGCAGGGCTATCTGATGCATAGGGTTAGTGGGTGTGGGCCAAGCCAGGGAGCAATCTGATTCCAGCCAGCCACTTTTGCTTCCTATATTGTCTACTTTAAGCCAAGGCACAAAAACCCAGAGGAGTCTTCCCTGTGTTAAAAAGGAAACAGTATCTATTAAGGTATTACTAAGTACACCATATATGCACTAGGGAAACAAATAGAAAACAAGACCATCCCGGCTCTCAAGGAGCACACATTGCAATGGGGAAGATGATACATTTAGGAAACTTCATCTGAAAGTCAGATAGGAAAGCTCACTGATCCTTAGCGTATATGTAGTGGCAAAACCAGATGCTAATGCATCTTCTTTTGTGTCATTTAAAATAGATTTTGGGGGCAACTAGGTGTCATAATGGATAGAGCACTGGTCCAGGAATCAGAAAGACCTGAGTTCAAATACGGCCTCAGACATTTAATACCCATGTGACCTGGGCAAGTCACTTCACCCTGATTGCCTCAATTTCCTCATCTGTAAAATGAGCTGGAGGAGGAAATGGCAAACGACTCAAGTATCTTTGCCAAGAAAATCCCAAATGGGGTCACTAAGAGCTGGGTGTGACTGAAAACGACTGAGTGACAACAATAACAAATGAGCAACATCATCATCATCTTTTCAGGTGAACTCTTTGGAAAATGCTGAAGAAAAAGCTTTCCTGGCTCCTAACTATTCCTCTCCCTCCTAGCCCGAGGTACTTTGATGTGCATAACACTCTGGGCTCTCTCGTTTCCCAGGGTCACTGACTCTGGCATAAGGCTGAAGGCACAGAGTGGAGGGGCAGTTTGTGAGAATGCAGGATAAGATTGGACAATAGCATATATTGTAAAAAGAACATTGGGCAAGTTACTTTACCACTCTGAGCCTCAGTTTCCTCCTTTGCAAAATGAGGGCTTAGAACTCACTAATTTCTGATGTCCCTTTCAGCTCTAACATTCTGTGATAACCTACTCTGAAGATAAGCAGCTAGGTGAGGCAGTGGTTAGAGTGCTGGGCCTGGAGTCAGGAAGACCTGAGTTCAAACTCGGCCTCAGATCCTTACCCTTATTAGCTGTGTGACCCTGAGCAGGAATTTAACCTTTGTTTGCCTCAGTTTCCTCATCTGTAAAATCTAGATAATAACGGTACCTACCTCCCAAGGTCATTGTGAGGATCAAATGAGATAGTATTTATAAAGTGCTTTGCAAACCTTAAAACGCTATCTAAATACTAGTGACTATTAATTATGATTTATCATTATTTTATTGGTCAGAGCATCTTGCTAATAATGCCAAGGTCATCTGCTCTATTCCTATGTGGGCCAACTCTGCTCAGACTTCTTGTAACCCTTGTCATCATCTTGCAAACATTTGTTTTTGGTCTCAAGGGAAATAGAGTAAAAAGGTGCAGATGACTCACTTCTACCATCTGGAGACACAGTTTAGTCCTCATATCTAATATCACTGACTATGCCTGGAGAGTCACCCTTCCATGTATTCTATAATTACTATAATCCCATGATTTTAGACCTGAAAGGGACTTTACAGACAAGACTGAGTTCAACTTCTACATTTTACAATTGAGGAAACTGAAGCCTAGACAAATGACTTGCCCAAGGTCAAACAGTAACTTGCCACGATTCAAATACAGTGTTATTCTTGCTGTTGCACATGTTAGCAGTTTTCCTGCCTCTTCTTATGGTTTCTTACCACTGTTCAGGTTGTCCACTCTTCCTGGAATCTTCCTCCTTATTACTGCCCATCAAAATCCTTTCTTCTAAGACCTAACTATGATGCCCTTTCCTCCATGAAGATTTCTCTGATCTCCTGTGTAAGGATTATCACCCTCCACAAAATTTCCTGGACTTCTTCTCTCTCTCCCTGCTTCCCCCCACCCCAGCCCCATACAAAGTCTACTTTGTATCATCCTTATTTATGTACCTAATACTACCTAATAATTACTAACATTATATAAAGCTTTAAAGATTTGCAAAGTACTTTACAAGTATTGTTTAATTTTATCTTCACAACAACCCTGGGAGATGGGTGCTACTATTATCTCCGTCTTACAGAACTGAGGCAGACAAAGGCTAAGTGACTTGTCCAGGGTCACATGGCCAGCACATGTCAGAAGTAGGACTTGAATCCAGGTCTTCTTGACTCTGAGGCCAGCTCTCTATCCCTTACACCATATTACCCTAAATAAGCAAATTGTGAAGAGCCCACAGAGATACATAGATGGACACAGCACCTTCAGCCCATGCTAGTGCCAGGAGAGCAATGCGTCTTTCTCTGCCCCTATCCTTCTACCCATCCCCACGTCCCCCTGCCCTGACACACAGCAATCCCCTCTTGCTCTCACCTTGGTATGTTGTACACCAAGCATGGAGATCTCTGAGCTCAGCAAGGAAGCAGGCTTTGTTCTGAGTCCCTCCTCCTTTGGACCCTCGGCTTCCTTGCTCTTTCTGTCTTTGCTCTAAGATCGGAGATCCTGCAAGCCCAACCATTAGATCAAAAAGGAGCTTGAAAAATACTTTAACCAAAAAGTGCGGACTCTGCATCCTTGTTCCATGACTGTCCTGATATTAAATCATGAAATAGCGCTGAACAGCTGCCCAGAACATATATACGGGCCTGTCAAAACAGAAACCAACAAAATTTCTAACAGGAACTAGCAGTGAAAGGAACAGCTGAGAAGAAATAGAGGGGAAGAGAGTGAGTCTACATACATGGGATCCTGGTGTTCTTGCTTAGAAAAGGAATTCTTGGGCTTACCAAAAAGGCCAGATTTGGGACTTTGAAGTTGGCGTTTTATGTGATGCTAATGATCCTTTGTTATATGGAAGAATAGTTGTGAGCTTGAGGATTTTGAATGATGAAGCTGCTGCCTATTTGTGACCTTGAGCTCAGATGATACAATTATCTTTCTCCTAACCATAAATGATATTAGCTTGTAGTGCCAAACCTCAATACTGAGCATCCTAGGCCATTTCTTGGATCCCTGGATAGGAGATCTGGTTGACTAAGATTTTCCTTGTACATTGGAAATGAGCTCCTAGGTTTGCTGTGTGCCATCCTTGGCTCTTTTGGGGTCTTGACCATCCCCCTTCTCCTGGCCCTCCCCACCCCCAACCTGGCAAAAGAAGTGCAGAGCAAAAGAGATCAGAAGGCCAATAGACATCAGGGGATCCAGAAACTCCTGGACTTCCCCTTGGGCTGACACTGCTCATAAGAGGAATTGGTCCTTAGCCTTAGGAAAGCTGTCTTGAGGGAAGGAAGAAGGGAATGTTGGAGGGAAGAGCTTGGAGAGACCTAAGGAATGAAGATTTCAAGATGAGAAGTCATTATCTTTCTATACATGAACTGGATTTATCATCCCTTCCCAACAATCTTTAAAGCCTCTCTCTATTCACTAAAGGTACACTTCTCTTCTGCTTGGGGAGAGGTAGATAAAGGAATGCTTTGATAAGGCTTTGATAAGGTATGCATCATGGGGCTTTTCTGGTGAATTTGGAATGAAATGATCTGGCTTAGCTGGGAGAAAGTTCACCTGTATTTAATTCTTGGTATGGTCCATGTCTTATAATAGCACTTGTACATAATTATATTACAATAAAAATTAGGTAAATAGTACTTTTACAGCACTTTAAAGCTTGTAAATCAGTTTACATTATCTCATTTGATCCTCACAACAACCTGGTGATGTAGGAGCTATTATTATCCCCATTTTACAGATGAGAAAACTGAGTCTGAGAGAGGTTAAATGACTTCTACAGAGTTATGGAGCTAGTTAAGTGTCTGAGGCAGGATCCTTATCAGGTCTGTCTAATTCCAAGTATAGCACTCTGCACATTGTCCCATGAGATTGTGAGCTCCTTGAAGCAGGAACTTCTGCCCTTTGTTTGGATCCCCAGTTCCAAATACAATGCCTTGAATACAGTAAGTGCTAAGTAAATGTCTGTTGACTGATGAAACTATGCCATACTATTCATCCCTATGCTAAGTTTCATGAGGTTCTCCTTTTCCTCCTAAGGGAGAGCTCAGTAACATATAAAATCTAAAGGTCTGGAGATCATCTAATCCAGAGATTCTTTAACTTCGTGTGTGTGTGTGTGTGTGTGTGTGTGTGTGTGTGTGTGCACGCACGTGCGTGCACCCTGAACCCCTTTGACAGTCTGGTGAAGTCTATGGACTACTTCTTAGAATAATGTTTTAAAATACATTAAATAAAACATATAGTATTACTAAGGAAATTAATTATGTTGAAGTATAGTTATCAACATATTTTTTAAATCCCTAATCCATAGATGAGGTAAAGAACTCCTGATCTATTCTACTCCTTTTATTTTTAATGAAGCAGCCAGTGTCTTGGACAATCTTCTCTTCAGATGAGTCTGGAGCAATATTGGATTCCCTGGGAAATTTAGGATATAAGCAGGGTCGTCACCAGGAGCTTTTATCTATACTCAGTCACACAGACTCAAGCATCCTTTGGTCTATGGCTTGTGATTACCTGAAAATTTGAGGTGTCTATGGTAGAGTAGGAAGACTTGGAGACAACAGACCTAGGATCTAGTTCCTGCTTTACACTCACTCCATGTGGCCTTGGGAAAGTCATTCCCTCTTTGGGGCTGCAGTCTCTTCTCTGTCAAATGAGGGGGTCTCTTTCACCCTTCTCAGCAATAATAGCCATCATCGACCAATAGGCTGCTCCCTCACATCACAGATAGACAACCACACTAATGCTTTTGTTTGAGGCTCTTCCAGAGATGACCTTCTTGGCAGGTTATTTCTTAAACCAGAGATCCATGGTCTGTTATCTAAGCCTTCTTGGAACCTCAGTCATTGTCCAAGAGGAATTCGACAGTGGAGGAAGACATAGTCACTCCTAGCCCACTAGGAGGAGACTAGATAGATTAGGATCCGGTGTAGTTACCTAAATAGCCCATAGGAATCAATGAATCAACAGTTATCGAGGGCTTTCTATGTGTCATGTGCTGCACTCAGCACTGAACAGAAAAAGACAGAAGAGAAACAGACCCTGCCCTCAATGGATTTACGTACTCCTGGGGGACTTCAACTCAGAAAACCTACGAATAAATACAAAGTATATTCAAAGTAAAAACAAAGTTCTTTTGATTGAGGTACCAGCAGCTGAGGGTGGGGAGGGGAATCAGGAATGGTCTCCGGCAAGACCTGGCTGAGCTTCAAAGGAAGCTGGGAATTGAAGAGACTGAAGTTCAGAGGAAGGACATCCTGGACACCAAAAGGTACACCTCCCAGAGAGTAGACCTGAGTATTTTTATTTTGCAGTAGGGCTGAAATTAGACAGAAGTATTGTTAATTCCCTCAGCATCCCCACTCCCTCTCCCTGACTTCTGAACTTCAAAACAACGCTTCTGGGTCCTATCCCCTTCAGCCCCTTTCATGTATTATTTTCCTCTATTAGAATGTAAGCTCATTAAAGGCATGGACTGTCTTTTTTTTTTTTTTTGCTTATATTTCTATTCCTGGCACTTATCACAGTGCTGGATTGTGGATTAAGTTTAATGTCACACAAAATAAGCACTTAATAAATGCTTGAAATTCTTTCTTCCTCCTTTCAATAAGAGAAGTAGTTGAGGCAGGGGATGGGAACCAACCTGAGAAGACAGGAAACCAGGCTAAACCCTAGTCTTAAAGGGATTAGGGTGGGGGCACTGAGTTTCCCAATCAGCACTCACTGAGGGAGAAAGGTATGGGTTAAAATTCTCTCTACATGCTTAACTCCCTACTTCAGAAGTACAGGGTCTACCATAGAGAAAAGAAAGCTCAATTATATTTGGAGATCAAATATGGAACCTTAATGACCATCAGTGAGTCATAGTAATTAATTAAAAGGATTATCAGGAACTTTGCCTAAATCCAGTAACAAGGCTGAATTGCAAGGCTAACAATGGCTTCCTCCAGCAGTATGATGCCATGGAGATCTAAACACACCTAAACTAACCAGGAGAAAACTGCTCCCTAGTTTTGATTCCATGAGATACTGGACTCCAGCTTATATCCAGCACTTGGGATCATGGAATCACAGAATCTGAGTTGGAAGAGCCCTCAGACATCCCCTAGTCCAACTTGTACCTGCCCAGGGAGCCTCTCTGCAACTCTGACAGGGGTTCATCCAGTCATTACTTGGAGATCTCCAATGACGGGATACTCATTACCTCACTTTTGGATAATACTTGCCAGAAATGATTCCATACATTTACTATAACGTACCATTCTGCAACTTTCTCTTACTGTTCATTGTTTTGAATTCCAGGGTCAAGCAGAACAAGTTTAATCCTGGTCCATATGACAGTCCTCCAAATACTTGAAGACAACAATTACTTTTCTCATGTCTATTCTCATGGTCTACAAGCTAAATATTGCCCAGCTCCTTCACGAAACCCTTCAATGACATGGTATCTGATTTTCTTCCTATCATCTTGGTCATCTTAATTTGAATGCCTCAGTCTGTCACCTCTGTGAGCACTTCTAAATAATAAACTTCCTGACCCAACTTCTGGGTTGTTCTATTATGATGCCAGGCTAGCAACCAAAAAGATCAGAACCTGTCATAGAGGACAGACTATGCCTCTCTCTTTTTTTCTATTGGCCTAGAGCTCAACAGAAAACACACACACACACACACACACACACACACACATCAGATTAGACTCATAGATTAGTTGAACATCTGAATTTGGCTTTAAAAAGTCAGTGAAAATGCTGGGTCATGGATTGAGTTTCATGTCAGTGAAGTCCTTGGGGGTGCTTAGAAATTCAGCCATTACTTAATCAACCAATGAAGAAACATAGTGACTTGGAGGAAGTCCCTGATGGCTCTCTTGGGACTAAGTTTGGTTGAAGCAGGCTATTTGCTGGCTGGAGAGGGGAAGGAGAGGGAGCAGGGGAGAGAAAGGGAAAAAAGGAGAAGAGAGGAGAGAAAAGAGAAAAAGAAGTGGGAGAAGGGTAAGGAAGGACCTCTGTAGCTGCCTTTGGGAAGGGAGGTAAATATGGTCAGAGAAACATTCTTTAAGTGTCCTACCCATCCTGCCTAAAGCTCTATCTCCAAAAGGTGACTGAGCCTATCTGATGGGAAGAATAGCTGAGTATAAAAGTTTCTGCCTTGGGTCTGGGAGACAAGAAAGGAAATGGCTCTCACCTGTAGTGACTCAATTGTACCAACCAGTATGTGCTAATAATGAGCATCTTACTAGCCCAAGAACAGTCCCCAACCTCCCAAGGACAGTGATGGAATAGCGCAATGCAGCAAACCCTAGTGAGGGAGCATGGAATAATGGGTCTCATAGTCCCTTCAGTGTTTAACTTTGAGAAAGATTTCTCTCTGCAATGGGGCCCAGAGTTGAGGAAAATGAAGACATTTTCTGAAGCAGGACCCAATTGCCACAGAAAATGAGGGTATGTGACTGACTAGCAAATCAATAATTCCTTCAGCTCTAAAGCTTAGGATGCAATCCAAAACACAAATCATTTATCAGGCACTTACTGTTTACTGAACATTCTGCTAGCAGATTGAAGAGACACAAAGTTTACATAACTTCCCCACTCTCAAGATGCTTTCAGCCTAGTGAGTTAAGGGATAAGGGAAGGAGGTTTGGGGTGTAAAAATCTGGGGGAAAATTATAGAATTCTTATAGAAATCAGACTATCTCAATATCATTGCATAGCTCTCTCCCTTATTTCCAAATGAAGGGAATTAAAGCAAGGTTGAGGAACTGTGTTTATTAGCCCTCTGTCATCTTGTGTCTTGGGGTCCTCAGGATTGGATCATCTCACTCTCCATGTCCAACAGCACCTAGTTGATCCCTATTTCCTCTAAGCAAAATAAAGGTGGGTATGGAGACATTCTACCTCTGTGCAGGTAAACAAATATCATACACATGCCTCATACACATGTATATATGCACACACTCCCACATATATGTGTACATATGTATGTATACCCATGCGTATACATATTCACATTCATACATATATGGTCTGCACCTGTGATTTTACTCAGAAAGGAAGGTAACTCCTTGTGAAGAAAATCCTTCTGCCAATGTAGATCAGTAGCTGTTTTGTAACTTAAAGAAAGCAGCATAGTGAAGGAGATAGTGAGCTGGCTCCAGAATCATGAAGACCTGTGCTCACATCCTTCTTACATATACAGACTTTGTGACTCTCAGCGCATCACTTTATTTCTCAGAGTACCAGCAACTCTCTAGGAATGGAGGTTGCAGAGCAAGTGCTGATCTGAATTGGTGGAGGGATTTCCTCTTCTGGAAGTTGTGTATATCATTGAAATTACAGGTCATATAAAAATAAGGTCCTATATTATCCTTTTTCTCCCTCCCACATATATATATGGGACTAGGAAATTTCAAAGGGGACACTTTTTTCTACCAAATATAGGCAAGTACCATCTTTGCAACTCTCTCTTTCTCTCATACAATACCATTTATTATATGTTCAAGGTACAGGTATACCTCTGTCCTATTTGCTATTCAATTTGGCAATTGCTTCTCATGTTATCCTCTACATGCTGGTATCCCAAATAGCCCTGTTTCTTTCCCACTGTTTTTGTGGGGAGTCTAACACTGGGTAATTTGTATTATTCGGGCTAAACAGACATTTTCCTGGCCAGGTGCTGTGTTTCCACTGGCAGAAATTGGCTTTATCTGTTTCACTTCTTCAAGAAGTTGTTGCCAGACAGACAGAGAAGCAGACAGACAGACACAGACTTGACTGCCCCCTTGTGACATTTCCGATGAGTGAAGGAAAATACACACACACACACACACACACACACACACACACACAGTTGAGGACCAGGGTCAGGGGAGAGGGCTGAGGCATAAGATCTTTCAGCATGGGAATCCAGGCAGTCCAATACCACTAGGCTCAGCTTAGTTTTAGCTCTGGCTTAGGAGGCTATTTGTAAGCATGCTAAAGATGGAGGGGTCAGAGACCATCTGCCTTTGACAGCATTATCAGCATATGAATAGTGTGTTGGGGAGTGGGGTGATAGAAAATTTTGCCTGCAGTCAGGGGTCATGATCTATTTTTGCTCAAACATACTCACACTTTCATACATTTCTCATAATACCTTCGTGTAAACATCTTAGAGATATACTCAGCCATATACTCACAAATACATTCTTGAGAACACAAACAAGTACTCCAAGACAAAACCACAGACACTGAAAGATGTGGGAGCACAGTCATCGACAAACACATATTATCACCATAGATACCCATATCGATAGTGATAGATGCATTCAGAGACACACACATTTGCGGACACATACTCAGAGACATTCACAGATATAAGCACTCACTGACGCATGTACACACTCAAAGAATTTACCCAGGCACACTAAGGCACGAAGTCAACATTCAGGCATAAAAAATACATGCGACCTTAGCCCAAAGTCGAATATAGGCCTTGGATGTCTCTTCCATTACCCTCCCATTAATGTCAGGCCATCCCGTGAGATCAACCCTAGCACTTTCCTTAGGGGGCTTACAGAGTTCTCCCTACAGCCACGGGCCAGAGAGCCAACTCGGAGGGCTTAGGTAAGAACGCAGCCCTTGGATCTCCAGAAGGGGATAGATAATCTCCTGCCCTGCTCCCTTTTCGGTCGTCTCTGTGATCTTAGTATCTTCATCCCCATCTAGCAGAGAGCGCACCTGCGTTCTGAACCGAGAAAACAGCTTTGTTTCGGAGATTCTACCTGTATGCAGTACCAATTGGGGCGGGTGGATGGGCGTGGGCATATTGGACCCTGGGGGCCCTTAGTGTTTTGCTTCCTGTCTCTGAGTCGCAGAAACTGAAGGGCGGAGAGGGGAGAGCGGCGTCTTCTGTCAGAACCTTCCGGTAGGGAGCAGGGACCCGGACTGTCTAAGAGACAGAAACAATAATAATATAACAGCTACCATCCCTTTAGTGCTTTAGGATTTCCAAAACTCTTTCCTCCCAACACTATTAGGAGCAAATGTTAGTGTGCCCACGTGATAGATAAGAAAATGAGACTCAGAAAAGACTTATTAGCCAAGCAGAAAAAACCAAAAACACAAACCGTAGCTCGAGCTCTGGGCTAATGATTGCTAGTCTAGTGCTCTTTCTGCCCGGGTTGGATAGGGACAGGGAGAGGTAGATGGACAGGACAGACAAAAGTGCATTCCTTTCTTCCTGATGTAGTCTTCTGTAGTGGGCTAACTCAGACGATCTCTGCTACAAGACTTCTCACCCGCTGCGGTATTACAAGGGTTCTTCTAACTGTAACAAAGCTGCAACTCTTCCTCTCAGGCTCTGGGAAGAAAGTCCCCGGAAAAGGGGAGACTGAGAGCAGGGAGCTAATTTGTGCAAACTCGATCCCTGTTGGAAATGAACCTGTAAACCTGGCGTTTAAAAAATGAGAAGCGGATCAGGAATCAGCAGCAAACTCATGCCCAGTCTGGAAACTATTTGGATGTCCTAGTGAAACACATTTACACCATAAGGATTTTGTGGGACTTGGAGCAGGCGAGGGAGTGGGGACAGTACTAGCAGAGAAATGTGTTTAACAGTTGTGTACGGGAGGTCTGGGGTTACCAAAGATGGAGACGCTTCTCTCCACCCCTATTTGCCCCCAACGAAGGTCTTCCTCTTCTGTCTCTCCTCATCTCCTGTTTTTCTTTACTATTCCGATATTCATTCATTCTCTCTCTCTCTCTCTCTCTCTCTCTCTCTCTCTCTCTCTCTCTCTCTCTCTCTCTCTCTCTCTCTCTCTCTCTCTCTTCCCCCCTCGGAATTGTGCATTCTGGCATCTGCAAAGACGAAAAGAGGAAAAAGGCAATTCTGAGACCTTGAGTAGCATAGAGAAGCATCACTGGGGTAAGAGCTGCAGCTGGGACACATGGAAAGACGAGTCTAGGAGTGGGATGATAAGTGACACTTTTTTTTTGAATGAGGACAGCCTCTGGAAAGAGGCATATGGACAGAGTATTTAACGTGAAATCCATAGTTAATTGAAATTAAGATTCTAGTCTGCTTGAAGCTCTCTTCCCCCAACCTTCTGAGTGTGCCTACCGACAGTACAGAATTGGGACCTAGCCGTCTAAACTGTAGGCAGGATTACTCCATCGTCCCTCAGGACAAGGACTGAATTCTCAAAGGGGCCAAGGCTAGGGCGTGTACGTGTGTATATGTGTGTGTGTGTGTATGTGTGCGCTCGAAGGTGTACGTATTTATATGCGTGTGTGAGGGAGACAACGTCCGATTTCTTTCCAGTTTTTCAGCCATACCTTGATTAAGCATTGGTGACCAGTATGAAGACAAAATAAAGCCTAATCCAGTAGCCAGCGACTGCTGCGTTCCGGCTGAGATCTGCACAATCCGCGCACCGCTTAAAGTCTCTGGTTTTGGGACGGGCAAAATAGGCTCGCTTTCACGGACGGGTAGAAGGCAAAGGGCAAGAAGGACAGTGTGAGAAAGGGGAAAGGAAAGGAGTATAAAACTGTCCGACCAAGCACTGGTTAGCTGGATAGCGACAGTCGGAACACTGGGCTTTTGGGTCACCAATCTGAGACTGGACCGGGACGGGGAAGATCAGCTCTGGGCTAGTGGGTTTCCAATGCAGTGCTATAGAAATGAAGCCTAAGTATCCAGTCTCGAGCTGCTCTGGTGGGCAGATATAGGAGGCAGCCCTGCGAAGGGTAACTGGTTTCTGTTAACAGAGGACCCGAAGTTCAGTGCGCCCTTATGGAAGGGGCAGCAAGGTTATCTCTTCTTAAAGTAGGGAAAGTGGCCTGTTTGTGCCTCATCAAGACACAGAGGTCGGACAGTCCGGGCCTCCCTGCAGCCCAAAGACCAGGAACTTGAGGCCGCAGGCGGGCCTGAGGCCTCGACAGCCTGTAGCTCTCTGCGGACACAATCACTGGGCGCTGTTCTGCCCGCAAACCTCTGATGCAGAGGACAGTGGCTGCAGAGCCAAAGCTCCCTCAAACTAGACAGCAGACTGCAAAAAGATTTGATGGTCTCGGGGTTGGGGAGTTGTGGACCTGACTCAGCGGCAGAACAAACTCGGGAAATGCGGGGCTTTCCTGTACAGCCGCAGGGCGTGGGTCATAGCCGTGGGGCTGTGGGTGCATTCTGCCCGCAGCATCGCCCAGCGGGCGCTTGGAGGGCTTTTGTCTAGCAGAAGCTTTTATCTCTTAGTTGGGAAGTATTAGAAGCTGAGCCGGACAAAGATTTCTGCATGAAGAACGGGTTTTGGAAGAGAGCTCCGTACGATCTCTCGCAATAACCAAGATATCGATCCCGAACTTTTCAGGGCCAATTGACCATTTCACTTACAGTGCACACCTCCAGATCCCCCACCACACTTCATTTCTACTGCAAGAACCGTGCCAGAGACATGGCACTTCGTATATCCATCGCTGTGTAACTTCATGATACGATGGAATTTTGCAACTTATCACAGATTCTTCTGGGGGTCCACATTCAGACACTTGGTCTGATACTCTCACTCTGTACATTTCGTTTGACGTCCACTCTGTACACACTGTCATGTATGTGCTCTCCCCGAACGAATTATGATTACACACTTTCCCTTACCTAAACACACTCGCTTTGTACCCTCTGTAATGCATGTTCACTCAGGACGCATTGTCTGAAACACACTCACCCTTTACACGTTGTGATGCACACCCGTTCTGTACACTCGGCCTGTTACACACTCTTCGTACAGGTTGTCTGACGCATATATTCACCTTGTGTACATGACACACTCTCTCCGAGCTCGTCTGACACGCATTTGCCCAGTCCACATTGTGGCACACTCCTTCGGACACATTGTATGACACGCACACGTTTGCTCAGGACTCGTTGGCTGCTGACATACTTCTCGGGGTAAAAGGAGTGAACTCGCCCAGGTCCTTGGCTCTGGATGGAGTTGCGCATTTCTCCCAAGTCTCTGCGCCTAGGGCTCTGGGGTCTCTTGAATAAATCAGGCCAAGGTGTGCAAAGAAGAGGAAATCTGGGTACCGAGGGCCAGTAGGGTGAGCGGGTTGAAAACTGAGAGCTTACTCGTGGCTAAGCCTTTCCCTAGCTCTCTTAGACTCTAGTGGGCCCCTTTGGAAGTGAAGGGCTACTTTTCTGCAGGGAAATCGGCTTAGCAATTAAGGGAAGGGGGGGGAGGTTAAAAGATGCAAGAACCCTAAGCAATGGGCAAAGAGTATTGATGTGAAGGAGTTCTTGAAGGAGAGCTGGGGCGCTGAGTAATTTTCTTAAGGGGATTGGAGGGCGGTTTGTGTCCCAGCCTGAGCAGCCCGCAACAAAACATCCCAAAAGTGTGGAAAAAATAAAAGTAGCCAGCGCCCGCTCAGGTGGAGGGCCGCATGGACAGATGGCTCTGGGAAGGACTCTCCGATGACATTTAGGAAAAAACGGAGAGGGCCGGGGCCTGTGGGCTCCACCGTCTCTGTGGGCTGACGGGCTCCACTCCTAGCCTCCTAGCTGGGTTTTGGCGCCCGCACCTTTCGCCAGCAGGGTGCCCTGGTCCCTTCCGCTTCAATCTTCTCCAACGCTTTTTTCTCCCCACCGCGTTTCCCCAAAGCGGCCACTTGGGGTCGCACTTTATGCCTGTTTGAGGCTGAAAGCGGAAGGGGGAGGGGAGAAAAGACCTAATCTCTCTTAATCGTTACAAAATGTTCAAACAAAAACACAGTCCTGTTCCTGGACAAGAAAAACAGTCCAGAAGACGAGTCTCGAGTCTGTCTTGCATGGAGAATGGCCGGGGAACCTGGACCGGCTGGGAACGGGGTTCCTGGTCTTGGCACTGGTTCTCTCTGGAATGCGCTTTCTTTTGGTGGAACGACCACTGGGCACATCTGGGGTGGGGGGTGAGGAAGGGGAGAAGAGAAAAAACGTCCCTCTCTTAGCTTCCTCACCACCCAACCCCCCTCCATTCTCATCCTCGCAATCTCTCACTCTAGAGCGCTCAGAGAAACGGGGTGAGCCCTGGAAGGGAGCAGGGCAGGCTCAGGCTGGGTCCTTGCGGGTTCTCGGGGTGCCACTGAGCCAGAGAGTTCCATCCAAGTTCCATTTAAGGAGGAAAGGGGCAGGGGGGCCCACTCACTCTTCTCCATATCCCCCACCCCGCCCCTCATGCCCAGCAGAGTGAATGGGGTTTGTGCGTGATGTGCAGAACAAAGAGAGTGTTAGCCCTCTCCTCCTTCGAGGTGACCCCAGACGGGGTGGGGGGGGAAGGAGATAATGAGTGTGGGGGGGTAATGTGAATGGCAGAAAAAAGAGGAGAAAAGACGGGGGGGGGGAGAGAGAGAGAGAGAGAGAGAGAGAGAGAGAGAGAGAGAGAGAGAGAGAGAGAGAGAGAGAGAGAGAGAGAGAGAGACTGTAGTTTGGAGTCCCTGCCTAGTCTGATTCTCCAGCTGCGAGTCAGCTGACGTGAGAGCTGTCACATTGCTCTGGGCCCCTCCCCCGCAGCCTCCGGCCCCGGCTGCTGCTCAGCCATTGGCCGGCGGGTGACATCAGGAAAGGGATATAAGGCAGAGGGGGCAGCTTTGCAAATCACAGCTGCACAACTGGGGCTGAAAGCAGCTACTCGAGATCGGCTTTTCTCCCCCTCCTTCTCCTTTTCCTCTCCTCCTCCTTCTCCTCTTCTCTTTCTTTCTGCCACCCCCACCCCCCAACTCCCCGGCCGCTCTTGGGCCCCGACAAAGTTGCAATAGCTGCTGCCCCTTTGCAGCCTGTTCGCGAGGCAGGGAAAAGGGGTGGTGGCGGGGTGGGGAGAATCAGGACTTTGCAAATAGCCTGCGAGCGAGCGAGCAAGCGCGAGCGAGAGCTTCATCGTCCGACAGACAAAGACTTTGCAAAAGGCAAACAGCACCCCCCCTCCGCCCCCAAACTGCTGTTCCGCTGCCCTGCCGTGCCGGCGGGGCTGGGGCTGCCGCAGCCGCCGCTCCCCATCTTGCACTGCAGCGCCCCCGCCCCCCTCCCTCCTTCTCTCCCTCTCCCCAGCTTCTTCCTCTGCCGCTCCGGGGCAGGAGCTGAAAGTTTCTCTGCGGGCGAAGAGTGGAGGCGCCGAGCCTGGAGTGAGCAGCAGTCGGTAGAGTCGCCGGCGACCGAGATGGCTGGAGAGCTGAGCATCGGCCCAGAGCTGCCCACCAGCCCGCTGGCCATGGAGTACGTGAATGACTTCGACCTCATGAAGTTCGATGTGAAAAAGGAGCCCCTTAGCCGGGCCGAGCGCCCTGGACGTCACTGCACTCGCCTGCAGCCTGCGGGGTCTGTGTCGTCCACCCCCATCAGTACTCCTTGCAGCTCCGTGCCCTCGTCGCCCAGCTTCAGCCCTACCGAGCAGAAGACGCACCTGGAAGACCTGTACTGGATGGCCAACAGCTACCAGCCGATGAACCCGGAGGCTCTCAACCTGACCCCCGAGGATGCGGTGGAGGCGCTGATTGGTTCCCACCAAGTCCCCCAGCAGCTGCAGGCCTTCGATAACTTCCGGGCCCACCATCACCACCATCACCAACATCAGCACCACCACCACCAATATCCTGGAGTCAGCCACGAAGATCTGGCCAACGGAGGGCACCCCCACCACCACCATCATCACCACCAAGCGTCCCCCACCCCGTCGACCTCCTCCACTTCATCCCAGCAGCTGCCCAATAACCACCCGGCGGCGCACCCAGCCTCCAGCAGCGTGGAAGACCGCTTCTCCGACGACCAGCTGGTGTCCATGTCGGTAAGGGAGCTGAACCGGCACCTGCGAGGCTTCACCAAGGACGAGGTGATCCGCCTCAAGCAGAAGAGGAGGACCTTGAAGAACAGGGGCTACGCCCAGTCCTGCAGGTATAAACGAGTCCAGCAGAAACACCACCTGGAAAACGAGAAGACCCAACTCATCCAGCAGGTGGAACAGCTCAAGCAGGAGGTGTCCCGGCTGGCCCGCGAGAGAGATGCTTACAAGCTGAAATGCGAGAAACTTGCCAGCAATGGCTTCAGGGAGGCCGGCTCCACCAGCGACAACCCCTCCTCTCCAGAGTTCTTCATGTGAGTGCGAACCCCCTGCCCCCCATCTCCCTCCCCACCCCTTTCCCATCTCTGACATCTCCATCCATCCTCCTGCTGGAATTAGAGAAATAGGAAAGGGGGCGGGGTGAAGATGAAAAAGTTGAGTGAAAAAGAACCCTTGGGCAGAGCAGCGTGCTCTCTCCAGCCTTCCTAGATTCGCTGTGGAAAAGTAGGGAGGGGAAGCACCAAGCTCAACTTTTCAGAAGGTAGGAAAGAGCCTCATACCCTTAGGGAGAGAGGCACAGGACGAGGTGGGTGAGGAAAGCGGTTTATATGTCGCTTGCTTCCTGAACTCTGTGGACTGAGAGAAGGGACATTGACCAAGCCATCTCTAAGAGCCCGCCCGCTGGCGAGGAAAGAAAGGAAGGAAGGACCTTGCGAATGAGCAGCCAGCGTCTCGCGCAGGACTTAACCTGCTGCTCAGGATGGAAAATGCAAGAGAAGGGGAGAGAGACAGTGTGTGTAAAGTGTTCATATAATGTCTCCTTTGAGACCTAGTGACCGAGGACTCAAATGGGACGGTCAATGCGAAATATCATAAGTTTTGCCTGCTTGATTATATAGAAAAAACATGAAAATCTGCATCAAAAATATTAATCCTGCATGCTGGACATGTATGGTAATAACTTCTATTTTGTACCATTTTTCCTGTTTAACGTTAGCATGTTGTTGATCACGGATCATCGCTTTTGGTTTGTTTCTCTTGGTAAGAAGGTGTCGCAGTTCTAACCCTTGGACTGCTGGGCGGGCAGTGATCTTTTCTGTTCTGGTTGTTAGCTTGTAAATATCTGCCCCCAGGAAACCGCACAGAGGCGGCTCAGCAGGCTGGCAGGCTGTGTCTGGGTTTGGTGTTTTCTTTTTTTTAAAGTAAAGAAATAAAGTTACGGGCATTTGCATCTGCATTCAGAAAGCAACTTTTTCTTTTTTAAATATTGGGCGCACTTTGGAGTTGTGTTTTCCTTTCTATACCCATACCCCACCCACTCCCCCTGTAGTTTTCATTTTGGTTTTTCTTTGTTGGGGACTGGGAACTGCTCGAGGTCACAGAGAGAAACAAACCAGGGAAGGGGGTGGCGGCGGAGGGAGAGCTATCCTTTGGCAATGGTTTCTGGCGGCTCCAGAATTTAAAGAAGTAGAGACAGTGAGTGTCTGGAGTGCACCGCAGCCTGGGGAAGGGAGAAGGGTAGTTTAACATTGTCATTGGACATGTTATTTTCACCTCTTTATATCGGAAATGTTATACACTCAGGAAACAGGAGGGAGGAAAAAATATCTACAATGATTGTTTTGTATGCTTCTCCATTGTAACCAAAATCTCTTCTTGGCTCTCTCTCCCTCTCTCTCTCTCTCTCTCTCTCTCTCTCTCTCTCTCTCTCTCTCTCTCTCTCTCTCTCTCTCTCTCTCTCTCTCTCTCTCTCTCCATCCTTCTACCACCCCCACTCCCGGGTAAAAATCCAGGCGCGATTCATTAGTAGCAATGTCTGGGATGCTCCCTTCCTGGGGTTAGTTTAGGATCGCCTGTAAAAGGCGATCTGTCCCGCTCTGACCTTCATTTGGGTTTAGCCTGTGGCCGCGGAAGGGGACACACTCTGAATGTATTGGAAACGAAAAGATTGGTGAGAAAGATCGCAACTTTCAAGTGCGTTTTTTGGTGAAACATGTTCTCTGTTTCTTTGCTCGGGCAGCAAGTGAGCTTCTTCTCAGTTGTACAGTAGTCATAAGGCGTCTCTGGGTGTTTTTATTACTTTTTTTTTTCCTGCAGGTCAGTAAAAGGATTTAAGTTGCACTGACAAAAATACCAAAATGAAAACGTATTTTTTATTTCTCTTTAGAATATGCTGGCACTGCTGGCCGGATGCATTTTAAGTTTGTATTAGTTTATAAATTAACAGTAATATCAGGATTGTATGAACAGCATGGTGCTTGCAGTTTTAAATATCGTGGGTATTAGTCATGCATCAGAAACGATCTTTGGTTTTTACTGATTCAACTGTGTTGAAATCAAACATGCAGCAGCGAAATTGTTTTTATTTCATGTAAAATAAGGGATCAATTTCAAATCCTGCTTATGATATGAAAATATTAAAACCTAGTCTATTGTAGTTTTATTCAGACTGGTTTCTGTTTTTTGTTATTAAAATTGTTTCCTATTTTGCTTATTAAAATCATTGAAATGGCATTTATTTTGAGAACTTGGTTCTCCTGCGTCTTTTCTTGCCCCTTGCAAAGTTGCAGCAACAACTTCTGTTAAGAGGGGAAACAGTTCTTCACATCCCTTCCCTTCCTGATTTTTTCTGGAGAAACCCCAAACCAACACACTACAAAAATATCTAAGTGAGATGCTCATGCCCCACACTTGCCCTTTCCTGTTTCCCCGAATCTCTTCCTTTAACTCTTTACACAGGGCAGCCCTGCTCCATTTGGAGGAACAAGTTTTGAAAGTTGACCCTTTGATCCATTTTTTTTTTTACCTCCACAGCTTAAGCTGGCCACTGGTCTCTGTTCCAGGAACACTCTGGACACCCCAAACTGAACACATTGCCCCCAAAAGGACTGAGAACACATACCCAAAGAGTTGGGTTTTTTCCAAGGGGGCTGGATTTCTGGGTGAACCATTTCACAGCTGACTTTGAGAGGTAAAGGTAGCCCCAAAAGGTGGAGAGTAAGGGGTGCTGGATGATCAGAGAGGTAATTCAAGGGGCAGGGAAGTGACTTTCAGCACCTTACACATTCTATCCCTTCTCCTAGCTATAGGAAGCTACTGATGCCGAGGCCACCATCATCCAAAGTACTGTGCAAGATAAAACTTATCCTGTCCTGGCCTTCTGGTCAGCCCTACCCAGTGACCTGAGAGGCAGGTCTGCATCTAGGTCAAGGATCAAGGGAGGGAATGACTCACTTACAAATTCCAACCCTTTTCACGTTCACATTGCCTCAATGTGGGTATTTCAAATGAGGGCCAGGCAGCTGCAAGGCCTCCCACTAGGGTGGCTGGGAGGCTTGTACTCTCTGCCTTTGGAGACCGACCCTGGCTGATGGACTCTCCACCACTACTCAGAATTCAATGCAGGTTTACCCTGAGCTAGGGGTCAGCCTGTCAGAGAGTTCCTGCCTTGCCTTATGGGGCACACAGCTGTGCCCTGAACCCCAGCTCCAAGCCTGTGTTGTGTTATGGATCCCAGGCCAGAGCTGCATGAGAGGGATCTTTCCCACTTAGGGGTGGGAACTGGTAGAGTAGGGTACTCTTGAGGCCTAAGTATGATTGAACCTCTCTGTCTCCAAAGAGTGAGAAGAGGCTGGGTACCGATGTCCCCAGCCCTGCCTGGAGGCAGCAAGTGCAGGCCTTTTGGGAAGCCCCATATTAAGAGCTAAGCAAACCCCCATCCAAACCCAGTATAAAAAGAATGGAAAACAAATCATTATATGACCTACTCCTCTTCTTCTCCCTAAGCCTTTTGTTTTCCCCTCATCCCAACCTGAAGATATAAAGAGGAGTGGGAAGCCCATAAACAGACCCAGGCTTCTGTGCCCTTATAGACTGATTGAACTAGGGACAGGAGTTCCTACAGGCCCATCTGCCCTGGGCACCAGGTTCTAGGCAAAGTGGGGAGTGTGTCTCCTTAGGAAGAGGTTGTGGGCAGCCTTAAGTCTGGGAAGCATTAGTTTTCTGTATCTCCTCTTTCTTGGCCCGGGGATGGGTGGATGCTAGGGCCACAGAAAGGCTGAGAGGAATATTGTTTGTGGGAACTGCCGCTGCATATTAATGCCCCCTTCTGCATGCACAGAATACATCACTGCGGCTAATTCAACAATTCAATCCCGTGGAAGGCTGAGGCTCTGAGACTTTCTCGAAGCATTCTTCATACTTCCCCTGCTCCCCCAGCTCCTACTTAGTTCATCCTGCCTAAGACCTTCAGTGGACAGTGGAAGGAGGAAAAGGAGTGTGTGGGTCATTTTAAAGAATTTTTATTCAAGTAAGAAAGCCCCCTGTGGAAAAACAGCCTGGAGTTAGCCACCAACCACTCTTGCCCAGTTCCCTGGAAGTCAGGGGCCATCATACTACTAGCAACTTTCTGCAATAGTCCTCAGTGCTGGACACACATCGAGAAGCTGGAGAAGTGAGTGCATGGGTAGGAGAGCTTTGGCTTCTGTGTCCAAAGCAAAGAATCACACACACACACACACACACACACACACACACACACACACAGAGCCCAGCAACCTCACCCAAAGAGCAGCTGAAAGTGGCTTACACAACAGGCTGGAGAGTTCCTTACCTACCTAAATAGGGGACTACTTTACCTCATTTGGCATCCTAGCTCCCAGTCTCTTGACCCCTATTCCTCTAGAATCCAGTCTCACCGTCCTTCCAACACTCCAGGAATGAATCTCTCAGTCACCCAAGCTCTTATCCACACAATCTCCCAACCAACCACTGACCCACTTCTAAGGGAGTCCCATTCCGATCACTCCGTCAAAGCTTCCAGTCCCTCCATTTCCTCAGGGTTTCGAATCATAGCTCCTAATCTTCCAACTTCCCAGGTTTACTCTCTACATCCAGGGGAGCATTTTGGGAAAGGTGGCAGAAGCCAATCCATTGTGAAAAGTAAGTGAATAGGGTTTGAAAAAAGCTTTGAATAGAGAGATCAGGCAGCCCCTTCCCAGTTCACTATTTGGAAATGAGAAATAGAGTAGGTCATTTTGTAAACCAGTTAGGTTTAGGATTGGAGACTGAACTAAGAGAGTGCAAGGGTGTGTCCACACCTGAGTTTTTGTGTCAAGATAGGGGGTGATTTTTTTTTCCAGTACAAAACCAAAACCAAACACTATAACTCCACGAGAATGACTTGGGCTAAACTTGGTTGTGGCTACTAATACTAAAATTCTTTACCCAACTGTTTGTATGTGTGTGAGCACACATTCAGGTGTATATACCTCTATGTTCAGTAAATACTTCCAGAGATTTCCACAGAGCTGGAATTTCTCTTCCCCTTCTTTCTATCATTTGGCCGGAACAGATATTCCTGAAGGAGGAGAATGTTGCGCTGGGACACTGGCTCCTCCCTGGAGGAGGTAGGCTTCTCTCACCTGTACCTGGCTCTGTTCAGTCAGTAAGGAGTTAACCATTTCCTCCCTCCGTTTTGATTGAGAAGACCTGAATGAAATCCCCCGTGGTTAACTTTGTCTCCTTTTCATTACTGATCCAGAAGGCTGTTGACATGAGAATAAGTGGGATAAATAGATGGCGACTCCAAAACAACTTTCTTAATTTGGGTCTTCTTTTACCCCGGGGACCTAAGCTGAGACTGTAGGCACCCCAATATATTTTCTTAGAGCCCCTGGGGTGGTGGTGTTAAGGTGGAAGGGTAGTGTGCTTTTAGAAATTAGTAGGTTGGTTTTCAATCACTTGGCACTTTGTTTACTAACCACCAAACCATTTATTTTGTCTCCAAAATAAACATATTTATAAGAATTATACTAGTGCTTACAATTCTTCAACAAAACTGGTATTCTCTCCTTCCGCATCTATACATAATAATAAATAATCACTTATTGCAGACACTTGCAGTTACACAAGCACACATTTACACTAACAGTCTCCCACAAGAGGCAGGACTTAAAGATTTAGAAAGCTCTATTAAGGGGGATAAAGGTAAGATGAAACATATGAAATCTCTTTGCCTCTGCCCTCTGTAGTGGGCCCAGCAGCCCTGGAGAAAGTCCTGATTTTAAAGGAGTGTTGCTTCTTATCCTCCTCTCCCAGTTACTTTGGAAGCAATAGATCCTGGATTTCTAAGCTCCCTCCCTCCCTCCCCTATTCTGCTCCCTATTCCAGGGACACGCAGAAACGCGAGCGCATACGGGCCAGCGTTTTCGGGCACACACCAACACATACACGCTCTCTTGCCAACTCGAAAAGGCAGGTCTGCGGTGCAAACTTTGGTCCGGAGAAGAGATCTCGTCAGCCCGCCACCCCGGCTCCCCTTCCCTGGTAAAAGGTCCCCGCCTCTCGTACTCTCTCCAACTGGCTGATTCTGTGTTCCTCTTCAGTTACAGCTTCTGCAGATTCTGCGGCGCCGGCCCTTACTCCTACAATTCTGCCACTGCTGCTGCTGCCTTTCCTGCTCCTGCCCAACCCCCGTCCAGGGTAGAAGTAGGAGCTGGCGGGAAGATCACTACCTTCGCTGAAGAGCTTTTCAAATTCCATTTTTTTTTAAATCGCCACTCCAATTTGTTCATGCTTAGTCCTTTGTCATTAGCGACTGGTTCTCTTTTAATGCAAGAAGAGCAAGTTGGGCGCTAGCTTCAGCGGGGAACTGGAGAGAATTAACTAGGAAGCTAGTGTGGGGCGGGGTGGGGTGGGGGGAGAAGAGCCCTGGGGGAGCTAATCTTCCTAGGAGGAAAAACCCATTGTTGTTCTTTTGATCTTTCGGTTTTACAGAATTTGCTGTCTCGGGTTCGCTGCTACCCGAGTGCTAACCAGAGCACTAGGCAAAGACCTAGAAGATGGGGCGTGATCTGCGCCCTCAAAGGGGTACTTTAACTCCAGAGCGCTCTCTCTGTCTCTGTCTCTGTCTCTGTCTCTCTCTCTCTCTGTCTCTCTGTCTCTCTCTCTCTCTCTCTCTCTCTCTCTCTCTCTCTCTCTCTCTCTCTCTCTCTCTCTCTTCCTCCTCCTCCTCCCTGCCTTCTTTCTTCCGCTCTCCTTTCCTGTCTTCTTTCCTTTTCTATTTCCTCCCTTTCCTTTCCTCTCTATCCCCCATCTCTCACCTCACTGCCCCTTTTCTTTTTTCTGGCCCTCGTTCCTCCTCTCACTTTTCTCGTTTTCCAGCCAGGGCGGGTAGAATGATTGTGTAAGTCTCGATAAAGAGTGAGAGTAAATCAAAGACGAAAAGTGGGAGCTCCGCGCTCTTCTAGAAACGGGAGCGCCAGTGCCCTGCACCCTAGCCCACCTGCCCCGAGTTGGTGGCGCGGAGAGCTCAGTCCTGGAGTGGGGAGAGGCGCTGGGACTTTTCTGATGAACCCTGTCTTTCTAGCTAACTTCCCAGCTGCTGAGGGTTTTCATTCTTTTAATTGGCCCAGAGCCCGCCTTGCTTCAGCAAACTAGTCGGTGTCGGAGCCTGACAGTACAAGGTCACAGGCGTTGCAGAGGGCCACGGGTGTCAGCTTTCGGAGAGGAGAAAGGCTCGGGGCTGGGCGGAGCTGAGCCGAGCCGAGCCTAGCCGAGCGCATAGGAGGCGAGCTTTGGGCCCAGGGAACGCGCCTCGGTCCGCCGGCTGCATCCTGGGGCAGAGCTCGGCTCAACCTCCCACGCTTCCTGCAGAAAGGCCGCTTGGCTGAGGCGTCTTGCTGGAAACCCAAGGACACTGGCTGGCAGATCCGCCGAGCCACAAAACAGCCTGAGCTTTTCTGGGTGCAAAAGAAACTCCGCGAAGCAATGCCGATGCCGGTCTTGGGTAACCCGGCGCCCCTCAGTTTCCAAGCTCCAGCGTTTTACAAATTATGACCACAGGAGCAGCCAAATAAGGCTATGGTTCTGAAAACATTTTTATTCCCTTTGAATTGATAGGGACTTTACACAAACAGTACTTCAAAAAACAAAGACAAGGCCCCCCCAATATCAAAATCCCCCATCACTACAACTGAACCACTTCCACCCCATTTAAAAAGAGCTTTGTTTTGAGGGAAGCAATTCTATTTCAGACCATTTAAGCCACATGTAAAATATATATATATATATATATATATATATATATATATATATATATATATTTTTTTTTAAGAGAGATGGTGGTGGTGGTGGAACCCTTATTGCAACACCCCGATCACTGTAGCGTTCACAGGACTCAACCTCCGGACCCGGAGAGGTCTGTGTTTAATGCTTTCTTTCTTATATAACTAACCCCAACCGTTCAGTTTTCCTCCTGGAAATGCTACCTCAATCCCGAGCCTTAGGTGGAGAACGGGACCCCCTAAAATCTCCCTGGCGGACTGGGCAGGACAGGGAATTGCCGTCATTTAGCTGTTTCTAGACACATTCGTCTGTTCTAGACATGGAAGGAACTCGATTTTGTAAACTCCCCAACCCCAAACCAAAGCCCCGTAGGCCCTTCTCAGGCCATTTGGCAGGCTTTTTGAGGGTCAGCTGGCAAGATCTGTGATTCCTTCCATCAAGAATCTTGAGCTTCTTTGTAGGAGGTTTTCCACAGCCAGAGAAGGAAGTTCAGGGTTGGTTGCTTAATGCTGGGGTACATTCTAAAGGAAGAGGGATCCCTACATCCTCTGGAATGTTTCCCTGTTTGTTTTAAAGGCAGAGACTCCAACTGTCCATTTCCTCTCACTATATGTAACATCTTTCATTTATTTGGTTAAGGAAGTCAGTGCTATCTGACTTCATTGAAAGAAATTAAATATCTGAGAATAAAAACATTGAATTTAATCGTCAGCATTTGTTCTGAGACAAGACTCAATCTGAAATGTGTCTGCGGAGTCATTGAATGTAGTCACTTCAGTGTAAAATGGCAACCCATCAAAAATTGTTTCATTGTCATAAAAAAATGATGATATCCTCTGGCATGAGGGTCAAGGGTCAAGAAATCAAGCTAGGAGTGGAGTATCTGAATCTTTATTCTTTGTCCATTCATTCACTTCTCCTTCCTGGTTTGAAACTGGATTCTCACCCCACCTGCTTACTGTTTGTGTCTTATTTTTCTTCTGAGCAAGTACTTAATCAATGAAGAACTTATTGAATCTTTTTATCCTTCCTGTCCATCCATATCCCTGACAAGTAAAGTGAAGCCCACTTTAGGACTGGAAGTCTTAGGCCATGAGACCCTGAAATGACTAGGTTATGTGGTCAGTGCTAAATGCCACTGAATCCTTCCAGGCTTCCCATTCCTTCCACATACACAGTGCTCATCATTAGACCACCTTAGGTTTTTATTCTCACCTTCATGATTGTGCCACCATGACCTGGATCTCTTCCTGGTCATATGTCTGGGGACATGGCTCTCCACATGTAGCAGTCCCTTGATTCTGAGTGACAAGCAGGAAGAAGAAGCTTCCTCCTGAAGTGTTGCTAGAGGGAGATGCAGGCTGTCTCTTTAGCTTTGTTTCTGAAAGGAGCAAGCTTACCCCTGCATCTGCATCTGCAGTTTTGTGATCATTTCACTGCCAAAGGGATAAGAGCCCATGTTATCCTCAAAACCAAACTGAAGCCTGGAGTAGGTAACCTTCCTGGATGGTGCTCAAGGAATGGGGGTGGGGGAGAGCTGGAATCGTTGTTTTCCTGAAACCTTAAAAATTGGTAAAATAATGGTCTTTTTAAAATCTTGGGGAGGTTCTAATCAAGCACAGATCTTTTCCTCATCAACTGCCCTGTTTTCTTACTTGGGGTGGTTATCAGTTGTAAGCAAAGATTGCTAAGCCTGAAGATCTAAGATCTTCCTTCCTTCCTGAAGTCTAAGATCTCAGTTTCATAGCATACACAACACCTCCCCCACCCCACAGTCCTAACCAAAAGACATCTTCACTGTGTTTGTTATATTGTTGTTGTTGTTGTTTTCTAGACCTGGAATTTCAGTAGTTTCCCCCTAGATTTCCTTAGATTCCAATCTGGTAACTGCACTGTAACTTCACAGAACTGTAGTTTTAGGGCTGGAATGGATCTTATCAAGTCCAACTCTCAAATTACATGAATGAAGTGCAAAGACCTGAAGTTACTTGCCCAGGGTCACAGGGTTAGTAAGTGTCTGATATGAGATTTGAACCCAGGGCTCCCTAACTCCAAGCGCAGCAGTCTATCTTCATGCTTTCTCTCTAGCTTAATAATCTTAGAGCGTTTGTCTGAGTCGCTGAGAAATAAAATGACTTGTCTGTGGTCCTGCAGGACCCTGGTCTTCCTGACTTCCAGTCCTGACCTGTATCCACTATACCATGCAGCCTTTCTTTTACAGTTAGCCAGCTGAATTCTGTTGTGTGTCTTCTCATCCATCATTGCCTGGAGTGGAGGGAAATCACGAAATCACTCCCAAATGCAGACTCTTAGGGTGAGGCCAGCCAGCCTTTCAGTGAAGCTGCCTGAAAATCGTACTGAGAAAAACAGTGCAGAAAAGCTCCTGATGCCAAAAGAGAAAATTCCATCTCTGTGGACCACTTCAGAGGTAATTTTGACCCAACCCCTAATTCATGTCTGTTCCCTTCACTCTCCAATTTCAACAAAACAAAAGAAAACAAAGCCAACCCGAAAAAGAAAAAGTAAAAGAAAAACAAAAACCCCAAACCATTTTCCTGGTGAGATTGTTTACAGTATGCTTGTTCTGCTCTGGGTATGAGGAAAGGGATTGCATGAGATACTGTTTAGAAACAAAAAAAGGCCACCTTGAAAAGTGAGGGCAGCTGTCACATGGCTAAGTTTCAGACCCTGGGCAGAAGCATGGCATCGCCACTCAACTCAATAATTCATGGAGAAACTGGACTTAAACTTCCAGAAACATGCTGGAAATATAGTTTCCTTGCCACTGACTTGGAGTCTGTAAATCCTGTTTCTAATAAATCAATGGAATTCTGTATCCTTTAAAAGAACTCTTTCACCCTTAATCTGTTTCCCATTGAACTTTACAGTAAATATATCATAATTACCAGAGTAAAGTGTTTATAGATGAAGCAGTGAGTAGGTGAAGACATTTTGTTTTAATCATTTGCCGCTTAATCAAGGGCATTCTCAAGGAAGGTTTTGCAGCTTTTAAAATACACAGGAATGGAAACACACACACACACACACACACACACACACACACACACACTGAGCAAATTCAACAGACACCCTCATGCATATATACCTGTACACTCCACATGCTAAGGTGAATGTGGGGCTGGCCTGCTTAAGATCCCACACCCTAGTAAATATTTATGTGGAATGTTCAGAGTTAGAGACAAAACCATCTCCGTCAAAGGCAGTGTAAACGATGAGGCTTTATGGATCTAGCAGATGCTGGGGCCAGGCAGACCAGGACTGCCTTTACTACTGCCATCATATGAATCTGCAGACTTGCGGCTCACTGGATTCAGCAGGCCATCTAAGGAAGTTGTGCAAGTGCTTATCCTGGTTCTGACTTCTCAGGGCCTTCCACATGAAGAGAGAGAAGTACTTTAGCACCACAGAAACTGCCAGGATAAAATGAGCTTGGCCTTCAAAATAATGACACATTTTTGTGGAACTAAGTTTTGGCATTGCTTCCCTTTCAGCAATCTGGTAAAAGAGGCATTACAGGTGAGGAAATGGAGCCTCGAAGAGGTGAATCCATTTCCCCAAGGCCATATCTAGTAAAACCATACTGTCGGGAAGTTTGTGCAAGTATGATTATCTGCATTTTTAAAGGTGAAGAAGTTAAAGGTGAAGAGAGTTTAAATGACCTACTTGAGCTCCAACAATTAATAAATGACATTTTTATTGTTATTACTGATGAGTTGTTTATGTTTGATCCTTTGTGACCCAATTTTTCTTGGCAAAGATACTGTAGTGGTTTGCCATTTCCTTCTCTGGCTCATTTTATAATGAGGAAACTGAGGCAAACAGGGTTAAGTGACTTGCCCAGGGTCACACAGCTACAAAATCTGAGGCCAGATTTGTTTCTTCTTTTTTTTTTATTAATTTATTTTGATTTATCAACAATTACTTCCATAAGCTTTTGATTTAAAATTTCTCTCCCTCTCCCTCCCCTCCTCCCACCCCAAGACAGCACACAGTCTGATATAGGCTATACATATGCATTCCTATTAAACATATTTGAACTCAGGGAAGGGAGTCTTCCTGATTCCAAGCCCAGTGCCGTATTCATTGTACCACTTAGCTGTCCCAGTAAATGACATACCTAGGCTCTAAACCCTGGTCTGTCTTGACTTTAAGTCTGTCATTCTTTTTCTCGTGGGTCCCCTTCTAACATTTTTTTTTCCAGAAAATTATCTTCCTCAAAGCCTTAGGGAAACCAATCTTTGTGTGAAGGTGTTAGCACGAGTGTGTTTTGTTTGTATGGCCTTAACATGGAGGAGGGTCCTAGAAGGAGAAAGAGAGGCTCCATCTCTGTCGAAACCAACGGGGCTCTGGAGGCAGATAAGCTGGTAGCTTGTAAGCTTCTCCAAGCTATTCCTCCCCACATGCTTGACCTAAAGAGGACTCACGTTCCACTGAACACTTTTTCTCCTTCAAATATTTCTCCAGCACTTTGTCCCTCTCACATTTGTCCTTGCATTATACTTACCTGTGTTCATGTTACATTCATTAGATTCAAAGCTCTTTGAGGACCATGACTGCGGTGTGAATGGGCTACAGCCTGTAGCCAATAGGAAACGCTGAAGAAGAACAAGAAAGAGGCCATCATTAACACAAACGATGTCATCAAGGAAATAAATATATGATAGAAAAAAGATCCACCCTCTGATTGGAGGCCTTTCTTGATTGGTCCTGACATCCTGACAGGGTCCTATTTTGTTCATCGACCTGTCATCCCTCACTCTTGATGTGTGACTGTGTGTGGATGTGACCAGAGCCTCTAGGGTCCCCATTCTTCACTCCCCTCCTTCCACAGTGAAACTGCCCTCTAGAGAACAGAGTATGAGGGGAGACAACTTGGAACACTGGAAAATAGGACTTTGGGCACCTGAATTGACGGCTTTCTATCAACTCCCTTAGGATATATCGTGTCTTCTCTTTTCTTCTTCCTCAATATCTGCTTCTTTCTTTTCATTCTCACTAGCTTTGCCTAGGTCCCCATATCCACCTACCTGTCCTATTGGCAGCGAGGTGGTAGAGCTGATAGAGCTCCACGCCTGGAGTCAGGAAGACTCATCATCAAATTTGGTCTCAGATACTGTGTGACCCTGGGCAAGTCACTTAACCCTGTTTGCCTCAGTTTCCTCAACTGTAAAATGAGCTGGAGAAGGAAATGGCAAACCACTCTAGTATCTCTGCCAAGAAAGCCCTAAATGGGATCAGGAAGAGTCACATATGATTGAACACCAATTGCTCTATTGCAGTGGTCTCCTAACCAGTCTTTCCACCTCTGGTCTCTCCTCCTTCAATCCATTCTGCATGTGCTGCCAGGTAAATTTTCCTCATGCATGGCTCTGTTCATGATACTTCCCTACTTGAAACTCTACTACTACCTGTTGAAGTAAGTCCAGGTTCCTTAGACTGGCATTCAAGGACCATTACAATCTGTGGTACCATGCCTTTGCAGCTTTGTATTGTATTGCTTTCTGTCATGTGCTCTACAATGGACTTATTAGCTAGTCCCCTGTACATCTCCTCTTCCTCTCCGAATCTCTCCTTTGTGTGCATGCTGTCCCCTATGCCTGGAATGCACCCTCAACCCCTATTCTCATGTCCACTTATGATATTCTAGGGATCCCTAGATGCTGCAGTGGATAGAGTGCCAGGTCTAGAATCAGAAGACCTGAGTTTGTATTTGACCTCGGACACTTATGTGCTGTGTGATCCTGGGCAAGTCAATTAACCTCTGTTTGCCTCAATTTCCTCATTTGTAAGATGACAACAAAAATTATCTACTTCCTAGTGTTGTTGGCGAAAATCAAATGAAATAATTTTAAAGTATTTAGCACAGAACCTGGCAATAGAAAACACTATATAAATGTTATTATTATCATTATTATTATTACGTATCCTTCAAGACTCAGCTCAAAAGCTACCTCTTCTTCTCAGCCTTTCCTGATCCCCAAATGATATTTCTTTCCATGAAAGGTTAAATAGCAATTTATACATTTCTTAGTCGGTTAATACCTTTTATTTCTTATTATATTATAGCAACTTCATTTTCCTTCTCTGTGCCTTTGAACTGAGCATTCCGCATACCTGATTTACCTCCACCTTCGAAGAGAGCTTAACTGACCTACTTGGGACCTACTTCAAAAAGCAGCTGAAGCACTAGCCTCTGCATGAAGCCTGTTCCCATGCCCCCACCTACTAGGTGGGCCTCCCTCCCAAACTACCTTGTATTTAACTACTTTGAATATATTTGGATTTCTTCACTTTATATTTATGCTGTGTGTCCTTACAAGTATGTTTGTTTACTCCTCCATTAGAGTGTAAGGTCCTTGGGAGTAGGGATTGTTTCACTCTTTCCCCTATATCTCCAGAGCCCCACACAGTGCATGGCACATAGTAGGTACTCAAATTCTTGTGATTTGTGTCTTTTCCCTCCATTAGATTATGAGCTCCTCTGGGGTAGGGGATGATTTTTTTATTTATTAACTACACATATCTTCAGACCATTATGCTCTGGGTAAACATAAAGACAAATGTTTGTTAAATTGAACTGTAGGAAGCTATACTTCCCTAAGTCCTACATGGGCAGGGTGACTTGAAGGATGTAGAGAATAGAATACTATCTAGTAACTCATTCTCCAGAGCTCCTGGCATATGAGATATTTGGAGGCAAGAAAGAAATGCTCCAGAATTGTGTCCTTGGGGGTTTTCTTACCCCCAACAGGCCTGCTGACCAGATCTGCTGGAACGAAAGCCCAGAATCCCACCTGAATTTTGCACCTCATTTTAAAGCATTCCCAACGATCAAGGCTGGGACCAGAGAAGCCTGAGAGTCACAAAGCTCTGCTGCCTTCATATTCTGTAGACTAGGCTGGGTAAAGAAGAATTGCTAAGGGAAAGAAATGCCAAGAAAAACCTGTTGTGCTCTAGGTGGAAGAAGGCTGGTTCTTTTTGGCTTCTTCCAGAATGAAAATCTCAGCTCTGCCATCCACAGACATGCTGCCCCATTACTCAGATGGCCTTTCTAGCTTCAGATGAGTGGCCTGGTTGGGTTTTCAGCTGGAGAGCATTGGGGGTTGCTGGGTAAGAATAGAACTTTCACACCTCATTGTGGAATAAGGCAGCTGCTGGAGGAAAGAGAGCTTTTTGGTCAGGGACTAAAGGATGCAACACTAGAACATAGCAAGGAGAGCTTAATATTAAAAAAAAAATTCCCTCTTATTCCTGACTCAGTGCACTTCTGGTTTAGCCATCTCTCAGTGCAGTAGAAATAGCATAGGACTTCAATCAAGGGGTTCAAATGACAGCTGTATGACCTTGGGTGAGTCATTTTACCACTGAAGCTCTGTTTGCTTACCTGTAAAATGAGGAGGTTCAACTAGGGCAACTTCTAAGGCCCCTTCTGACCCTAAGTCCAAAGTCAGTCATATATATGATACTTCATGCATAAGTGGCATAAACAGATGGAATTCTTTAACCTCCCAAAGATGCTGTTATTTGAGCTCTTCTTTAGGACCAGTCAAAAGCTAGCTTCATCAATCAGCCAGTGATAACAGCTGATGAGGATGGAAGTTGGTTGTAAAGAGAAAGCTCAACTCTGACTTCCCCTTAAGGCCTGACTTCTTCTTCCTGCAAGAGAGAGGTAGTAAGGAAGTAGGAGGAAGGCCAAAGTCAATCTATTTAGCCATCCAGCCAGCCACCCATCCAATCTACATTTATTAATCTACTATGTATATGACTTCATCCTTAATAACAATGGCTAGCATTTTTTTTAGCATTTTAAGGTTTGCAACATTCTTTAAAAATATTATTTCATTTTGTCCTCACAGTGAGAAAACTGAGGCAGACAGAAGTTAAGTGACTTGTTCAGGACTACGTTGCTAGTAAGTGTTTGAGGCTATATTTGAATCCAGATCCTCCTGACTTCAGGTCTAGTGCTCTAACAATCACACCACCCAGCTGACGCTGGGTAATACAAAAATAATATTTGCACAAGAAAGAGCTTGGAGTCTTCTAGGGGGGAAGGGTGGTATGACATGTACACCTGGACACTCTACCTTGATTCATGCAAAGTAGAAGGTGCTGGAGAAGGAAAAACAAATTGGTTATAGGAAAATCTGAGGGAAGAAGAACCCTTTAATCTGAGGTACAAATGTGGCATGGAGTGGTGGGTGGGGAATCAGGGAAGACTTCAAGGAAGAGGTGGCATTTCCACTCTGAAGGAAAAAAAGAATTTTAACAAGCAGAGGTGAGGAAGGAGTGCATTTCAGGTCAAATGCCCTAGGCAGAAGGAAGTAGGTGTCTTAGAAGTGCCTAGCTTGGAGACATGTTGTGACCTGGCTTTGGGGCTATAAAAACTTAGAAACATGGAGAAAGTCCACCCCATGAAGACTTTGATGAAGTCAAAGAATATAGACAGTAGAGTGATAACCACATCTGTTTCTATTATTTCCCTGAGACTAGAGATAGAGAGACAATTGGTCTTGATATCCTCCTGAGGTGGTTTGCAAACTCTTCTCAAAGTGGGAAAATGGGCATAAAGAGAATGAGAAGTCAGATTGAAGTCATGATTAGTCAAGAAGAGTCTAAGTGGCCTCATCCCATCCCACTATCATGCCACATGAAAGTTAACCACATGTCACACCTCACTGGTTTGAAGATTCTGAGCCACACCAAAAAGGAAAAACAAAACAAAACAAAACTGAACTCTGGGATATGTGTGTGTGTGTGTGTGTGTGTGTGTGTGTGTGTGTGTGTGTGTGTGTGTGTGTGTAAAAAGCCCAAGGCTTGCTGCAGGTATAGGTAGTGTGTACAAGTCCAGGAAGGAAGCTGAAAGGGTATTAAATAAAATTGTGCTTGAGGTAGGCTGGTTAGACCAGGATCTTTTACCCAGAGGAGGAGAGAACTGCAGAGAGAGTTATCAAGAATGTGTGATGGATCCATGAACGTGGCTTGCATACTTGTGTTCGTCATATTTAAAAAGTACTTGACTCTAGACTGATCCATTTGTAAGAGGCTTCAGTTCCCTTGATCTTCCCTATTGGAAGAGTTCACATCTTCTCTCAAATATGGGCCACCTGGTATTTGGGTGATGTCTGTGTAGTTCAGACTTTTTTTTTGGGGGGGCTAGGCAATGGGGTTAAGTGACTTGTCCGGGGTCACACAGCTAGTGAGTGTTATGTGTCTGAGGCTGTATTTGAACTCAGGTCCTTTTGACTCCTGGGTCAGTACTCTATCCACTGCACCAACTAGCTGCGCCCTAGTTTGGGCTTCTTGGGAACAGTCCCTGAGTCAAAGATAGGGACTCAGAAAATGAAGTTTCCATTTTTGATCTGGGCATTATCCCCATAGTTTGAGTAGCTGAAGGTAAACTTTTGTGCCTCTTCCTTGCAATTCTGAACTTATCAACATAGCTCCAAATGCTATAGAAGTGAGAAATTTAAAAAATTATTTGTTTCTGTCGTAGTGCTTAGGACCAGGGGGAAAAAACCACATGGATTGCTTTAGAGGTTAGGCTAAACTTTTTCAATCATACACATTTTATTTGAATCAAGTTTGGGGCATTGGTCTGAGTTGGTGACCTTTACTTCTTGAGAAAAGAGAGTTGATAGCTTTTGGAGAAGCAGGTGTCAGAGAGATCAGCATTAAAATGCAGTCCCACGCTGAGCTGTAGTCAGATGGGGGGGCTCTGCTGCTGGAAACCATCTTCAGAGGAAATTTGATTTTCTGCCAGGAAGGTCAAATGTCACTGTGGTTACCATAGGCCACATCCACACGTTACAGAATGGAAGAGAGACTGGGGCAAGTATCTGGATAATTTGAGCTACCAAAAAATAGCTTTCCATAATTATCAGGTTTCCCTCAATTATCGTAATTAAATATGCTTCCCTTAATTAGCAGTACTTTTTATCTGAATTACCTGAGTAATTATGACTGTGTAGACCTATCTACAGAGTGAAACCTGCTCATTATGATATTATCCCCATTCTTCCAACATTTTTTTTTTGTCAATTAGCCAAGACCTTTAATTGAAGTTTTTAATCTCTTGAAGGATCCTTTGTTATCCAATGCTTGGCCAACACAGCTGAAAGTCATGTTCTTATATCACTTGTGTTGAAGGAGTGCTCTCATCATCAGTAAAGGCACCCTGGGATAGGGCAAAGGCAAACAGTGAAATAATGGATTGTGTATGCTTAAGAAGCCCCCAAAGTTTCAGGAAATATTTTTCCACCTGAGATATTTACCACTCACATGAGGAATTACTTTATTATGTGCTTTTTATACTTCTACACGAAGTCGACTCAATTAAATTAACATTTATTAAACACCTATTTATGTAGAAACCTTGGGGGAATTGTAATGTTTAGATCAGATGTGGTTCGTGGCCTTGTGGAACTTACAGTCTAGTATAGGTTGTGACATACACATAAACATGTGTTTCTGTTTGTAACGTGTGTTTTTACAAAAACCAAAATCTATAAACTCAGAACTTTAAATACATGAAAATAAACAAGACTTGAATGGTTTTGGGTCACCCATTGTTATGAAGAGTTTATCTTTCTGATGTTTGCAGTTGAACTGGAGAGTCAGAAGAAGTATCCCTTCACTCTACTCAGCTCTAGACTCTTTCTCTTCCCCACCCTCCACCTGACCATACTGACAACATGATACTTTCCAGAAGAAGCAATGATTTTTTAACAATTATATCTGTATTGTTCCAGAGCTGATTCAAAGCCCAGATGCTAGTTGTGGATACTTTGTGTTAGGGGGCAGCAAAGAAAGAATGTTTCAAAAGACAATGGGAATCAGAAGCAATGGATTCAGTCAGAAGACCTGGGTTCAAGTTCTGGCTCAGCTGCTTACCACCTGTCTCACCTTGGGCTGCCATTTCTTCATATGTAAAGACAGAAGGTTGTAATGGATGATTTTTAAAGCCTATGACATCCCTAAAATCCTATAAAGGGTAGAAATGTTTGCTATTTCTAGGGTATCAACCTCTCTAGGTCAACCCTAGAGCTATCCCTGCATTTTTCCCAGAGTGCTTTGTAAGGAGCCCTGTACAGTGGGAATGTTCAATACATATTGTTTGTTATTACAAAAGATAACCCTATATTGACCTTAGAAAGAACCTTGGTCTCTGAGCTCCAAGTTACAGGCATTTAGACTGATATGCTGATTTCCCAATGTCAAAGCAAAACAAGATACTTCTAGGCTTCATCAACCAACTTCTGAATGAGATTCTCTCTCTTTCCTCTCTCCCACTCTATAGAGCCATGAAAAGGGCAATGTGCAAACACAGGAGGCCCCAGAATGTGGCCTGTTGCTCCTTTGGCTGACACAAGGGGGAAAGCAAATCCTGGACTGTCAGTTTTTGATCAGTGTTAGCACAATGCAGCACAGAGGTTCTGTGAAAGGCACTGAGTATCTTAGATTTACAAGAATCTCCAATCTCCCTTACATTTGACCTGCAAAGCTACCATCTCTACCTTCCAGAATTCTGAAATCACCTTATCTGACCATAATCTATTGACTTTTCGCTTACAAACCCATACTCTTTGTCCACATGGTGACCTTCAATCACTTGACTTCTCAATTCTCTCCCAGGCTATCTTCCCTGCACTAATTACTCTCTCCATTTTCCCCCATCTTGATGCTTTGGTGAACTAATTCAACTTTACACTGTCTTAGTATCTTGAATCCCTACCTTCCTTATCCTGTTGTCAATTACTCCCAGTTGAATGAAGGTAGAGAAAATCATGTGACCATTCTGACTGGGTTCACGTCAAATTTATGTTATATAACCTCAACTGGGCCCTCACTGTGCTAGGCAATCCTACTATACCTCCCTTATCAATTCACTATCCCACTTTCTATAGAGACACTTCTCAAATTTCCCACGGCTCCCATTCCCCCCATTCTCTCAGCTGAGAACGTTGCTTCATATTTTACAGAAGAAATCAAGGCCATTAACCTAGGTCCTTCTTCACCCTCCTTTCTCATCTCTTATCACTCATCTGTCACTCTCTCCTCCTTTACTCCTGTCCCACATGATGAAGTGGCCTTACTCCTTGTCAAGGCTAACCCCTCTACTTGTTCAGATGATCCTATTCCATCCCATCTTCTCCAACAGATTACCTCCTTTGATCTACCCACTCTTTCACTTATTTTCAATTTCTCCTTCTTTATTAGCTCATTCTTTACTGCCTGTAAACCTGTCCTTGTCACCCCTTTCCTAAAAAAAAAAAAACCCTCACTTGATCCTTCCATCTCTGCAAACTATTGTCCTATATTTCTTCTGCCCATTGCAGCTAAACTCCTCAAAAAGTCATCTATAGTAGGTGCCACCATTTTCTCTATTTCTACTTTCTTTTTGATTTTTATCATTTGGCTTCTGACCTTATTATTCCACCCAAACTATTTTGTCCAAAGTTACCAGTGATCTTTTAGTTGTCAAGTCCAATGGCCTTTTTTTCATTTTCCTTGACCTCTTTGCAGCCTTTGATGCTGTTGATCACCTTCTCCTACCTGATACTCTCTAGGTTTTTGGGACACTATGCTCTCCTGGTTCTGCTCCTACCTCCCTGACCACTCCTCAGGATCATTTGCTGGATCATCATCCAGATCCCTCCCTCTAACTCTACGTGTCCCTCAGGATTCTAGCCTGGGCTCTCTTCTCTTTTCCCACTACACTACTTCACTTGGTGATTTCATCAGTTACCATGGATTTAATTATCATCTATCTGCTGAGGATTCTCAGATCCACCTATCCTGCCCTAGTCTCTCTGCTGACATCCAATCTTGCATCTCCAAATGCCATTCAGACATTTCAAACTGGATGTCCAGTAGACATCTTAAACTCAATGTTTCCCAAACTGAATTCATTATCTTTCCCCCTAAGTACTCCCCACTCCTACCTTCCCTATTACTGCAGAGGGCCACCGCATCCTCCCAGTCTCTCAGGCTCAAAACTAGGAATTATACTGGATTAACAAATGTTTGTTAATTGATTGATTGATTGGGATTGACTCATTCCATACCTCTGTACCTCACTAGAAGCAGAATGTCCCAAAGCACTGATCTATGAGTCAGTAGACCTGTCTTCTCCTCCTGTTACTAATACTAAATTTATTTGATTTTCTAACACTAACTTAATTGACCTTAGGTCAATCATGAATTTTTATTTATGGGGCTGTTGGGATGATCAAAAGAGATGGCAGGTAAAGAATTTTTCTAAACTTCAAATGCTATATAAATCTTTTTTATGAGAGGTATGATAGGATAGATATGAGGAGGTAGTATTGCATAGGGGTTAGAAGGCAGATCTTGGAGGCAGGAATATCTGGGTTCAAATTATGGTTCTGATACATGTGCATACACACATATGTACTTAGATGTATCTCTCTCTCTCTCCCTTTCCCTCCCTCTCCCTTCTTTCTTCTCCTCCTCCTCCTCCTTCTTGTTTTTATTCTTGTTCTTGTTTTTTTCTCTCTCTCCTCCTTTCTCCTTCCCCCTCTTTTCCTCCTCCCCTCTTCCTCCACCCCACAAAAAAAATTGGCTGCAGCATGTCATTAACAATAATTTGGACATGAAAGACAACATAAAGAAATCAAGGAGAACAGGTATGATTGGACTGGCCATTTAGCCCAGTGGCTAACAGACAGATGGATCTATGTAATGTAGATTACATTACATTACATTACATTACATTACATTACATTACATTACATTACATTACATTACATTACATTACATTACCTAGGTCATGAGTAGATTTGGGAGAGTCACCCAAGATGGCAAGGCATGGATGTTTCAATCTGGACTGGTAGAGGGAGTATCTGCACTTATGGGAAAACACAGCCTTTGAAGTATCCATTGAAGCTATTTGCTGTTAAAGCTATTATCTTAAGTTTTCGGTGAAATACAACTTCTTTTGGATCAGGCTGGCACCTCTCTCTGCATTAGCCTTCTCTGGTCCCTCTGATCACCCTGCCAGCTGCTATTAGTGCCTTTCCTTCCAAGAGTACCTTCTATAAACTTAGTTTTATACGTGCTTTTTCTATATAGTTACATATATGTGCATGTAGATACATACATATGCTTGCATGCATACATACATACATATATTTCCTCCATTAGAATGTAAGCTGGTGGTTTTACATCTGTTGCACCCAGCACAGGCCTGACACACAGCCAATTAGTAAAACTTTTGCTGTTGTCATTGTTTTGCTTGCTTGATTTTTACAAATGGGTGACCGCTAACCTCTACTGTACTGCTTTGAGATGCTCTAAGAAGGAGACTTAGCTAGTGGTTGTATACACCCCAGAAATTCTTGGCTGACCGAAGCATCAAACATCCTTTGAGTCAGAGCACTCAGGGTTGCAGATCTTGGCTTTTGTCCGGCAGGCCTGGGTAGAAGGGATTGGGAGTTATCACTTATGAAGTGAAGTTATCACTTCACATTATGAAGGCCTTTCTAAAGCTAGGGAGTACCCCTACTGATCTCTTTTACTTGTTCATGAAAATGATACATTGCCAACTAAATGCAGTTGTATTTTTATCAAATATATCAGGCTTGGGAGAGTTCATGGTAGAGCTAGAGGGATCACGAGATGTCTTTGCAGTCAGATGAAGGAGGTGTGAATCAGGCTCCCAACCTTTCTTTTTACTTTGGGCATAGACAAAGTGAGGCATTAGGGAATCTCTGGCAGAGATGGGCGTCCACTGACTGAACAGGACCCTGAGAAAAGCTGTGATAAATGAAGTGGTGGCTCCAGGACCTGGGAATAGAAGCTCTGGAGGAGAAGAATTATCCGGTGATTAAGGCAGGAGGTTGGACACCCATCCAGTATGGTACAGGGGCAACAGTCCTGAATCTGAAGCCCGAGGACCTGGTTCAAATCTTAGCTCTGTTTCCCATGTGTGGACAAGTAACCCACTCTCTCACCTCAAATTTTTCATCAGAAAAATGAAAGGCAAGGACAAAATAATCACTAATATTCCTTCTGGCTTCAAATCTATGATAAGCAACTGTTAAATATGGTTCCCTCCTAGCTCTGTGAATTGGAACAAGTTTCTACGTCTCCGTTTATCCAGATGTGAAATGGGCCCTGTAATGTTTACCCCTGGTGCTTCCCCAGAGTGTGTATATGTGTGAGGTCTATTTGAATTATGTCTATCAAACGCTGTGATATAAAGCGCCTACAATAATTACCAAAGATTCAAACAGGGCCCAGTGGCTTGTAAATGGATCTCATTTCCCAACACAGAATATAAAGAAAATAATTCCTCTAGAAGATGGTGTAAGTTCCCATTCATTTGGGCTTCTCTTTCAGTCTGGCTCTTCCTGTGTCAATAAAATAGAGAGGAGGATCACAGTGAAGGTTGATTGTGACTTGAGGACACTAAATAAAATCTTTTCTTGATGCTTAGAATGTGTGTTTACTGAGCAGCCTGGTATCCAAACCACCACAATTGCTGAAAACAAGTGAGCTGTTGATTTGTGATTAAAAAAAAAAAAACACAAATGTCAGATTTAGAGACATTATTCCTTTTTTTAAAAATAACTTATCCAGTGTACAAAAGTATTTAGGAGTTATTCTTTTTGGCTCGGAAAGTAACAGGGAGGAATTGCATTTTTTCCCCCTCGCAGGAGGCCTTAGTGTGAAGAGAAACCTGGTAATAAATGCTGGAGTGACAGGTGGCTTGGGGGCTATTGAGAAAGAGGAAGAAAAAGTGGAAGAACCCAAGTGGTGAGGGAGCTGGTCCACCTCTTCTAGGTGAAATCTGGGCCCAAAAGATTCCTCTTCCTAATATTCACCCAATCTCTCCTCTGCCTAGCCCCATACTTTCCTAAGAGAAGAATCACCTGCCTCTAATGCCTGAGCCTGCATTTGCTCTGGCCCCAAGAACTAAACACCATCCCTGGAAAAGGGAAATCCACCCCACAGAATCATACAAATTATCAGGGCTGAAAGCAACCTTAGAGACCATCTAGACCAGAGGTTTTTTAGCCTGGAGTCCCTGGTCAGATTTTAGGGTGTATGTAAACCTGGATGGGGGAAAACACATCTTTATTTTTATTAACCATTGGTATCCTTTGTAATCCTCTGCATTTTATGTTTAAAAATATTATTCTGAGAAAGGGTCTATAGTTTTCACCAGATTTCCAAAGGCATCCATGACTGAAAAAAAAAGGCTAAGGACCCCATGTCTTGTCCAACTTCCTCATTTTACAGCAAAGGAAACTTCAGACTGGAAAGATGAAATAATATGTCTATGGTCATATAACTAGTAAATAGTACAAGTGAGATTTAAAGAGAGGTCCATACTCTTTCCATCACAGCATACTACCCCTCATTTTCCCTACTTCTCACCATTTATGTCCTGTTGAAAAGCCCACGGCCAGCCACTTCCTTTCAAGTAGTTAGATACCACTATCTACTTCTGTGGGTTTTCTAGGTTTCCAGTCACTGCTGGTAACCCCTCCTCTCCACGATTGTAGGTAATGGGGGACAGAAGGGGCTCCCTAAACTCCCCATAGGCCCTTACCTACTGGGTTCTTGGGTTGAGTTCCTCAGGCTCCCCACTTGCCAAATAACTAGCTTGCCTGAAAGGCCATAGGATTTTTAGTCAAAATAACTGGGGTTTAGTCTCAATTCAGCCCCTTTCTAGCTAAGTGACCATCATTACTTTTTTCTGAGCTTTAGTTTACTTATCTGTAAAATGAGGGTATTATTACTTTTACCACATAGCTCACAGCATTGCCACAAAAAAACACTTTGTAGACATTAAAATACAAATTAAATGTAAGCCATTATTATTATGGTTGTACCATCTGGCTCTAGTCTACCCTTTCAACCTTATTACACATTACTCCTTTTTACAGTCTCTATGGTCCAACTAGACTGTTTTGCTGTCTGTCTTCACATACACCACTTCATCTCTTTTCTCCTTTGTACTGGTTTGCTCCTGTATTTGAAATCTACTCTCCCCTCATCTCTTTTCTCTTGGGATCTCTGAATTCCTTTAAGCCCTGATTCACATGTCAGCTTCTTCATGAATCCTTTCCTGGCTGCCCCAATTACTAGTGCCTCTCCCTTCCATAAAGGTTACTTTGTCTCTGCTTAATGAGTGTTTTGTATACATCTTTATACATACATGTCATCTCTTCTAATAGAACATAAGCTCCTTGAGGTCAGGAATTTTATTTTTGTCTTTGTATGCCCAATGTCTGGCATAGTGTCTGACAAGTAGTAGTCGTTTAATAAATATTTGCCAATCAATTGTTATTTTTTCTTGGATTGCAGCTTTGAGTAAGACTAGCCTCATTAGTACCCTAGTGCTCCTTTAATACTGCCGCATGTGCTGGATAACCAGGTTTCCCTTTGTCCCCATGTGGTGTGTGCTTTCCAATGTGTGCTAGCAGATAGATGGTAAGGGAGCCAGGGCAAGTTTGAACACTAAGAACAAGAATTAGTGGTCTTAATGCAAGGAGACAAATTTGACCTCATAATTCTCACTTAGACTTGGTGGGGTGATTCCCTTCCTCCCATTCTCCGTAGTTACACTCAGAGATGTGATGGAGCCCAGAAGAACTGATTGTTAAATTTCTGGGGTGAGCATTTACACCTCAGAAATCAGCAAATGCTATAAATCATGGCTTGATTTGCTTTGATGATTGCCTAGATTTTAGAAAATGATAGAGAAAATTTAAATAGAGCGGATCAAACTTAAAAGTATGTCATGCATAAATTTCTTTTTGGGATCTGGTTGTTAAATATTTATTAGCACACCCCCCAGGTATGCCTTATTCAATAAAAACTGAATAGGTAAAAGAGGGGTGGGGTGAGGTTAGGGAACTCTCAAAAGTGAAATTGTGAAGCCACAAAGAGAAACAATCTTAATTAGGAGAAAAAATGAAATTGTCTGAAGTGACTGATGTAGATACATAAGGCACTCACCAACCAAATAAGGTTTTCAAAGGAAATGGAAAATGAAAGGAAGGGTTGGTTAGCAGATGATGGATAAGGTCTTATAAGAGTTGGGAGTGAGCCTAATAAACTGAAGTTGACCGAGTACATCTAAGGATAACAAAAAAGGATTCTTTTGAGCTACATTGGGAGAAAGAAGAGGATCAGAGCAGGGATAGGACTCCTGCTTCAGGTGGATTGAGTAGACAGAAGGAAGATATCATATTGATTCAGATATTTTGATTCTGTTATCTCTGTCAATGAGAAATGACAGAACAAAAATGGCTAAAAGGGAGTTGATACTGAAGTTAAATAGGGAAATAGTAAAAAAAAAACCTCACCTAACTACCCTTGAAATGAAGTCACCTATATTTTCAATTATTGTATGAAGTGTCAGATGTGATTACTGAGTCACTGTCAGTTGATATCTGAAAGATCATGGGAAGTGGAAGAGATACTATGAGATTAGAGAAGGCCAAATACTGTTCTAACTTATATCAAAGTGAAGATAACACTGTTTTAAACCACAGGGCCAGTGAGCTTGACTTTGATTGCTGAGGAAATTCTCAAATAGGTAATGAAAGAAATGGATAGTGGATATCTAGAAAAGGACAGTGTAATCACAAAGAATTAACATGGTTTCATTAAGAACCAGACATCTCCAATGGGGTGCTCCAGGGTTTGTCCTTGTGCTATTTAATATTTTGATCAGTGATTTAGATAAAGACCTAGATGGCATGTTTTATAAAGTTCTAGTTATGTGCCAAGTAACACGATGGATGACAAACTGAAAATTCAAAAATACTTAGGCTAGAACTTTGTTCTAAATCTCATAAGATGAACTTCAAAAGTGATAAATGTGGAAGTCCTCAGTTTAAAAAATCAACTTCATAAATATGTAGTGGGGGAAGCATGGTTAGATAGCAGTTTGTATGAAAAAAGATTCTGGGATATTAGTGAACCATAAGTTCAATATAAAGCAGTAATGTGACGAGTAAGTAAAAAAAGTTAATGTAGTCTTGGGTTGCATTAGAAGAGGCAAAGGTTCCAGGAACAAGGAAGTGACCATCACTTTGTATGCTGGCCTGGTCAGACCACTTCTGGAATATGAACTCTTGCAGGTATCACATTTCAAGAAGGACATTGATCAGCTGCAAAATGTCCAGAGGAGGGTTAACAGGGTGAGTGAAGGGTTTGAGTTCATCACCTAGGAGAAGCAGTAGAAAGAACAGAGAGTGTTTAGTCAGAGAACAGAAGACTGAAGGGGACATAACAGTTATCTTCAAGTACTGGTATGTGGAACAGGGATTTGCTTAGCTCTCTTTGGCTTCAGAAGGTAGAACCAAAGCAATTAGTGGAAATTACAGACAATGCAATTCAGGCATGGTATCAGGAAAAAACAAAAACAAACCCAAACCAAAAAACTTCCGAACAATTAGACCTATCCCAAAGTGAAGTGGGCTTTTGCAGAGGTGGAGAGTTGCTGATATTAGGTTTTCAAGCAGATGTTGGACGAGGGCTTTGTTGTGTGTGTTATAATGAGGATTTTTATTCAGGCAGAGATTAGGCAAGATGACGTCTGAAGGTCATGGATTGATTACTGAGTACCTTTCCAATTCTATGAGCACATGATTCTGTGAATGCTTAAAAAAACCCCAAATTTCCTTTGATTATGCTTCTTTTTTACTGGATTGGAAGAAGACTGTCCTTAGTGGAAGCTGATAAACTACTGGGAAGTCAGGGGAGGAACTTTTTAGTAAGGTTATTTGGCCCACTGGACATCTATCAACCTTACTTCCATCATGCAGAGAGATGGGCTATTAACTCACTACTTTCTACTGAGGAGGGAGTGACTTACCAGGGCCAATAGTCCACATCTCTCCATAGAAGAAGCTATTTATTAGAACAGTTAGCTCTAGTGAAAAACTACCTCTGTGGTAGAGAGAGATGTGTGCTCTCAAGTCTGGTGAGTAGTTCTCTCCTCGATGGATAGAAATGGGTTTTTAGTCTTTATCACTGGGGCAGCTAGGTGGTGCAATGTATAGAGAGCTAGCCCTGGAATCAGGAAGACCTGAGTTGGAATTAGGCCTCAGATACTTACTAGCTGTGTGACTCTGGGCAAGTCACTTAACCCTGTTGGCTTCAGTTCCTCATCTGTAAAATGAGCTGGAGAAGGAAATGGCAACCCCCTCCAGTACCCTTGCCAAGAAAACCCCAAATGGGGCCATGAAGACTTGGACATAACTAAAAAGACATGACAGCAACAAAAGTCCTTATCACTAAGACATTAGTGGTCATGGTGAATCACTCCCTCCTTGGCAGAGAAAAGGGGGCTGATAGCCTTAATGAGTTACTTTTCTAGCTGTTATTAAACAGTGAGTAGCTCCTTTCCAAGTGGAGAAAGCCAGGCTGCAATTTCCCTGGTGAAGAGAAGTGACTTATTATCATTTGTGAGGAGGGTTGATAACCAGCTCTAAAGTGTGACTCCCTCCCTGGCAGAGAGCAGTTGTTTAATAGCCCTAAAGAGAAGGGCTAATAGCCCTAAAGATGAACTTCCTCCTTGAAAGAAGAAGGTTATTAGGTCCAGCGAGTACTTTCCTCCACAATGAAGAAAAGTAAGTTATGTCTTTCTTTTCCAAAGAAAGTAGAAAGCAGGATAGCACTGGCCATGTATTTGGTGATTGGTGCACTCCTATATCTTTTATTCATGAAAGAAATGGTTGGATGAGCAATAGTCAAAGAACTGGCTGATAAGCAACTGGAACCTCTTTCAACTCAATGTGCACAGTAGATTCTTGTCATTTTGTCAATGAACTGGTGGTCCTTGCAGACTTTGATCAGCAGCACTCTTGCTAGTGGAAATATATGTTTTATTGAATAGAAAACAATATCACCATAAACCTGTGCATTATTTTAATACCATACTGAGCATCCTCTCTTGATGGGTAGTGGTTCTAAATAATTTAAAAAAAATAATTTTCACCTTCTCTGATGTCAGAAAGATTGCTGGTGTGTAAAATACTGTGATTCTGAAGCAGTCATTTAATAGCATTCTTTAATTGTGACATTAATTGTGATGTGCCAGTCAAACTCTTGATGATTGAGATAGATCTTCTCTTTGAGCTTGGCCTACAGAAGAAGGTGGGTAGGTAACCATAGACCTCCTGGCAGTGTTTGAAAGAAGATCTGATGCTTTCTTCTCACACCTGGAAGGGTAGGTAGAGGGGGAGGTGTTAAAAGTTGATGAGAGAAGAGAGGGAGAGGATGGGGAGCTCTTGTCTTTTGCTCCAGGCTTTCTCCTCCCTTTATCACCAAGGACTCCTCCCCAAAACATCCAGAAACTTTTGCTTTATCACAACAGTCACTGTAACTGCTTCAGAGAAGGACAAGATACCAGCAAAGTGACAGAAATCAGTTTATTGCAAACCACTCTCCAACCGTGAAATCCTGTAGCACCACCTAATCCTCCTAAAGTACCAATGTCATCTCCCTCTGAGAAATCTTCAAAGGCTCTTTAGTGCCCACTAAATAACTATCTCAAAAGGCTAGAATTGTAGACTTAATCCAATAAGATGAAATTTGCTAGGGAGAAATGTGAAGGGCTGTTCTTGGGTTCAAAAAGCCAATGGCATGAATGTAGCACGAGAGCTAAATACTAATTTTTTATGGGAAAAATATCTCAGGATTAGAATAGGCTACAAGCTTAGCATGTGTCAACAATATGATATGACAATCAAAAAAGCTGATGGGATCTTAGACAACATTACGAGAGGTTTGGTGTCTAGAATAAAGGAGGTGGTAGTTCTGCTCTTCTCTGTTGTGTCCACTTCTGGGTACAATATTTTAACAAAGAAACTGATAAGTGAAAATGCATCTAGAGGAAGGAGATGAAGATGGTGAAGGTGATTCAAGACTATGTAAGCTAAAGGAACATAGGATGTTTAGATTGGAGCAAAGAAGACTTTTCTGGGAGAATGTAGGAAAGAAGAGAGGGTGAGAGTACATGATAACTGTCCTCAAGTCTGTCATGTGACAGAGGCAAAGGTATACTGGTAAATGTTTAACAACCAGCTCTCAAAAAAATATGCATGCTACCCTTTTAAGTTTAGTTTGCATTATTAACATTTTCTCCATCAATTTCTTAAGTCGAAGCAACCAATGAAACAAGAAATCAAGTCCTAATTTATAGCATTTGCCAATTTCTGAGGTATAAATGCTCACATTGAAAATTTAACGACTGGCTCTCCAAAGCCAGTTTGAACTGGCTCCAGGACATCCTTGGGAAGAGGTATTAGATTTGTTCTGCTTGGTACCAGAGGACAGAAGCAGTTGGTAGAGGGGCAGATTTTTGGCTCATCAAAAGGAAAAATTTTGTAACGGTCAAAACTTCTTCATGGTGGAATGGGCTTCCTTAGGAAATAATGAGTTTCAGAGGGGCAGCTAGGTGATGCAGTGGATACAGCACCAGCCCTGAAGTCAGGAGGACCTGAGTTCAAATCTGGCCTCAGATCAAACACTTGACACTTACTAGCTGTGTGACCCTGGGCAAGTCACTTATCCCAATTGCCTAAAAATTTTAAAAAAAGGAAATAATGAGTTTCTCATCACTGGAGGGCCCAAAGCAGAGGTTAGATGATTGTTTGTTAAGGACATTGTAGAAGGGATCCATAATTAGTTAAGGTTTAGAGATGATGTCCTACATAGCCCCTTCCAGCATCATAAATCTGTGGAATCTACAAGTCCAATCCTCTTATATGGGCATTCAAAGCCCTCCACTGACTGGCTCCAATCAATCTATCCATTCTTATTTACCATTACTGCCCTTCATGACCTCTCTGTTCCAGCCAGACTGGTCTCTTTGCTATCCCAGATATTTACTCAGTTCACATCCCCCCATTCCAAAAATGTGTTTTCTCCAGCCCCAATCTTCATCCTCTCTGGCTACCAGAATTCTACCCATCCTCGAAGGCCATGCTTAAATTCTATCTCTTCTTTGAAGCCACCCAAGCTGGGGGTTGGGGGAAGGAAAATTATAAAATGTATTGCCAGTACTATTAAATGATTACTTAGAGTAGTCCTTGCCCTTGAGAAGCTTCTGGTCTACTGGAGGGTATGACACACTCACAGAAAAATTTAAATTACATTCTGCTTCATCTTGCTGAGGTTTTTTCCCCTTTGAATCCCCTCAGTATAGGAACCACTCAATAAGTATTTATGATATGAACAAGAGAATGAATGAAATAGTGAATGGGAGAATGAATTTAGGACATCACTGACCCTATTAAAAAAAAAAAAACAAAACTCTCTCAAGTGCCTAAACTGGCTTTAGTCAGTTTTTTTGTTTGTTTTTTGGTGGATGTTTGTCTTGTCATTTAATTGGCCAGTGGCTAGAAATAATTGATAGCTATAACTAGGCAAATACAGACAATATGCAACCCCAAATGCCAGCTTTTAAGAAATATAATCAGTGACTATAGAAATATAATCAATGGCTATAGAAGTTTTCTTAGTATCTAAGCTCCACAGACTGCTTCAGAGCCCAGGAAACAAACTCCCCAAATCAAATGCTTTCAGGAAGTAGAAAGGCCTGAACCCTAAAACACTAGCTTGCCCCTGATTTTTCTGAAAACCTCTTTATTGGTATTTTTGCTAAAGAGCAGATATGTAGCATGGGACCAATCTGTGTCAGCCTGAGCTTTTTAGGCATATATGACTTGTGTGTGTGTGTGTGTGTGTGTGTGTGTGCGCGCGCACCCTCGCATGTATGACCACAGTCTTAAAAATACACACACACACACACACACACACACTGATTGGGGTAAAGATCTGTTCTATGTGCCCTCCCTCACATAATAGCTTGGAACAAAATTGCTGCAGATTGCACTAATTATTAATATATGTTTTAAGTACTTTGGACTTAGAGCCTCTTGAATCTGCTATGAATAGTTATGCAAAATAGCTGCATGCAAGCAGGCATTTTATTTTTTAACTAAGGGTCTTGCCAGTTACATATTAAAGACAATGGCCACAACATCAGGGAAGATAGAGGGTCCAGAACAATGACCTCTACTCATGCCTTGAATGTCCTCTGTCCCTTTTTTGCTTGTTGAATTCCTGCACATCCTTTAAAGCCCAAGTCAAATGTCACTGCCTCCGGAAGTCCTCCTTGATCCTTCAGGCTGGTAATGCCCACCTTCAGATTTCATACAACATAGTTCTTTTTGAAAATTTAATTGCTGCATTTTGCTTTTCATTCCCCAATAATCTTTCCCCCAATAGTACCCTACTTTATAACAACAAAAACAATAAAATCCAACAGGTGAGTAAAACCTTCAGAATCTAAGACTGTGACTAATATAGTGTATGACACTCTGTACCCATAGTCTACCTTCTCTCTCTGAAAGGAAGGATGAAAGCATTTAATTTTATGGCAGTCTATTAATTACTTGGGACAAACAATACTCTTAGTATAGTTTGTTTTACTTTGTAATGACAATGGTCTTGTATGTATGCTTTTATGGACACTAGACTGACTCAAAACATTTGACTTGGACCAAAAGAAACTGGCTTGTGTTGTTTTCTCCACTTTTAGTTAGTTTTCTGTCAGTTTTGTGCTGGATTTCATGCCATAGTGACTAGTTTCATTGCTCTCTTCTGTTTATCATTTTGCAGTTTTTAAGAGTGGCTATTACTCTAAGAGAAGTTGTGGCTCTTAAAGAACACATCACAGTGACTGTTAAAGATGATTATTGGAGAGGCTGTTGGTGTGGAGAAGTCAACCATTTCAAGGATTGTTCAAGTCCATAAGGAGACAGGGTCCCCAATGGCACCGAAGTTCAAGGAAAAGTGCAGTTAAAAAAATACAACCAAGAATTGAAAATAATTGCTAAAGAAAAAAAAAGAGCTTAATTATTCCTCAGAAAAATGCAAAAATCTTTAGAAAGACCAGGCAGATGGGGAGTTGGAAAAACAGCAAGAAGACAAGTGAAAACAAAAACAAACCACACAAGACAAGAAACAGCTGCTAATCATTGCTAAGAAGAAAAAAAACCACTTTTCATGGACAAGGTGATAATTCACTACTAGGATGGTGAAGTCTAGAAAAAAGGTGAATTTTATGTTGAAACTCACTTCTTCACTCAAGGCTATACAAAAAGCATTGTCAGAAGGCCAGGTGAACCTGTAAGACCTGGACATCTGCATGCTATTCTAAATATCTATCCAAAAACTGTTTGGAGGCTTTTTTTTTTTACTTCTACCAGGCCTGGAAGTATTGTCCTATTAAAGGGATGATGGGCTTTGATAAATTTGTTGATATACCAAGAAATAGAATTGTTCCAGAATTATAGAAATTCCAAAATGAAGATGGGATACTGTACATGGCTTGCTCTCATGACATGTCATGATGGGTTGAGACATTTATCTAAAAAATGAAGATAAATATATTTCAGTGGTATGGTAACTTTCCTGATTTAAACCCGTTTGAAAAGTTATGGGCTATAATCAAGGCTGGATGACTAAATGGAGTATTCATTAAAGGTATGATTAATATCTGATGTGATAAAAGTGTTGCTTCATGATAAAAAATTAAAGAATTTATGTCAAAATCTTGTGAATGCAATGCCAAATAATGTATCACAAGTGACTGCAGCAAAGGAGGACATATTGCATATTACAATTTTTTTAAAGATGTAAAAAATGCAAAGTTTAACACACGTCAAAATTAATTATTTCTGTCCCAAGTTATTTGTGATCAATGTACAACTTTCCCTATGTATTAGAATTATCTGTATTGGTGCCTAATCACCAATTAAAGTCTAATTCATGAGGGCAGAGCCTACATCTTTTCTAAACTTTGTGTCTTCTCCTGTGTTTAACACATTGTTCTACATACAGTAGATATTTACTCAACCACCAATCAATCAGAAAGCATTTATTATCTGTGCCCTGATCCTTGATGACTGATTCATGGGAGGAAGTACCTTCTTAAGCAGTTAGAAAGAAGGCCTGGACATGGATAGCAGCAGGGGGAATAGAGAGAAAGGAATTGAAGCTTAGGGAAAGGTGAATCCACAGAACTTGGCTACTGATTGGATACAGAGGATGAAGGTGAAGGAGGAGTCAGGGATGACTCACAAGGCTTTGAGTTGTGTGACTGGGAACAACGTTCCCAAATTTCCTGTTTCTGTTAGTAGCACCACCAAAGCTGCCATCCTTTCTCCTCTGTCTCCTCCTTCAACTGAAAGGACCTAGACCAGACAATATTTGAAACTCGTGGCCATTAAACCTCAGGCCTACCTTGGACAGAGAGATTATTTGTCTGGCAGACATCACCAAACCCTCTCTGGCAGCTTTGTGGGTATTGCCATGGGTAGGTTCTTCCTCTTCTCAGCTTTATCCCCTACAAGAAATTCAATGCTTCACCCCTGATTTCCCTTCTCTTAAGTACTATTACTAACCCATTTGCTCCCACCAAGCTAGTTGCTTGTGTCTCTTGGCTCTGGAAATCCCTGCCAGCTGGCTGTAAATATAAACAGCCTTCAGACTGGACTGATTTCGAGTGGAATGGAAGTGAGAAGCTGTTTCTCAGCAATAGTCTTCTCCGATCTCAATAATACCATTCCTCCCTGTTGCAAAGTCTTTCTCCTCTCTGCCCTTAACCAAAGATAGCATTTAGAAACAAACTGGTTCCTCAGTAGGAAAGCAGGAGGGCTTATCCTCAGCTTCTGATGAGTTTTTTCCAACGGATAAAGAAGACCTTTATGTGAATGGGACACTAGTGGTCCAGGGAAGCATAGGAGAACTCCAAGTGAATGGCCCTGCTATTATTCAGGAGCAACTTGACTGAAAATTGGGAGAAGGGTATGGGGGGTCCTATGGGACAGCAGAGTGTTTATTACAGCCAGTCTTTATTCTGCTGGACTGGCCAGGGTCTTGCAGGTTCACAGGATTTGGAAACGGAAGAAAGCTTAGAAAGCATCAACTTCAAATGTCTCCTTTTCCAGATAAGTAAACTGAGGAAGAAGGGAGGGAACATTCTGAGTCTTAGTTTATTCATCTGTAAAATGGGAATAATAATGCCTGTAGAACCTTTCTTAAAAAGATGTTATGAGACTCAAAGGAGAAGCTGCATGCAAATTGTTTTGAAAAGTATAAAGGGTTACATAAGCATTAATTATTATTATTGTCTTGTCCGTAATAAAATTGAAAACTTTAAGGCAAATTAACTAGCATTAATTAAGCAGCTGTGTACAGGCACCATGTTAAGCACTGGGGATACAAAGAAAAGCAAAAAACCTTCTTTCACTAGAACTCACAAACTGATAGGGGAGACATTATGCAAACAACTTATGTACAAATAATATGTAGATAAATGTGATTAAACATATGTATACATGTTATGTATGTATACATATGTATAGCTGTCTATCTGTCTCTCCAAGATTACATAGGTAGTAAGGATCAAAACTATAATTTGAACCTCTGAGACCGCCATCAATTTATTTTCTTTCTCTGTCTCTCTCTCTTTACTTTTGTCTCTCTCTATTTATCTGTTTCTCTCTCTCTCTCTCTCTCTCTCTCTCTCTCTCTCTCTCTCTCTCTCTCTCTCTCTCTTTCTGTCTCTCCCTCCTTTCCTCCCCTCCCTCTGTCTCTATCATCTATGTATTTCTATATGTTAGAGGGAAGGCACTAAGTTAATATTAAGGTGTGTTAGGAAAGGCTTCTTGCAGAAGGTAGGGCTATAACTGAGATTTGAGGGATACCAGGGAATTCAGGAGGTTAAAATGAAAAAGGAGAGTATTCTTCTAGTGGGGGAACAGCCAGAGAAAATTATCTGAGTCAAGAGATGGAGTCTTTCCTACTACGAAGAGCAGGGAGGCCCGTGTCAATGGATCAGAGAGTATGTGGAGGAAAGTGAGATTTAAGATTACTGGAAAGGTAGGAAGAGGTCAGGCTCTGAAAGGCTTTAAAAGCCAGAGGATTTTATATTTGATCTTGGAGATAATAGGGAGCCACTGAAGCTTATTGAATAGGAGAGAGACATCATCAGACCTGCCCTTTAAAAAGATCCATTTGACAGTTTAGTGGAAAATGGACTGGAGCGGATAGAGACTTGCGGTATGGAGACTGACGCTGCTGTAATAGTCCGAGCATGTGGTCACTAGTGAGATGGTGGTGGCCGAGTCAGTGGAGATAAGGGAACATAGATTAGAGACATTAAGAAAGTAGGACTTTCAGCAGGGCTTGATAACTGATTGGATATGAGGGCTGGGACAGTGAGGAGTCAGAGCTGACACTCAGGTCTTGAGCCTGGGTGACTGCGAGGATGGTGGCACGATTGATAGTAACAGGGAAGTTAGGAAAAGGAAAGGGTTTGGAGAGAAAGATGATGAGTTCAGTTCTGGGCAGGTTGACTTTGAGATGTCTACAGGACACCCAATTTAAGATGTCAAATAGGAATTTGGAGATGTAAAAATGGAGGACAGAAGAGAGGTTAGCGCTGGACAAATAGATCTGAGAATAATCTACATAGAAATGATCGTTGAATCCATGGGAGCTGATGAGATCACCAAGGGAGATATTTCAGAGGGAAAAGAGAAGAGGCCCAAGGACAGAGCGTTTGGGGGGCACCTTTGGTTGCCATGACCTGGATGAAGATCCAGCAAAGGAAATTGAGAAGGACAGACAGGTAGGAGGAGAAGAAGGAGAGAGAATTGGTCAAGAAGCTTTAAAGTGCTAGATGAACACTTGTTATTCTTGACTTGTCCAATGCTATATAGGTAATAAGGATCAAAACTGTTAGTTTGAACCCAGGTCATCTGCCTTAAAATCCAATGTCCTTTCTACTTTGTCATGGTTCCCCTCCAATCTTTTGGAAAGAAGTCAGTGTGAGCCTATCAATATCTCATATAGCTTGGGAGAACTATAAAGAGCTCTCCATTTATTTAGAGGCAGGAGAAAGCTATAGACCTTCCTAAGGAGAGACCTTGGGTGGGTCACTATGGATCATTTTGTCTTTAAAGTTGATTCCTGTTCTATTCCTGTTGAAAGTTATAGCAGAAAGACAGCTGGATCCAGAGTAGGGACAACTGAGATTGAATCCTGACTCTGTCAGTTACTACCCATGTGACTTAGCCTTTCCCAGTCTTAGAGACCTCATCTATAAAATAAAGGGGTTAGATCAGATTGGGGATCTTAACCATTTTTGTATTATGGACTTTTGTCAGTCTGTTGAAATCTATAAACCTGTTCTTAGAATAATGTTTTTGAATAACGTTAGCTTTGACTCTTCACTCTCAAAGTTTTAAATAAAATGAAATACATAGATTTGTTGTTGACCAGTCGTTTCAGTCACATCCAACTCTTTGGGACCCCACTTGGGGGTTTTCTTGGCAAAGATACTGGAGCAGTTTACTATTTCCTTCTCCAGCTTATTTTATAGATGAGGAAACTGAGGCAAACAGAGTTTAAGTACCTTGCCCAGAGTCACACAGCTAGTAAGTGTCTGATGCTGAATTGGAACCCAGGTCTTCCTGACTCCAGGCACTCTCTCCACGGTGACACTTAGCTGCCCACATAGTATTATAGAGAAAAATAAATTATATTGAAATAAAGATGTAATCTTTTCCCCCTATACAATTTCACTTACCCCTTAAAACCTATCCAGGGATGTCTGTGGACACCAGGTTAAGAAATCCTTGACGAGGTGATTTCTGAGGTTCCTTTCCTCTTAATCTATGATCCTATGATCTATTCCTCTCTAGGTGCCTTTGTAGGCAGAACACTCCTTCAGCAATTGGCCCAAATATGAGGAGAGAGGGGAAGAGATGGACAGCATCTAGAGACATCTCTCTCTCCACCCCCTCCAAGGGAATACCACGGAAGAGACTCTCACCTGATCATTGCACCCAATGTTTGGAGGGAAAAAATGACAAGAAATCATTAAGTAAATCTGTAAACAGACATGCTCTGCCACTTTTGGAACTAGCAGCTGACCCACATACCTTACTTGCCCTGAAGCTCTTCTAGGTGCTGGAGAATACAGACTTCAGGAAAACACTCTTTCCTTCTAGCCAGAGTCATATGTGTTGGGTTCCACAGGTCTGCCTCCAGTTCCCACAGAGCCAGGAGGCCAGGACAAACCTGCTCCCTGACTGGGAGGGATTCCACGTTCCTTTCTGTTTGGAGCCCCTCCCTGGAGTCTCCAGCTTTCAGGACTTACACTTAATTACTGAACAAAAGGCAACCAGGCTTAGGTGTGATATGCTCTTCTGAGCTCCCCTTCTGCCCTTTGGCAGCAGGCAAGACTGAGGGAAAAGAGACAGCCCTGAGCCCTGCAGAGATTCCAAATTACCTTTCTTCATTTCAGCCTCTAAGTTCAGCTATTTTGAATAAGAATTTTTTTTATCTCAAAATTTTTAAAGTTTTTATTAACAAGCATCTATTTTCTTTCCCTCTCACTTCTCTTTCTTCCATTAGAAAAAAAAGAAAAACAATACCCTCTTAACAAATATGTATAATAAAGTAAAACAAATTCCCACATTAGTCATATCCAAAAAAGTATATGGCATTGTGAATAATTTTTAAAATTTAATTTTATTATTTTTGATGAACAAGTCTGTTTTATCCACCACCCTGCCCACCTCCAAACAAAAAACAAAACAAAAAAGAAACCCTTTGTAACAGATACTCATAGCCAAACAAAACCAGTTCCTTCATAGACTATATCCAAAACGTATATGTCTCGATCTGTGTCCTGAGGCTGTCATCTCTCTGTGAGGAGAGGGTGACATGCTTCGTCATTGCTCCTATGGAATCATGGTTTGCTACAGTATTAATCCTTCAAATGATGGTGTTATTGTACGAACTGTTACCCTGGTTCTGCTCTCTTCACTCTGAACCAGTTCATACACTTCTTCCCAGTTTTCTTTGAAACTAGGCCTTTGATCACTTCTGATGGCATGACGATATTCCATGACATTCATATTTGTTCAGCCATTTCCTGATAGGAACCCCCTTTGTTTTTAGTTCTTTACCATAATAAAAAGAGCTGCTATAAATATCTTTGTCCATATGGATCCAAAGCAGTTTTCAGCTCTCAGATGATGGTCAGTGTGAGTGAGTGCTATAATCATTGGTTCAGGACTTAGAGGACCTGGCTTCATATCTGTTCCCTGATTCTCACTAACTGTGTGACCCCAGGCAAGTCACTTAACCCTGTTTGTCTCAGTTTCCTGATCTGTTAAATGAGCTGGAGAAGGAAATGGCCGAGAAATCCCCAGATGGGATCACAAAGAAGTGTACTCAATTGAACAGGGGCTGCTAGGTGGTGCAGTGGATAGAGCTCTGGCCTTGGAGTCAGGAGGACCTGAGTTCAAATGTGACCTCAGACACGTAACATTTACTAGCTATGTGACCCCAGGCAAGTCACTTAAACCTGATTGCCTCACCAAAAAAAGTGTCTTCACAATTGAACAACAACAAATCAGCACAATATGGTGGGTAGCATGCTGGATGTACAGTCAGAGAACCTGAGTTCAAATCTTGACTCTAGGTAATGTTGGGCATGCTGTTTATTTTTTCTAGGCCTTCATTTCTTGATTTGTGAAATGAGAGGCTTGGACTAGATGACCCCTAAGTCTGTTTGCAGGTCAAAACCTATGATTCCATGTTCTAAGGTCCTCCTAGCTTTGATAGTCTAACCTTTCAGCTCTGACATTGTCCTATTTTCATGAAGCAGTGCAATTTAGTGAGAAGACACAAACTCTGAATACGTCTATTTCCCTGTATAGGAATTGGGACTTACTCCAGGATTACAGATCTTATAGGCTAGTAAGTAGCATGAGTGGTATAGGTCTGTGCTCTATCCAGACCTGACAGGTGCTAATTGTTGAGTTGAAAGTAACTTTTAGCTTCCTGCTTGTTCCAAAGCAGGAAAAGTGTTTGGATTAAAGCCAAAGAGAACACTGTTCTGGGTTCCATGGGAAGATGAAAGGTCATTGGGCACCTAGAGGTATTTAGCTGCCTTTCAGGGAACCAGACAGAGCAATGTGTGATATGTTACCCCAAGCTCCCCTTCTGCTCCTTAGCAGTAAGCAAAACCCAGAGAAAGGAGACAACCCAGTGTGTGAGAATGTGTGTGTGCATGCCCCAAAGAGAATGCATGAGGAGATTTCTGTATATATGCATGACTATGCCTATGTGTAAATGTAATAATAATAATAATAATAATCCTTTATCTCTGTATAGAACTCCATAGTTTACAAAGCGCTTTCACATTCATTATTATATTTTTGGCTTAAATTTGGTGAACCCTGTGAAAGAGGAAGATAAGAGATTGTGATCTCCATTTTACATCCTCACAGTAGGTAAGTGATGCTCAAAGTGACGTGGCTCTTGGAAGGCTGAATCAAGATTTAGATCCATGTCTTCTCTTATGTTTATGCATGTATTGCTATATATTTGGATGTGTATATATGTACATGCACATATATGTCTACACCTACATGTATATGCAAGGAATTTTATATGCTTATTTTGTATGTATACATACATGCATGCATGCATGCATGCATGTAATCACAGAACCTTAGTGCTGGGAAAAACCTTAGAGCACGTCTAGGTTCTATTTCCTCTACAATGTCCCTTTCATTTATTCAATTTTTGCTTAAACATTTTCAATGACAAGGAACTCATTACCTCTCAGGCTACCCTGTCAATTTTCGGGCATCTTTTATTCATCCTTACATTAAGCTAAAATATGTCTTTCTGTAACTTCTACCTAGTGCCACTGTCTGAAGCTACACAGAACAAATTTTGTACCTCTTCCATATTCCAGCCGCTCAAATATTTGAAGGCAGCACTTAAGTGAAAGTGGCTCAGTTCACCAAAGTCACAGGAAAAACAGTGTGGTATTGTGGAAAGAGCACCAGATTTGGAGTCAGAAGACCTGGGTCCAAGTCCTGGCTCTGTTACTTACTACCTGTGTGTGTTTGTGCCTCAGTTTCCTTATCTATCAAATGAATTCACTGTACTGAATGGCCTCTAGCATCTTTTACAGATCTAGGTTCCCTATCAGTGCATATGTGGAGGACACCCAAAGTCCTTACTTGGGAGGCTTCCCAGGCATCTGGGCACCTGATGCTTAAACCCTTGACTCCTTTGCATGCCAAGTACAAGCCAGTCTGTATAGTCATGTACAGAGAAAAGAGCTCCAGATTTAGGGATTGAGGACTTGGGACCCTTACCTCCAATCACTGTTACTTAGTCCTTTTGTGATGCCGGGAAAATCACTACTTCTATGAGCCTCAGTTTCCTCATCTGTAAATGACCTCTAAGGTCTCTTCTATCTCTAAATTTGTGATTACATGATACTAATCTGTCTGTGTCCTGAAGAGGTATTAGCTATCACAGGTCAGTGTGAAGAGTCCCAGATTTGGAGTGAGAGGACTGGGGTTTGAATTCTGGCTTTGTTTATTATTGGGCCTGTTATTTCATCACTTAAACTTTGGACCTCAGTTTCCTCAACAGTAAAATGAGGGGGTTGGGATAGACGGCCTTCAAGGTCCCTCTTCTTGCTCAATATCCCTAAGATGCTACACATACTTGTACATTCTACTAAGAAAAGTTTCCCACAAGCGGCTTATAACTTTTTCAGTGCGTCATCTATGACTCCCTGAGGGCAATTAGGTTCACTGGTGAGGTATATTTAATGATAAGCATAACTAATATTTATGTAGGGATTTAAGGTTTACGAAATAATGAATATATTATTTTATTTCTTCCTCACAAATCTCTGAGATATCTCACTTTACAGGTGAGGAAACTGAGGTGGACATTAAGTGATCTGTGTGGAGTCATACAACTAATCGGTCTATGACACAAGATTGGAACCCAGGTATTGCTGACCTCAAGCCCAGTATTTTATCCATTTCACTATGCTGACTCTCAGAAGAAATCTGTTAGGACCTTTCAGCCTTCTGGGACACCTAGTAGTGCCTGTTAGTTCCCATGTACCTCAGGGAGTGATTGCAACGACCTTGATTCCCTGAGTATAGTAACCCAAGGGCTAGGGGTTGAGATATTTTTCTATTTAGGTCTTGTCTCCATAGGACTCTTTTCATGGTTTCTTGCTTCCGTTTTCCTCCTTCTCTCCTTTGAAAATGATTGCAAATGTCCAACTCTCTCCTCTCCTCTCCTCTCTTCTTCTTCTTCTTCTTCTTCTTCTTCTTCTTCTTCTCTTCTTCTTCTTCTTCTTCTTCTTCTTCTTCTTCTTCTTCTTCTTCTCTTCTCCTCCTCCTCCTCCTCCTCCTCCTCCTCCTCCTCCTCCTTCTTCTTCTTCTTCTTCTTCTTCTTCTTCTTCTTCTTCTTCTTCTCTTCTTCTTCTCTCTCTCTCTTCTCTCTCTCTCTCTCTCTCTCTCTCTCTCTCTCTCTCTCTCTCTCTCTCTCTCTCTCTCTCTCTTTCTTCCCCCCTCCCGACTCTCTCTGTCTCTCTTCGTCTTTCTCTCTGTCTCTGCCTCTGTCTCTTTCTCTGTCTCTGTGTCTCACTTGGGGCTGCATGGTACCTCTGTCCTCGGCCCAGGGCACTTCTGATTGCTAAATTCAGCCTTTGGGGCAGTTTTGAGAACGAGTCACTGGGTGGGGGTGGGGGGGCGGTTAAGCAGCATCGCCCAGCAAAAGGAGATCTAGCTATGAAACCGCTGCAAGGGAGAAAACTTCCCTGTATGCTAATATTGGTAAGAAGCCTGCTAATTAGGCAGAAGTGAGAAACCCCAATTTTCTGATGGAATAAATTACCCAGAAGGGCTCAGCTCTCGGTGGCTGGGCTTTGCCCAAAGCCTTGGGGCTGGGCTCCCCAGTGAATTCAACAGATCAGCTCAGCCCTAGCCCCAGTCCCAGCCCCCCAGGCTCAGGCTGCCAGCAAAGGAGGCTTCGCTCCTCCCTTCCAAGGAGGCTTCGCTCCTCCCTTCCAAGGAGGCACTGCTCTCCCCTTCTAATTAAGGTTTTATTGCCCTCCCCCACCCAGCTGTATACCCATTATGGCACCCCCTCCCTTACGGTGCGCCAGTTTCCACCCTGTGATGCCACCCACTACACCCAGGAGCTGGGCTTCTGCCAGCCGGCAGGATCTCCAGGCAAGCTGGATCCAGGCTTCGTGCAGTCAATGCCTTAGCAAGAGACATCAGTGGCAACATGCCGATAGCCCCAGCCTCCGCTGCCGTGTTCTTCCTCCTCCTCCCCTTTCTCACCATGCCCAGTCCCCCAGGCTTGGCAAGGTTCAATCCGGAATCCCAGAACCACAGAACCCAGAGCTAGACGAGACCTCAGAGACCAGCGTATCCCTTCTACTGGCAGATGGGCCCTGATCAACAGCAGGAGAACCTAGTGGGCGACTGGGGCTGTCTAATGAGAGGCTACCTATTGTAATGGGCTAGAATGCTAACCTTGGAACTGGTTTTGGCAGACAGAGCTCTGGACTTGGGGTCAAGATGACCTGGGTTTGAATCTAGCCTCTTACTCTTGCTAGCTGTGTGACCCTTCTTAAGTGACTTACCTCTCTGAGTCTTACTTTCTTCATCTGTAAAATGGGAACAAAAATCCCTGAAGTAACCACTTTGTAGGGTTACAGCAAGGCTCATGAGATGGTATTTGTGAATCGCTTTGCCAAATTCAAGGCACTATGAGTGTCAGTTGATATTTGTAGCTCTTTGCAGAGCCTGGAGAGAGTCAGCTTATACTAGGCCTTGCAAAACTACCCCCTCCTCATCTCCTCCCATGCTTCATAGATCCATGCCTTTTTATGTGCTTTCAGTGCTGGAAAGGTCTTAGTTTAACCTGTAAGATTTATCTGTAAAATTAAGAATTGGACAAGATGACTTCGGAGCATGGAGGGATTGAGTTACTTGGCCCAAGGGGACCCAGCTAGGACAAGAACCCAACTGGTCTCCCGAACACTGGTCTGAGACTCTTTCCTTTACACTTTTATATCATCATAGTCAAATTATGCCAAGTCCAGCTCCTTTGGCTCCCCGGCTTAGGGTTCGAAAATTCTCAATGTACACTTTCAGCAAGTGACTCTGCCCCACCTCTATTCCCCTCCCCCTCCCTGGGAAGCCTGGAGCAAAGTGGGGGTTTGGCTTGGACATAAACACTCTCAACTCAAGCTTGAGGAGGCCTCAGTTTCTGCAGGGGAGAATGCCAGCTAAGCTGGTTGGTGCTCAGTACCCTCTGGCCTTCTGCCCCCTCCCCTTTTCATTGAGCTTTCTTAAATCCCAGGGCAGCTTCAGCAGTTACCATCAGCTTTTTCAGTCACTGTGTAGACTCTGGGTTTAAAGGGGTTTGGGGTACAGTTTGGCCAGGTTCTATTCCCTGGATGATAGGTATCTGGGTATTCTGCGATCCAAGCCCAGTGTCAGGGTTTTCTTAGGACAGGATGATAAGGAGAGTGGACTTTGGACTGCCTAGACGGGGAGCCCTACCCTAGTGACCGGTCCTGAGCCTGCAGGCATGAACTAGGGACTTCACATGAAATCTTTTCAACTTTTTTAGGCTAGATAGACCATGGACAAAACCAGGGAAAATAGGGGAACTCCCTGACTCAGGGCCTCTGAGGACCAGTATGAGAGGGTCCCCTGAATGTCAGGAATGCCTTTCATGACCCAGTTTCCATAAGACAGTAGGGGAGGTATTTGGGAAACTGCATTAACTCTTTCAGGCCACTGGAGTATGCCTTCTTACAGCTATGGAAATAAACATTAGCCCCTGGGCTTGTGGCCTCAAAGAAATCAGGCAATACATCTAATGAGAAAAACACAGATAATAGGGCTATTTTTCTTCTATTTTCTATGTGGAACAGTTGTGTTTTCATAAGTCTATGTCCAGAGAGAGGACAGGAATAATTCTGATGCTTTCTGAAGTTAGGGCTCTCTTGGTGACCTTAGCCCTCATGGGATCAATTGCTATATCCATGCAGATGGTTCTGAGATCTCTCTGTTGGGTCCTAGTCTTGGTTCTGAGTTGCAGGCTTACATTATGAATTGATTTTTTGGACAGCAGATGTTTGGGAAGCATCTCAATCTGAACAGGTCCAAAACAGAGCTCGTGATCTTTCTATCCAAACCTACCCCTCCCCTGGACTTTCTTATTTCTGTAGAGGATACCACCATCCCTCCAGTCACCCATGATCATAACACTGGGAACATTCTCAACTTCTCCTTCTCCCTCACCCTGTGTATCCAAACAGTTGTCAGGTCTTGTAGACTCCAAAATAACTCTCACATCTGTCCCCCTTTCTCCACTCACACATACCCCATCCTACTTCAGGGCCTCATAACCTCTCAGACTACTTCAATACCTTCTTTTTGTCTCCTGCCGTCAAGTTTCTACTCTCTCAAATCCACCCTCCACACAGCTGCCAAAGTGATATTTCTAAAACACAGAACTTTTCATATCACTCGCTTGCTCAATAAACTCCAGGGAATCCCTATTATCTCTATAATCAAATATAAACACCTCTATTTGGCATCCTTCACAGATGGGGTCTAACTTACTTTTTTCCCAGGCTGGTTATGTATTATTCTTCCTCACATAGTTTTAAGTCCAGCTAAACACATGGCATTCCATTTCCCATTTCCATGCCAATTCACAAGCTATCTCCCATGTCTAGGGTGCATTTCCTACTTACCTCAGCCTATGAGAATTTCCAGTTTCCAAATGCCATCTCCTACGTGTGAGGTCTTCCCTGATCCCCTCAGCTGCTAGTGTTTCCTCACACAAACTTATCCTGTATTTATTTTGTATATGTTTATATGTGTAATAGTGATAATAATAATAAGAGGTAGCATTTATATAGCTCTATAAGTTTTACAAAGTACTTTACAAATGCCTCATTTGATCCTCACAACAACTCTATGAGGTAGGTACTATTATTATCCCCATTTTACAGATGAGGAAACTGAGACACAGAGAGCTTAAGTGACTTGGCCAGGATTACACAAGGCTGTATATGAATTTATGTCTTCCTGACTCCCAGTCCCATGCTCTCTCTACTGCCACACCTAGCTGCCTTCCACATGCTAGCTCTTCCAAAGAATGTTAAGCTTCTTGAGAGCAGGGGCTGCTCCATTTTTTTCTTTGTACTCATATTACCTGGCTCATGGCAGGCAATTCTTTTGTTCCTTCCTTCTCTCTCTCCTTCCTTCCCATCTTCTCTCCCTCCCTTTCTCCTTCTTTCCTTCCTCCTTCCCTACCTCTCTCCTTCCTTCTTTCCTTCCTTCCCCCTTACCTTTCTTCTTTCCCTCTCCCCTTTCTTCTCTCCACCCCTCCTCTATTAGTCTCTCTATAAGTCTCCGTCCTCAGGGAGCTCATAGTCTATCAGAAAGATAAGTCATGGACCCAGATACCTCTGATGCAAGGCAGAATGTGGTAAGGGCTGCAAGATGGTACAGCATGCAGTGGATGATTAAGGGTAGGGTCACTCCTGGACAGAGGACCAGATTTTGGAGGGAAGGTGGAAGTGGTTGTGATAAGGAATCCTGTAAGCCAAAAAGGTTGGAACAACCTGGTGTGGTATTCTGGAGGTCAGTAGGAAGGGTATGATCATCAATCAATCATTCAATCAACAAATATTTATTAAATACCTACTATGTGCCAGAAAACATGCTAGGTGCTGGGGGCACAGAGAAAGAAGTGAGTCTCCTCAAGGACTTTACATTCCATGTTTTGTGTGTGTGTATGTGTGTGTGTGTGTGTGTGTGCGTGCGCACAATAGAATGTATATATGTAATACACACACAAATAAATGCAAGTTAGGCTTATCTATTTATTTAATCATTCATCTATCCATTCACTATATCTATCCAGCTATTCATTCATTTATTCATTCATTCATCCATTGAGGATGCAGCTGGAGAGATCAGTAGAGGCGTCATGTAGCAAAATGGCATTTGAACTGAATTAAAGGAAACCAGGGATTCTAGGAAGCAGAGGGTGAGGTGGGAGGTCATTATAGGCATTGGGGATAGCCAGTGCAAAGACTGTCACATATGAGGAGCCGTAAAAAGGTAAATTTGGTTGTGCTGCAGAGGACATAAAGGTTAAGTGCTGAGCCCAGGGTCACATAGCTAGAAAGTGAGAGATAGGATTTGAAACAGGGCTTCCAGTGCCAAGCCCATCGCTCTCCATGCTGAACTTAGAAGCCTCACCGTTGCTGATCACAAGATAAAATGCAGATTTCAAATCCTAGTTCTACCACTACTAGCTGGGCGATTTTGGGTAAGTCACACCAGCTCTCTGGGATTCAGTTTCTTCTTGAATCAAATGTGTGTGTGTGTGTATGTGTGTGTGTGTGTGTGTGTGTGTGTGTGAGAGAGAGAGAGAGAGAGAGAGAGAGAGAGAGAGAGAGAGAGAGAGAGACAGAGAGAGACAGAGAGAGACAGAGAGAGACAGAGACAGACAGAGACAGACAGAGAGAGACAGACAGACAGACAGGAGAAACAGAGACAAGAGACAAAGTGACACAGAGAGACAGAGAGAAAGAAAAAGAGAAAGACAACAGAGAAGAAAAAGAAAAGAGACAGAGAAGAGAGACAGAGGCAGAATTAGAGGCAGAGAGAGACAGAGACAGAGAAATGCACAGAGAGACAGAGAAAGAGAAAAGAAAAAGAGAAACAGAAAAGAGAGAGAGAGGACAGGAGAGAGAGAGAGAGAGAGAGAGAGAGAGAGAGAGAGAGAGAGAGAGAGAGAGAGAGAGAGAGAAAGTAAATGATTTCTGACTGAAATCAGTGTTCTGTTGACTGTACCACAGTACAGGTTGCAATGGTCTTATAACTTTGTAAGAACAATGTTTCCATGGAGAAATTGGGATTTGAGAAAACATTTGATCTTCTTGAAAATGCTGTGTCAATGATGTCAGAGCTCACCTGGGCATGCTCTAAAGGCTGCTGAAGAGAGAAGAGACTTGTCTCTTCTCAAAGCAAGGAAAGAATAATCAGATTTCCCCTCATTTCTGGTTCTTGGAATCCCCAGCACCCTTCAGGGCTCAGTTCAAGCATCATCTCCTATAGGAGTCTTCTGCTTATTCCCCCAAATAGCCAGTGCCTCCTCTTTTGCCCCACACAACTAACTGGCATTTATCTTGTACATATTTTGTCTTTCTTAATCTCAATACATGTCACTCTCTCCCTAGAATGTAAAAGCTTTTTTCATTGCTGTCTCTGTATTTCCAACACTGTGTTTTACATCTAGTAGATGTTTAATAAATGCTTCTTGAGTGATCAACCCTTTTAGGCAACAGTCAAGTGGAGGTCTAAATGAACTCAAGTTGTTGTTGAGTTTGTGTGTGTGTGTGTGTGTGTGTGTGTGTGTGTGTGTGTGTAAAACTAATGGGAAATCTCCTTGGGGAGAGCTAAGAATAATGAAATAGAGGGAAGAAGAGGAGGGAGGGAGAAAAAGATAGGGACTAATAGAGACTATCAAGAATGAGCTGAGTGGTGACAATGCATGTGAGAAGAATGTTTGGCTCTGAACCAAAAATATTCTAAAGAAATATATTCTTTGTCTATGTATAGCCTAAATCAGATTGCATGTTGTCTTGGGGAGTGAGGTGGGAAGGGAGGGGGAGAAAAATTTAAAATTCAAAAGCTTATGGAAGTGATTGTTGATAATTCAAAATAAATTAATTTTAAAATTTTTAAAAAAGAACTATATTCCTTCTCTGGCAAATATGACATTTTGTAGTGGCCAAAGCAATGGTTTTGTAGCCAGAGGACTTGGATTGCAACCTGCTCTGCTTTCTACTTGGCTGACCGTGGGCAGGTTGGTTAACCTTTTGGGACCTCTGCCTCTTTCTCTGTAAAAGGGGATTAGACTAAGTGATGTTGCTCTTGGCCTGTGTCACCTTGGGCAATTCACTGGATTGGATTGAATTGAATTAATGTTCTCTGAGTTTCAGTTTCCTCATCCATAAAACGATGGGCTTCCACCTCCTAATTTACGAGTTTTATCTCTCTGCAGAGATCCTGTGATCTTCAACGTGCTTTCAAATTCGAAAACTTCTGATCCTATGAATCTTTTCCTAGCCTTGTGGAGGAACATGCACATAAGAGAAGAGGATCCTTACCAGCAGAGGAGAGGTGCGGCTTGGGTGAATTTTGAACCTCAAGTGATTCCCTGAGCTTGCCAGGAGGCTTTGGATTGGCTAATGTTTCTCTGGATCTTGATTTCTTTTAAGACAAACCAGAGACACAGCCTAGGTTGGGTACTATCAGATTCCCAACCCAGAAGCACAAAACTCCATCGGGAAGAAGGATAAGAAGTATGGGCCCCACTGGAAAGTACCCAGGCCAGGGCTTGGAAGAATGCAGAAATGGTGGGGAGTGGCATGTCCCAATGGAGTTCTGGTTAGTGTGGTGTGGAATGCATCATGGGAGTAGGATTGTAATCTCATAACTCCTACTTCTATAATGTGCCAAGGTTTGCCTAGTGCCATTTGTTTAACAAGTCTGTGAGGTAGATATTAAGAATAGAATTATTCCCACTTTACAGATGAGGAAAGCTGAGGCTCAGAGAGAGTAAATAAGTTATTCAGGGACTCAGAACTCCAAGGATCAGAGCCAGGATTTGAGCCCAGATTTTTAATTCTAGAGCTAGTGCTTTTTTCTTCTGTAATTCCTGGACTAATAAGATTGGGCTGAGGATCAAATGCTTTGATAATACATACAAAACACATGTGTGTATATATACAAATATGTATATATATAATCTATTATTAAGTTGTCTCTGTTTCTTTCTCTGATTATAAACACCTAGAGGATAGGGACTGGATTTTATTCATCTTTCTGTCTTCCCAGTCTAGTCTTAAACACAGATAGGGGGCTTTAAGAAATGTTAATAAAGATGATTGGAATTGGGGGTGGGGAGGAATATGGGGGTGCAGCATAGGTAGGAGAAGGCAGAGATGCAAGATTAAATCCCCGGGCTTCTGTTTTTGGGCATTTCCTGCCTTCAGTGGTCTGGACAGAATGGCAGAAGGGAAGCTTGTTCAATTTGACTTCCCAGACAAGAAGACTGTCTTCCAAACTGCGAAAGGCATAAAACAAATTTGTGACTTCTCCAGTCCTTGGACCCCTGCCCCAAACCATCCACAGCTCAGCTGGGGAAAGGGAGTCCAGGTTACCCTGGACCTCCCATGGCTGCTGGTTCCTGAGCCAGTGTTGTGAATTTTTGAGTGTTGTGACCAGGCTGAACAGAAATGACTTGAAAACTGAGAGCCTGGATGGTGCTTGCTCCAGCTGGGCTAATAACAGTACAATCACACCAGATGCCTTCAATCTGCAGCCACTGTGGCCATTTGTAGCTCCACCACCTCTGCCTTTCAAACACCTGTCCTCACTCGCCCTCTGATTTGGAAGAGAAGCTCCACATTGGGGAAACTTGAATCCAGGCTGGGATGGGCTGCGGTGCTGCTTGGGTGCCAAAGTCTCAGTCCTTGGCAACTGTAGCCTACTTAGGTGTTTCTGTCCATGGCTCTGGGCACTTCCCTTCTGCTCTTAAATTCAGAATAACATCTTTGGTGGCTGAGTTTCAAAGCTAGAGAACCACAGACCAGCAAGACCTTAGACAACTTTTATCCAAGCCCCTCATTTTACCAACTGAGGCCCAGAGAGAGCAGCTGACTTGCCCATGGTCACCTGGGTAATAAATGGCTAGCAAGAATTTGTTTTTTCGTTTACAAGGCTGCAATCCATTTACTGCATTACATCTCCAGGCACCAGTGGAAGTGTGTATGTATGTGTGTGTGTGTGTGTGAGTGTGTGTGTATATATAAGCCTTCCTCAACTCCTCTTAATTTCAGTGGTTTTCCACTTTTAATTATTTCTTATTTATCTTGAATATAGTTTGATTTGTATATATTTACTTGTATTACACTGCAAGATCCTTAAGGGCATGGACTGTCTTTTGCCTTTTTTTGTATCCCCAACACTTAGCACAGTGCCTGGCATATTATAGCCTTTTAATAATTGTTTATTGATTGATTGTGCACATGTGCAGTCATGTGTACATGTGTTGGGACCCTTTCAAAGCTGGGGAATTAGCTTTAGAGTAAGGGTTCTTGACTTTTTTTTTTGTCATGGTCTTCTTTGGCAGTCTGGACCCTTCCTAGAATTATATTTTCTTTTCTTTTCTTTTTTAAAGCATGATTAAAGGAAATGCTAAGTTTTAATTAGAGGTCAGTGAAAATAAAGATGTGATTTTTTTTTTCTTATCCAAGTTTGTGGTCTAGGGTTGGCAGTCCCCAGACCCTAGATTAAGAACCTCTGCTTTAGCAAGATTGTTTCGGTCTATGGTTGAGCTAGACCTTTGTCTCCTTGGAATGGTAATAGAGAGAAGGTGAGAAGGAGCTGTAGCTGGAAGGAAGAGGAAGGGCTTGCTTCAGGGAGCTGGGCTTAAGGGCCTCAGACATGGACTTTTGGCTTGTGATGAGCATAAACTCAGAAATAATAATACTATGAGAGTCAGAGTGAAGTCTTCACAGGGTCCCTTCAACTTTTTGATATTGTCACCCCCATGTTTGGGAAATATTGGTTAGATGCATTCAATTAAGGAATGAGGAATGGAATGGAATGAATAAAGTAATGAATGAAATAGGCTCTGAAACCCATTTATTTCCCTTTAAGATGTAGATGAGATTTGGTCTTTTTTAACATTAAAAAAAATTTATTGAGGGTTTTTTTTGTTTGTTTACAAACATTTATAGATTACTCCTTTCTGTTGAAAAGTCTCCTGCAAAAAATAAAACGATTAAACAAAAGTAACAATGTAGCAACTTTATCTGAAAGTACCTCTGAAGTACCCCTCCACCTATTTTAATTGTATTTTTAGTTAACAGAAATATGTTTTTTTCTCCCTACCATTCCCTACCTCACTATAAAAAAAAAAAGACGAACACATTTCTCATTCCAAAATGTATAACCAAGCAAAAGAAATTCCCTTGTTGGCTATACAGACATATATGTACATGTACAACACCTACATATATACATATAAGTCCTACCCTGCACCCTAAATCTATCACCTCTCTGTTAGAAGGTGGGTGGTATGTTTCATCATGAGTCCTCTGGAATCTATCTAGTCATTGCATTGGTCAGATCTCTTAAGTCTTGCAAAGTTATTTGTCTTTACAGCGGTGTTGTATACATTGTTCTCCTGGTTCTGCTCAATTCATTCTTCATCAGTTTATAAAAGTCTTCAAAATTGTATCTTTTTATAATATTGATGTTATGATATAAATTGTTCTCCAATTCTGCCCCCTTCATTCTGTCTCAGTTCATATAGGTCTTCCCATGCCTCTTTGAATCCATCTATTTCCTCACTTCTTATAGCACAAAACTATTCTATCACATTCATAGACCACAACTTATTCAGCCGTTCCTGAATTGGTAGGCATCCCTTTAGTTTTCACTTTTTTTTTTGTCATCACAACAGAACTGCTATAAATATTTCTTTACATATAGGGCCTTGTCCTCTTTCTGCAATCTCTTTTAGGTATAGGCCTAGCTGTGGTTTAGCTGGGCCAAAGGGCATACGTTGTTTAGTAAAATTGTGTACATAATCCCAAATTACTTTCCAAAATGGTTGTACTCATTGACAGGTCTACCTGTAATGTACTGATAGGTGTGTTTTTCTATACCCCCTCTAACATTATCATTTTCTTTCTTTCTTTCTTTTTTACCAATTTTGCCATTCTGATGGGTATTAGGTAGAATTTCAGAACTGCTTCAATTTGTTTTTTCTCTAATTAGTAGAGAGTTAGAGCATTTTTTTTTTACCATTTGTCTATAGATAACCTAGGTTTCTTCTCTTGAGAATCACCTATTTATATCATTGCACCATTTATCAATTGGAGAATAGGTCTTATTCTTATAAATTTGAATCAGTTCCTTATATATCTAGGAGACAGGATCTTTATCAGAAAAAGTTGCTACAAAGATTTTCTCCCCAATTAATTGTTTGCCTTTTAATGTTAGCTTTCATGGATTTGTTTATACAAAACCTTTTTAACTTTATGTAATAAAAAGTATACACCTTCTCTACCCCTTGTTTGGTCATGAATTTTTCTTCTGTCCATAGATCTGAAGAGTAATTTTTTCCATGTTTCTCTAATTTGTTTATTATGTGACCTTTCATATATAGGTCACATATCCATTTTGAACTTATCTTGGTAAAAGGTGGGAAGTGCTGGTCTAAATTTAATTTCTTTCGTATTGTTATCTAATTTTTCAAGTACTATTTGTCAGTGATTCCTTATCCCAGTAGCTGAAGTCTTTGTGTTTAACAAATATGAGAGTATTAAATGCTTTTGCTTTTGTATGTTGTGTACCTAATCTGTTCTAATGATTTATCTATTTTTTAACCAGTACCAAATTATTTTGAGAATTACTGCTTTGTAGTATGTTTTGAAATCTGGCATGACTAGGCCCCTTTCATTCCCACTTTTTTTCATTATTTCCCTTAAGGTTCTTGACCTTTATGCCTCTGTATCGATTTTATTGTTATTTTTTTTCCTGGTTCTATAAAGTAATCCTGTTGTGGTTTAATTGGCATGGCATTGAAAAAATAAATAAGTTTAGATAGTATTGCCTATTATTATTAGTATTAGTATTGTTACTAGTACTATAACATTATTTTTATTATACTGACTTATCCTACCCATGAACAATTAGTATTTTCTCAATTATTTAGGTCCGCCTTTATTTCTGTAAATGGTGGTTTGTGGTTATATTTATATAGTTCTAGTATATATCATGGTAAATAGACTCCAAAGTATTATATATATTTATAGATATTTTAAATGCAATTTCTCTTTTAATATCTTCCTGCTGGTTTTTATAGACATGTAGAAATATAAAAAAATTTATATGGATTTGTTTTGTATCCATAGGTTTGCTAAAGATATTAATCGTTCAATTAATTTTTTAGTTGGCTCTTTGGGGTTCTTTGAAGCACACCATCATGTTACCTACAAAAATGTGAGTTTTGTTTCTTCTTTGCCTATGCTTATTCCCTCAATTTCTTTTCCTTATATTGTTACTGTAGCTAGCATTTCTAGTATTATGTCAGGTGGAAGTGGTAGCAATGGTCATCCTGGTTTCCTCCTTGATTTTAATGGAAGAGATTCTAGTTTATCTCTGACCCATATAATGGTAGCTTTTGGTGTGATATTTGGTTTTTACCCCAGCCTCCCCTAGTCCAAATGCTTCATCCTGGTATTCCAGGCTTTCAACTCCCCCTTCTAGCCTTATCTCCTACTGTCTCTCTGACAGTCTCTGTCTCACTCTTGCCTTTACACCTTTGCATGTGGTACTTTTCCCTCTTCCCCCAGATTCCCCCTCCCTTTTGCTTCCTATGTACAAGTCTTAGCCAGATCCCACTTTCTGCAAGTAGCATTGCCTAATTGCTCCAGCTCGCGCTACTTTGCGTTTTTTCCAACTTCCTCTAGCACTTCATATATGTACTTGGACTTTTGTTGCTGGCTGATATGCAGTGGGAGACTGGCCCTCTTCATTAGACTGTGGGCTGGTTCCTCCATGCTAGGCTCATCCCTAGATCCAACATGGAGCTGGGAGACATGTAGCAAAGAAGCCCTGAATGCAGGATTACTCAACAGTGTGATGGATGAGTGGTATCAGAACTTCAATGGCCAAGGCTCTAAGTCTCTGTGTGTATCTATTTAGAAACAAGGTAATAATAATGACAATAGCTCACATAATATAGTGGACAGGACCAGTCAGTCTTTGTCTTCTGTGGCATGCTGAATGTAATCCATCACATACACTCTTCCATTGATAGACACTTGCATATTTGCACAAAGCACATTCATATACGTTGGCATACTAATACAAACTCTTATTAAGCTCACTCATTGGCACATTCACACACTGCCACACTCACCCTGGGACACAGTTACTTTTTCATGCTCACACAGAGGGCACTCCCACCCAGTGATACATTTGCACACTGACATACCCATCTGCTGACATTTATGCAGGGTCACTTGCACGCTGTCCTGCTCACACATACTGCCACACTCAAACCCTAGGGAATTTGTGTGCTGGCATACTTTCATGCATTTGTGTACTTGCACACTAGGACATTTGTGCAATGGTGCATTCATACTGGATCACTCATACTTTGGCATGCTGGTACAATGCATTCTTACCCACACTGGTACATTCATACACTGGCAAACTCATAAACACTGGCCCATTTATATATATGCTGACATACTGGCCAACTAGGCGAACATTGGGTAGAGCACTGTGCCTGGAGTCAGGATGACCTGAGTTCAAATCTAGCCTCAGATACTAAATTACTAGCTCCCTTGGGTAAGTGACTTAGCCTTGACTTACCCTCTGTCTGCCTCAGTTTCCTCAACTGGAAAAGGATGATAGCAATATCACTTACCTCAATGATTTGTTGTGAGGATCAAGTGAGATAATATTTGTAAAGTGCTTAGCATAATGCTTGGCACATAGTAGGTGCTATAGAATGCCTATTCCCTTCTCCTTCCTACAACATAGGCTAACACACTAGCACACATACCAACTCACTCACACATTGGTACATTTCTATACTCACTCACTGATAATCCCCAATGTTGTGTATTGTCTGGGATTACTAACCAGTTTTAATCCATCTCCTAGAACTTGTGGTTTAGTTTCTTTGAGAAAGAAGAAAAAGTGAAGTGTATAATTCATTTTTTAAAAAATGAAAAATCATTTGTATTTCCCCTGTTGTACCTGAAAAGGGCTTTACAAAGGTAAGATGAAACAACAGCAACAATTCCAGAACCCCAGCTACTTCATTGAATCACTTAACCAGAACCCTTAGAACACCCCATGTTAAATCCCCACTTCTAAGTAATTTCCACACTAAGTTTAAAAAGAAAGAAAAACAAAGCTAAGTTTCAGCATACACAGGGGCTTGAGCTGAGCTGGGCTGCTGGCATGAATACTCCTCCAGACGCCCGCAGCTTCCCAAGGAGTAGCCTCTGAGTAACCTAACCTGCTATTCTTCCTTCACACAGGCCCCAAACTGCAAGAGGAAGAGAGAGGCTGGCTTCTCCCCTCAGAAGCTAGGAGAGTTTGGGGGGTTAGGGTGAGGCACAGCTGTCTGGTGGAAAGAGTCCCTGGACAGCTCCTTTCTCCTTGTTCCTCAATTTCCTCCTCTATGAAGAGAAGATGCATTTAACTTTCTCTGAGGTCCTCTCTAGAGCTAAATTGTATGGTTGAGGATTGAGAGGAAGTAGTGTTGACCCCTCAAGTTGAGCTGAAGAGAATGCCCAGTTTAGATCAGGCACCTTGCCCTTCAGACTCGTTTTCCAACATTCTCAAGTCCCAGACACACTCATGAAAACTTTCCTAGATGCACTGGGGAGGGACCCATCTGCACTCTTCACCCCCAACCACATTATAACTTTTTACCTCATGTAGCTGTTCTTCCTCTTTTTCTTCCTCTTCTTCCCTCCAGTGGGGTCCCAAACTCACCCCTTCTTCTTTTTCACTGTCCCTCCCCGCCCAGGTCAAACACTGCTCAGCAGGAGTGATAGAATCCAGGACATCTGGAAGAGTGGGCAAAATCCTGGCTCTGGAGTTGGAGAACCTGAGGAATAAGTCTGCCTCTGATGCTCACGACCCTTGGGACCACTGCCCGTCCCATAATTGGTTTGGGCTTATGTTTCTTCTTCTGCAAATTGGGGGAGCCATTGGCTTCTGGGATTCCCCCCTTCCGCTAGATCTGGGATGCATCCCTGTGCCTCCATATGTTAAAGTTTCACAGTGTCCTGGTTGAGTTCCCATTGGGTGCAGCCTTCATATATGTTATTCCCCTGATAGCTCCTTTATCTTCCTTGATATAGTGCAAGCTTCATGAGGACAAGAATTGTTTTGTGCGCGTGCGCGCACATGTGTGTGTGTGTGTGTGTGTGTGTGTGTGTACGTGTGTGTGTGTGTGTCCACAGTGCCTAGAAGAGTGCTTGGCATATAGTAATTGCTTAATTAACACTTGATAACTGGTGGATTGGTTCTTTCCTTTCCAGTTATGAAGGGAGATAATACAGAGAAGGGTCCCTAAGACTTGGCTCAGTTGCCGTAATCAGAAAGAAGGAAGATGGGAGGAGGAAAGGAGAAGTCAGCTTCCTGGGCTTTGCAAGACTGAGGTTTACTTCCTCTGGGGGAATTAGGCTTTGTCTCTAAGTACCCTGGGGAGAGCCCTTTTAGGGAACTTTGTGTGGAAGGAACTGGGGCCTCTTAACTCATCTAAGGGTTAAGGATGGCGAAGGGGGTTGCCATAAAGCACCACTTCCAGAGTGCCCTGAGAGCTGGCCCAGAGTTCAGTAATTGACAGGTGGGGAGGCAAAGGCAGGCCAACTGCAGAGATAATTGATGTTTTCAGCCTTCCAGGTTCTGCTCCTCCTTAACCTGCCTCGGGGCCCAGGCTGGGTGGGGCCTGGGTCAGTAGGAACCTGTCAAGCAGGTTTGGAGGGTGTGATTACACCATTAAGGCCCAACATATGGAGAGGGTTAGGGACAGGAGGTTGTCCAGGGCTTGTCTCAAGCTTCCTGCACATACACCTTTCATGTAACTGTTCTATTGAGCTGGAGCTGGCTGGGCCCAGACTGGCAGCTGACATGCTGGGCGACCCCTTACCCCGTGAGTGTTCCTACCTTTCCCAGATGGGTCTTCCTAGCTAAAAGAGGCCAAGGCCTATATGCCTTTTCTCCCTGGCAGGAGGTCCCTGAATCCTGTGCCCTCCAGTGGATTCCTTCCTTGGCTTTGATTCTTTGATGTTACATGATGGGCAAGAGACTTGGGACACTCCCATGCCCACCCCTATCTCCTGGAGGCTAGTGGGACCCATGCTGATTTCCTGGCCTATACCAACTGGCTGTGTCAGGGGTAGGGGTTGTCCTGAAAGTAGACAGAAAAGTGAAAGAAACGGTGTTTGGGGTAAGCTGGGGAAGAGAGCCAGAGAGATCCCTAGCTTGTACCGTGTTTCCCTTCTGGGCTACATTTTTTCTTTTTTAAAGAACAGAATTTTTCAAGCTCAGGCCAGGCCCAGAAAACCAGAAGACCTGCCTGAACTCTCCAGCTTTGGGTAAAGCAACAGGAATGATTCACTGTCTGGTTTGCACACCATTCTTCACTGGAAGCTGGGCTGCCTAATTAGTGGCTCACTCGTCATGGGGTTTCCTTTCCCCACCTTCATTCATTGTTCCCTCCCTGGGGGCCCTGTTCTCCTCCCCAAAACCTTCTCCAGCCTCTCCAGATTCTGGGGGTGGGGGTGCAGGGTGGAGAGGGGCTGGAAACACAAACAGCCACAACTTCCGTGTTTGGCTTCCTGCTTCGCTTTCAGGTTTCCTGGAGAGCCCCGAGGTCTTTTCCCCGGTGAGGAGGTAATGGCCTGGTGCCTACTTGGGGAAGTGTTTCTCAAGGAAGAAGGAGCTTTGACCAGTGAGTGTGGATGTTTGGGACATTAGTTAAACCAATGCATCTGCATCTAGGACCTAGGACTCTCCTTGGCAGAGGTGTAATTAGTGAATGGATGACAACTGAACTCTTGGTGTCTAATTGAGGTTAAGGTGAAGAACACTGATCTCATCTGCCATCTCCAGTAGGAGGGTACCGACCCCATCCCAAGGTGTTAGGACAGAACACATTCTCTTTTCCAGTCCCTCCAGGACAGTGTAAATCCCATCTGCCACACCCATGGCAGTTCATTAACATGGTCACATTGTATTGCAGGTCTAATGAAAGCTGAATAATAACAATAACAATAATAACAACGAAGATGATAATAAGAACAATAAGAGAATAATTAATAAGAAAAATAACATTTAAATAACAGTTTGCAAAGCTCTTTCCTCACAAAAACCCAGTGAGGAAAATAGTGAAAGTGTCATTAAACTATCTGAACCTCAGTTTTCTTGTTTGTAAAATTGGGATAAGTGCCCTGCCCACCACACTCATTGAATGTAGAACTGAAATGGACCTTTGAGATCATCTAATACAATCTTTTCTTTTCTTTTCTCTTCTCTTCTTTTCTTTTCTTTTCTTTTCTTTTCTTTTCTTTTCTTTTCTTTTCTTTTCTTTTCTTTTCTTTTCTTTTCTTTTCTTTTCTTCTTTCTCTTCTTTTCTCTTCTTTTCTCTTCTTTTCTTTTCTTTTCTTTTCTTTTCTCCTTCCTTCCTTCCTTCCTTCCTTCCTTCCTTCCTTCCTTCCTTCCTTCCTTTTCTTCTCTTTCTTCCTTCCTTCCTTCCTTCCTTTCTTTCTTTCTTTCTTTCTTTCTTTCTTTCTTTCTTTCTTTCTTTCTTTCTTTCTTTCTTTCTTTCTTCCTTCCTTCCTTCCTTCCTTCCTTTTTTCTTTCTCTTTCTTTCTTCCTTCCTTCCTTCCTTCCTTTTTTCTTTCTCTTTCTTTCTTCCTTCCTTCCTTCCTTCCTTCCTTCCTTCCTTCCTTCCTTCCTTCCTTCCTTCCTCTTTCTTTCTTTCTTTCTTTCTTTCTTTCTTTCTTTCTTTCTTTCTTTCTTTCTTTCTTTCTTCCTTCCTTCCTTCCTTCCTTCCTTTTTTCTTTCTCTTCCTTCCTTCCTTCCTTCCTTCCTTCCTTCCTTCCTTCCTTCCTTCCTTCCTTCCTTCCTTCCTTCCTTCCTTCTTCCTTCTTTCTTTCTTTCTTTCTTTCTTTCTTTCTTTCTTTCTTTCTTCCTTCCTCCTTCCTTCCTTCCTTTTTTCTTTCTCTTTCTTCTTCCTTCCTTCCTTCCTCCTTCCTTTCTTTCTTTCTTCCTTCTTTCTTTCTTCCTTCCTTTCTTTCTTTCTTCTTTCTTTCTTTCTTTCTTTCTTCTTTCTTTCTTTCTTTCTTTCTTTCCTTTTTTCTTTCTTTCTTTCTTTCTTTCTTTCTTTCTTTCTTTCTTTCTTTCAAAATTAAGCTCCAGAGAAGGGAAGTATGTTGCCTAAGGTCATTCAGATAGTAAAATGGCAGTCAGTTCTTAAACCTGGGTCTTTTGAACCTGAATCCATGTTTTTTGTTTGTTTGTTTTTTCTTTTCTGCTGTGCTGTACTGCTTTCCAAATGAACGTTAGACATCTCTATTCTCTATCTACCCCCTACCTCCCGATGCTATTAGCTTTAATTGCTAAAGATGAACATCACGTGGTAAAATAAAGGTGACATCAAGAAGAGCAGATTTCTGGGTCATAGGATCATAGACTTAGCACTGAAAGGGGCCTATTTAGTTTAACTCCCTTATTTGCAGATCAGAAAACTGAGGACCAGATAAGTTAAGTGGCTTCCAGTTCACCCAGATAATAATTAGCAAGGCTTAAATTTGAACCCAGGTCCTGTGACTCTATATCCACTGCTTTTCAGACTTCCCGGTGATCAATCCCTTGGGCATCAGGATTAGGCTACGGGCTGGTGCGGGTAGCGCCTCACAATCAGGGTGAGGGAGAGAGTCTGTGGAGCAGCTTTCAAATGTGAGAGCAAGGGGGCAGACTGGTAGGGGAGCTGCTCAGAGATAGATACAAGGCAGGCTTGCAGATTAGTCAGAAGGAGATGCGGCCTCCACTCCAGAGAGCTAATTAATCATGCACAAAAGCTCATCAAGGAGTGGTCCAGTGATGAGAGCAGACTGAAACAAGGTTACCTTGAAGGTTAAAGACACAGGACTTAAAAATACCCCTAAATTTCCAGTGAATTCCACGCGTTTGTATCCTAACAACATAAGTTCACCTAAAGGAAGGATGAGCTGAGCCCTGATGGCTCAGGCCCTCTCTTTCAAGTTTCTTGCTTCTGTGGGAGAAAGAAGGCTCACCTGGGACATGAAGGATTGATAGAATTATGCCCCCTCACTTCCCTGCCCTGTTTAACCCTGCCCTTTGGGGGTTAAAATTCAGTGATAACATTTTTAAGCTTTGTCTTTCCCTTTCTTTTGCCTACAATCCCATTTCATGGACAGAGAAGCCCTAAAACCAGCAGCACAAGAGTTGAGAGGGAAACATGACTTGGGAAGAAGAGCGACATGGTCCTTGGGCAGAGACTGAAGCAGGAGGGGCAACTAGGATGGGACAGTTGGCATGCTGGTCCTCCTTTCATGAATCATTCCCTGGGACATGATTGGGTTTTAGAGCTGGAAGCAACCTTTCATTTCATACATTCCGTCTTCATTTTACAAACATAATGGGAGAAGAATTAATGAGGACTCGGTCCTTAATAGATTCCTGGGTTTCTCCTTCCTGGTGAGCTATTCAGAGGATGCACAATCTTTCCTGGGTGGTTCCAGCCCAACATAGGAAGGCTTAGGGAGTAATTTTCTGGTCATGAATGACTGGAGGATGGGATGTTGTGGTGAGGAGGAGATTTCTAGTTGGCTTCAGAGCCTATCAGATTAATGATAGAGCTGGAACGGAGTTTGAATGCAAAAAGATCAATATTCTCCTCCCTTGGATGTTTTTTTTAAAAAAATGCTTCTGTCTTCCCTGTTTATGAGTAAGGAACATTTCTGTGCTTTACTAGGTAGGAAGAAAACAGGCTACCTTATCTTCCACATGGTTGCCATGTGTTCCTGAGTGCATGATAGCTTCATCTTTTATGTTTTTTCTTCCTAGAGCTTAGGTGAAAAAGTATCTGGAGACAAAATAGACCAAAAGAGGCCAAGTTAGGACATTCTGGGCTTTGAAGAGCTATCAGAAGTCCCCTCAGGTACCAGCATGTGCAATAATAACTGAGCCTAGTGGAGCTAGTCTTGAGGAGTGACCCACTTGACTGCACTGAGCAGTGGACTGAACTGTTGGCCAAGACACCAAGATCTACAAGAAGCTAGCCCAACTAAGTAACTTCTTTGTGAAATGACAATATCCCCCCCAGAAGTTAACTTGGAGTGGACTTGTGGAGGGAAAAAAAGACTCTCAGGGCAGGCCAGGAGTAGCCTCAAGCTATCATCTGGCTCCACTTCTTCCCTGCTTGTGTTTCTGGCTTCCATGGACAGCCTGGTGACTGACCTGAGTGGATGAGCCCCAGACACAGCATCCAGTTTGACCTGGGAAACAGCCAAGGCAGACATGACTCACCTACAGAAGAATAAGTGAAGAGATCACCAGTGAGCCAGAGGCTTCCAATGACTGGACACCTCCTCCCAGTCTCCTCAGCATCAGGGACTTTGGCTGCCAATCCTGGCCCATGTCTAAGCAGCTGACCCCTCCCAGCCATACCTCCCCAACCAACCCCACCCTCTTGGGCTTTAGGGCATTAGGGAAGTTTCTCCAGGCTGGGGAATGGTGTGAGCATGGGGGGGACCTTTACCCACCTAGGTTCCACCAGCACCCACTAAGGGCCCTGCTGACACTCAAACTGCTTTAAGTATACCATTGACCATCTGCCTCTGGTCCCCTCCACCCACCCCTGACCTCCCCACAGGACTCTGGATTTGTCCTGGCTATTCCAGCTGCCCATGTATTTAAAAAACAAGTCCTACACAGGCAAAAGTGTGCTTCAAGTTTGCCTCACTCTCCCCAAGGAATGTGTGTGTGTGTGTGTGTGTTGTGTGTGTGTGTGTGTGTATGTGTGTGTGTGTGTGTGTGTAAGGGAGAGAGCATGTCCCATTTTGAAGAGGGAAGCTTCTCTTCCATTGAATATTGAGTACCTTTTTTTTTTTTTCAGAAGAGGGTGCCCCTACTAGTTTGGGAGGAAGCTTTTGTACTTCTACCCTTGCTATATCTTCTTAGTAAATATCTCTTTATGAAAGCTAATTTATATCAACTGCTTAATTGACACTAGGGAAAGGAGAGCACATCTGATAGGAGATTATGAGTGATGGTGTTAGAATACTGCTGCTTCTCAGGGTTACCTGATGATAGAACCCTAAGGGAAGAAGCAGTCATTGACCTTTGGAGACCCAGCCTGCCAGTAGAATAGGAGTTGGGAAGGTGGCCCAGAGAAGGTTTTACACAAAGATGGGAAGCTCCCACAGGTGGTTAAGAGTCGCAGCCAGGATTTGTAGTCAACTTTTGGGACTCTCAATCCAGTGCTCATTCCACCATGCTGTCTTAATTTCCTGTTAACCATCTTTATTTTGTTCTCAGTCTGAGTATAATTTTCTATGGTAGAAGAAAGATAAAAATTCACTAGTTTTGTCCTATTTCCATCATCTGTCACCATCTTCCCATTCACACCAGGCAAGGGTACTATCCCTTCCTTGATCTTACTCTTTCCTCAACATAGCTAAGGTGAAACAAAACAGATGAGTAACCAGCAATCCTGCTTTTTGTTTCATCTGGCATTGTTAAAAGCCTCAGCTCAGTTCACAATGGACCTTGTCACTTTTATATACATCCATCCCTTATGTAGGTCCTTTAAAAATCTGAGCTTTTCTATGAGTCTCATCATTTATTGGAGGGTGTCTCTTGGGTTGGGTTCATACATCCCTAACCTGACCCAGGCCTCAGAGATATGTGGTTCACTGTGTATCATAGAGCCTTGGATTTGAAAAGCCTTCCCACAAGCCATTCTTACAAAGAGTAAATCATGGTGGAAGGGAAACAATAATTTATTATGTACCTACTATGTGTCAGTCATTGTGCTAGGTGCTTTACAACTATTTGAACCTTATAACAGCCTTGTGAGGTACTGTACTCTGGTCCCTATTTTATGGAAATCAAGGTAGACAGAAGTTAAGTGACTTGTTCAGGATCACACAGCTAGTAAGTATCTGAGGCTGGATTTGAACTCAGGTCTTCCTGACTCCAGGCCCAGTTCTTCATCCAATGCAGCACCTAGCTAGCCCTGAAAGACCATCATTTTGATTTGGGGTCAGTTCCTATAGAAAACTCATCAGGAGAGTCATAAAACATAAAGCCAAGTACCAGAGGAAGAGAGCTGGGAGGCTACAAAGCCCTCCCCTTAGAGACCTTACAGTCTAGTTGGAAGATAAAAGTCTATTTCCTATCTCTGGCAAGAGTAGTTCAACTCTAGCCTCATTAAAGTAACCAAACCCCCAATGTACAAAGGCAAGCATTAATACTTTTGCTCAAGAAACTATAGGGTTTTCCTACTGATTGTGACCCTGGGAAAATTCACTCCACTTTCTGGGCCTCAGTCATTCCATCTGTAAAATGGATTTAATAATCTTCAAGGTCTCCTTCAGCTCTAATGATTCCTTCATTTATTTAAGTACATGTATTGCATAAACATTTGTAAATCACCTACTATGTGCTAGTTGCTGGGGAGGTAGCTGTCTATGAGATGCTTTGAATGTGATTTAAAACAATAACTTGATGACAATACTAGTGCAGTGATGCTGCACATTAAGGCAGTTGGCTTTCATTCATGAAGGCTTCACAGAGTAGACAAATTTTCATTTTGGTTTTAAAGAAGGTAATGGGTGTGGATTGGTGGAAAGAAGGAGGAAAGCATTCTGTATAGAAGCATGTGATCTGGTGCAGTGGTGGGAAGCAGTGAAGCTTTTATGGGAATGGAAAGCCAATTAGTTGATTGATTTGGAGCAAAGCAACCATGCTATGGGCAGGGATGGGGAGGGAGGAGTGGGAAATGCTTCTGGATAGAATGGAGGGCATTGAATGGCAGATAAAAGAATTTGGACTCATTATAGAACCACAGATCATTTCAGCTGAGAGGCATCCTAGAGATCATAATTGTACCCCTCATTCTACAAACAAGGAAATTGAGGCCTACAGGAGACTTGCCCAGTGTCACGGGTAATAGGAAACCCTTTGTGGTATCTTGTGGAGAAGGGTTGATAATTGCCTTTGGATTCTGGAAGGGTAGGTCTCTTTAAGGAAGTAGTGACTCAATCCTTCTCCATCTTGCCAGCAGCCAGGGGCAGAGGAAACACCCTATACAGCAGTGAGAGATTTCAGGAAGATAGATGGGAGATAAACCCTCCCTCCCGAGAGGTTTGAGGATGCACAAGAACAATTTTTGACTTGGATGTGCTTGTACACTCATTCTCAGAGGCCAGGACTCTACTGGATGATGTGGGTGGTCCACTGGGTTCTAGAGTCCGCAAAATGTTTTCCTCTCTACAGGTCAAATGACTGGTTATTTTTAGCACTGTCATGACATCACTGATCTTTGAGGCTCCTGCCCCATTGCATGGCTGAATGGAAGCAGCCTTGACCCTCTCCTCCTTGCTCTATGCTTCCCTCTTCTATTCCCAGTCTCCTGAAAGAGAACTTTTCCCAATGTATGCTGGAACTATGATGCCCCGTTCTCATTTTGTAAAAAGGCATGCATTGAGATGAATGATTGGAAGATATCAGGACAGAAGGTTAAACAAATGGGTGTTCTAAAGTTCATGTATTCTCCTTCAATAGAAGATATTGAGTTGGCCACAGAACCAGCAAGGCCTAGATTGAAGTCTCACCTCTGACCCATATTAGCTATGGAACTCTGAGCATGTCACTAAGCCTTTTCATTCTCTAGACAGTTTTTTTTTTAAATTAAGTTTCAGAGAAGGTACTCTCCTTCATTGATAAAGGGAGTTCCTTACAGAAATGAAATCAAAGGTCTGTCTAGTTCCTATGCCTGAAATGATTCATTTATCCCACCTTACTGCCCATTTATCCAAGACATGAGAATTCTTGCTTGTAGAGTTTGCTCATACAATCTGAGGTAGCATCCTTAGTTCATGATCAGAGTAAAACCTCAACCTCTACTTTATAATTTAGATTTTACAAATGAAAACAGCCTCCTAAGTTTGATATCTGCCCAATGTTGGCCCTGACAGTTCAGTAAGTGAAGGACTATGTGAGTGTAATGGGAGACAGACAATGTTTGCCAATGAAGCTGGGAGGGATTCTTTCACTTCTTGGACCTCTAGAAACTCTCATTCTACCTAATATGTAGGCTGTGGCTCTTGGTAGTGATGTGAACTTTCCTTCCTTCGTTCCTTCCTTCCTTCCTTCCTTCCTTCCTTCCTTCCTTCCTTCCTTCCTTCCTTCCTCCTCTCTCTCTCTCTCTCTCTCTCTCTCTCTCTCTCTCTCTCTCTCTCTCTCTCTCACTCTCTTTCTCTCTCTCTCCCCCCCTTCCCCCCCCCCGTCTCTCTCTCTGTATAAAGTGGGGACAGGAGCAGGTGAAGGATGGCGTCAGCACTGGGAGCTGTCCTGTCACGGGATGCTCTGATTGGTCAACTTCTTTAGTATCTCCAGTATTTTCAGCACAGGTGACTTGAATCCAAACAGCATTACTTGAAGGAGCTAGAGATGATCAATCTGGGAGAAGAGATAATTTAGAGAAGGATGTGATCTCTGTCTTTGAGTGTGGGAGAGCTGTCATGCAGAAGAATTAGATCTTTTCTGGTTGGTCCCAGCTGACAGAACCAAGAGTAAGGGGTGGAAGTCACATCTCTGTAGGTTTTGACCTGTTGTCAGGAAAATCTTCCAAACTAACAACAAACACAAATGAAACAGGATTCCTAAGAAGGCAATATTGATAATCCATTTCTATGACTACCACCACCACCACCACCACCACTACCAGCAACAACAGCGATAGCAAAAAGATGAAAACAAGACACCAATAGCATGAGCGTCATTATAGATTGAACTGTTGTTTCCAATTCTTCTACTTTACGTATCCACAAAAACAATTTGGGACAACATTTTCAATAGCTACCACCATCCCAACTATTCATAATCTCCAAGGTGTGTGAACCAAAAACTTTTGAAGTATAGAGACCCAATGGAAAACATCAAACTCAGGTAGGAATAGAAGGTACTCCCATTTATCCTTTTTTTTTAAAGTCAATTGGGGTTAAGTGACTTGCCCAGGGTCACACAGCTAGTAGGTGTCAAGTGTTTGGTCTGAGACTGGATTTGAACTCGGGTCCTCCTGACTCCAGGGCTGGTGCTCTATCCACTGCGCCACCTAGCTGCCCCTCCCCTTATCCTTTTGCTACTAGAGCTGTACCAAGGATGATTTCATCAAGTCTGTAGAGGATGAGTCTACATCCCAATATGATGATTTAATTACAAAAAAAACCCAGCTATTTTATCCACATTAGTCCATAAATCGTTAAACATAAAATAACAGCAGTGGGATAGTGACTTGTTCCAGAGTCATTTCTATTTGCACTACACCAAATAAGATGAGAATTTTTTCTATAATAATAATGATAAAAACCACTCATATATGTGAATTAATCTATACATGTGAATATACACATAATACATATACAAGATGTTTTTTACTATACTTACTATATATTTACTATACCTCCTATAACATGTATATATATATATATATATTTGTGTGTGTGTGTGTATATATATATGTGTATATATGTGTGTGTATATATATATATATATACATATATATATATATACATATATGTATATATATATGCGTATTAACATATATGTCACTTTAAATTTTCCAAAGCACTTTTCTTTCAATAACCCTATGAGGTAGGTAGCACAAATATTATACCCATTTTACACATGAGAGATAACAACTGAGAGGTTGAGTAACTTGTTTGTGGTCACACAGCTAGATGATGTCTGAGGCAGGTCAAAACTAGGTCTCCTGACTCTGGGTCCAACATTCTTTCTAACTGAGCTTCCTACCATTCTAGGTCTTCAAGCAGATGCTGAATAACCAAATGAATTACCAAGGACAAGAAATTCCTAGTTGTAAATAGGATGGGGCAATCTGTGCTTTCCCCTAACCGCTGACTTTTGAAATAATGATTTTAAAAGATTGTACAATTTTAAAATGTATATGGCATTGATTCAAGGTCCTTTCCCTTTTTGCCCTCTTCTGGATATTCCAGATTATTTAACTTGTTTGAGTCTTATTTAATTATTTGTAACATAAAGGCATCAGGCCTGATGGATATCTGTGCTCTGTATAAGCTCTAATAATATTCAATAATAATGAGGTTTCTTTCTGAGGTGATACCATTTGCTTCCATCTAGAGAGACCCTATGTCTGACAAGAGGAAATCATCATACTTAGATGTTCCTAGGGTCATGGGTTGAGATCTGGAAGAGATCTCAGAGATTATCTAACCCCATTTCTTCATTTTAGGTGAGGAAATCTGAGCTTCAGAGAGGTTGAATGTCTTGTGGAAGGTCACGCAGGTAATAATTAGCAGACACAGGCCATGAATCTGAGTCTCTGACTCCCTCGACACCTTGCCTCCTGACATCCTTCTGCATGTCCACCATATTCCAAGTCTAGGCTGAGAGGAACCTTCTCTTGCACTTGAGCCTCTTGCCAGCTAAATGGGACATGAAGCCGTGTCAGTCCTAGTTAGAGACACCAAGGTTGTATGGGCCCTCTGAGGTCCTCTACTTCAATCTCTACTGGAGCAGAAATCCCCTCTCCAACATCTCAGACCAATGGTCATCCAGTTTCTACTGGAAGGTCTCTGATAAAGGGGAACCCCTAGCATACCCAATTTGCTTTTGAATTGCTGGTATTGGAGGGGAGAGTGGTTAAGAATTTTCCTTATATTGAGTAGATATCTGTTTCTCTAAAACTTCCACCCCTTATGACTAGTTCTATCTTCTATGGCCTAGCAAAATTTGTCTAATGCCTCCTTGGCAACAAAGAACTTTAAATAGTTGAAAATAGTCATCATGTCCCAGTCTAAAAGCCCCCAATTTCTTCAACTGAAAGTGCTTTATAGCATCAGAGAATCATAGAAAATGCCAGACCCTTAGAGATCCTCTAGTTCATGTTCTCCTCTCTCCCCACCCCTGCCACCACCCTGTCCCATTTTACAAAAGAAGAATGACGAGAGACATAGAGGAAAGTGAGAAGAGGGGAGTGAGTCATCCAAAGTCACAAAAGGAGTTAGGGTCAGAGCCCAGGTTTCCCAGCCCAGAGCTCTATGTTTTTTCTCTATTGCACATTCTCTCTGGGCATGTTCATCTGGGGCAGGGGGCAGGCACTTAGGCAGGGTGGCTGGCAAGAAGTTGGCAGGGATCCTGGCTTCAACTGAGCAAATACTAGTGCATGTGATGGGTACTGGACTTCAAAGTGGGACAGGCCATTCCCTTCCCAGGTGTGGATCACGTCACTCAAGAGCTGTCCTGTGTTCCTGGGTGAGGTGGGAGAGTGCTCTCAGAGCCCATTGGCTGGGTTGTGTAACCTTGGACCTAGAACAGGGACAAGAGAATTCTTGGAAATTTGAGGATGGTGTGCTTTGCAGCTGATGCCTTTGTCCCCTGGGGTCGTCTCTGCTCTGAGCCATGCCCTAGTCCCAGGGACACTCTGCAAACTATTAGACACAAGGAAATGTCTCCTTTGGAAGTGCTATCCCTGGTGCCAGCCTGCTGGAAGTGTTAGAAGTCACTTTGGCAAGGTTTGGTGGGGGGGGGACGGACTTTGAATTTCAAGAAGAATAGCAACAAAAATAGTAATCAAGAAAGAGAGAGACAGAGGTAAAGACAAAGACAGTCAGAGGGGATAAAAGCAGGGGGTGGAGACATGGGAATCCTTGGGGAATGGGGGTGTGGGCAGCGAGGGTTCAAGACAATCTCTGGTGAACGATGGAGGCTGGAAAATATGGAGGAAAGACCATAAGTGGAAGTTCTGGCCTCTCTCGCTTGCATAGAAAATCTGAGGGAATGTCAGAGATGGAAGAAAAAGTAGCAATCATCTAGTCCTCTTTTTAATTCAGCCCTTCATTTGATCTGTGGTCTCATTAATTTTCTTTCCAAAGGTACAGTGCAAGACCCCCATGCCTGCTTGTTATTGAATCATTTTTCAGTCATGTCTGACTCTTTGTGACCCCATTGGGGGTTTTCTTGGCAAAGCTAGTAGAGTGGTTTGCCATTTCCTTCTCCAGCTCCTTTTACAGAAGAGGAAACTGAGGCAAACAGAGTTAAATGTCTTGCCCAGGGTCACACAGCTAGTAAGTGTCTAAGGCCAGATTGGAATTCAGGAAGATGCGTCTTCCTGACTACAGGCCTGGCAATCTAGCCATTGCATTACCTTACACTGACCATTTCTTTCTGTCAAGCTCCCACAAAGTGTCCATCCAGTGCCTGGCACCTTGGAGACCTTCCTTCAGTCCTTTCCATTTTTCATAGATAGCAGAAAAATACTTATGAAGCACTTATTAAGTGCCTACTGTTTGCAAAGCACTGAACTAGGTGCTAGGGACACAAAGACAAAAACAATAACAGTTCCTGCCTTCAAGGAGCTTACATTCTGCCAGAGAATGCTCTTAAGCTGTTGATCTTTTATCTTTTGTTCTCACTATAAGACCAGGCTTCCTCTTTCTCCAGTTATATTTGTCCTTCATAGGACCATAGACTTAGAGAAGGAAAGATGATGGAGACCATCAGGTCCAACCCTCTCATGTTACAGATGAGGGAACTGAGATACAAAGAGATTAAGGGTCTTGCTCAGGGTCACACTGATAGTGTCTGAGGTGGGATTTGAACCCAGGTATCTTGATGCCAGGTTCAGAGCTCTTGCTGTTACACTATGTTGTCTCCTTAGTGATGTCTCATTTTAGTGAGAAGAAAAAGAGCCAGAGAAGTTAAGTGACTTGTATAAGACAACAAGCAACTCTGGGGTAGAGTCAGGACTGGAATCTACCCTCTGATGGGATTCCAGTCCCAGGTTCTTTCTATGACTCCACATTGTTTTTCTTTCTCTTGGCTTGAATTGGTTTCATGTCAATCAAATAGTCTTTGACATTCCTGGGCATAGTCTCCAATGAGATGAGTTTCTACTAACCTACTGGCCCAATTTACAGGCATGGTTATGACTCCTGGAGAGGAAGCAAAAGGATCCCCCCCTATCTCACTATAATCCCTTACTAGGAGGATCCTGGTCATGCCTACTCACTGGAGATCAATAAGATGCTGTACCTTCCAAGAAGCATCATATTGGCTTTCTACCTAATCTTGACCTCAGCCCAGTTTCCTGGAAGGAAGGAACACATATATCTTGATTGGAGAAGAGAAGCATGAGATTCATAGCCGATGAAAAAAGTTTTCCTTTTTATTCTTCCTTTTGGAAGCAATTTTTGAGTGCTATATTTGCTGGCTAGCTCTTCCCATCTAGTGTGAGTTTCTTGTATAGGGAAGGAAGATTTTAAAATGAATTGTTATCTACTGTTTTTTATATCACTTATTTCTAAAAATGTCCCTTCCATTTTCCAAATTAGAGAGCGTTTATTTAAAAAAGAAAGAAGAAAGAAAGAAAAAAAGCAAGCCAGCAAAACTAACTGATCCCTCAACCATCTCTGAAAATATATGTAATGTTCCATACCCATAGTGTCCCATGTCTGCAAGGAAAGGAGAGAGGTACATTCTGCTATTTCATCTTCAGCGATGAGCTTGGTCATTAGAGTTTCACAGAATTTAGTTTGTTTTGTCTGACCTTCCCCGATATCCTGTAATCCCCACTGAATTAACTGCTCTTAGCTATTTAGGTAACCCAAGGACCTTTGGACCTTGCCATCCACCCCACTACTGATCCCTTAGAACATCTAGGCCTTTCCATCTGCCCTCAAGCTTAATTTTCTTCTATGTTTTATAACCTCCAAGTGGAGTGTGACCTCTTTGAGATTCAAAACTGTCTAGGTTTTTCTATTTGGATTGACTGCTGGACTTGAAGCCAGGAAGACCTGAGTTCAAATACAGCCTTAGACCCTAGCTATGTGACCTTGGACAAGTCACTTAACTTCTGCCTGCTTCAGTTTACTCAACTGTAAAATGGGGATAATAACAGCACCTATGTCCCACAGTTGTTGTGAGGATAAAATGAGATAATATTTGTAAACTTTAAGCACTATATAAATGCTAACAACTCCTGTTCTTCCTCCTCCTCTTCCTTTTCCTTCCTGTAGTTAAGTGACTGATCTTACCTTTCTTGAGGTAGCTAGGTGACACAGTAGATAAAGCACTGGGCTGGGAGTCAGGAAGACCTAAGTTCAAATTTAGCCTCAGAAACTTAGTAGCTGTGTATCATTTAACCTCTGTCTTAATTTCCTCATATGGTAAATGGGGATAATAATGACACTTACCTCCCAGGGTAATTATAAGAATACAATGAGCTAATATTTGTAAAGTATAAAACCTTAAGGTGCTATATAAATGTTAGCTATTATTATTTTTTCAAAAAAGGGAAAGCTCTTATCATAGGCTGCAGAGGATTAACCTACATTAATGAGAAAATCTGTTGTGGGGATGTCCCTCAGCAGTTTCTTCACTAGTGCATCTCATGGAACACATTGCTCTCAAGATGAACCAAGACTGATCATTTCTAATGGGATGTCTGCTTTCAGCACCTATTTCAGCATCCCTGATGCCGCCCCCTGCCTCTTGGACACTTCTGCCTCTGCTGCTTACTGTGTGGCCTTGAGGAAAGAATTTACTCTCTCTGGGCCTTCCTTTCCTTCTCTGTAAAATAAAGATCTTGGACTAGATAATCTGTAAGGTCCCTTCCAGCTCCGAATTCCATAATCTACTATAATAACTATAGAAGCAATCAACTTAAATTTTTATCAGTCTGTTTTAAATTAGTCTACCAGTGGATACAGCTTGGAGAGAAACTGAAGGCAGGTAAAAAGGGCTCATCATGGAATTGAATGGGAGAGACTAGATAGAATGACATTTGGAAAATTGTGAAGTGCTTTAATAATCTCAAGTTGTTCCTTGTGTGCATGCCCAGGTGTGCATGCAGGCTCTCTCTGTGTCTCTCTGTCTCTCTCTCTCTGTCTCTCTCTCTGTCTCTCTCTCTGTCTCTCTCTCTGTCTCTCTCTCTCTCTCTCTCACACACACACACACACACACACACACACACACACACACACTATTTAGTAGAGGAGAAGGGCAATTTCTAATGGGATGTTATAGTAACTCCAATTTCTAATACCAATATTCTTTTAGTGATTCTAGGTGGTTGTGAGTCATTGAGAGTCATTAGTCATTGAGAGCCATAATCTCTGAAAAATTGAAATTGTGGGTCATCCAAAAGGTAAAGGAAAGATGCATGGTGGCTCTAAGTAGGTAATAACATTACCAAGACTTACTTGAGGGCAAAAAGTAACTTAAAAAGTTTTCATCTAGAAAAAGTGTGATCAGAAAAAGATATGGGCCAATCCTGTAATAAGAGCAAGGTAGAAACAAATAATAATAACCCCTTGGTGTTGCCCTGGTATCCAAGGAATATCAAAAGACCAAGAGGAAGGTTTCCAGTCTTTTTGCTGGAATCTCTATGATGGATTTGAGGAGGATGTGAACAAGAAGAGCAGAAGCAGGGATGAGGTCACTGGTCCCTTTGAAGCATTAAAATTTAAGGTTTATGAGGTCCTTTCTTTGCAGCTAGCCTGTTGGGATTGGTCGCAAACATGTTATTAATTATGCGCCTCTTTACCGATGAGGAAATTGAGGCTCAGAAAGATTATGGCTTGCCCATTGTCATATTGCCTGTAATGTCAGGACTGGGATTTGAACCCAGGTTTCTTACCTCTAAATCTAGTGCTCCTTGACTGTGTTCAGCACTGTGAGGGAGACAGAAGTATCAGATAGGATCCCTGTTCTTAGACAGCCGCTGATCTAATTAGAGATATGAGACGAGGAACACACATAAAACTGTTAGATCCTTGGCACTGTACAATTTAGTATTTAATTATAGACTACCTTATGCTGTTCTCCAAGTGCCATAGGATCTCATGGGAGAAGGAAAAAAGTGATTGTTGCAGTAGACAAGGAAGGTTTCATGGATGGGACAGGGCTTGGGCTAGAGGGTAATATTGGATTTAGACAAGCTAAGAAATTGTGGGAGGGAAGACAGGAGGGCACCCAATGCAAAAGCAAACCTTTGATTCTATGCTCAATGGTCTTTCTGCTCTATTGTGTCACCTCCCTCTTTGTGGTTTGTATACAGAAGGTGCTTAATAAAAGTTTGTTCATGTGGAAATGTCAGGAATGGGATTACAAATTTACAAATAGAAGAGACATTAGAGGCCATTTGCTATATCTCCCCCAACCCCAATTTTACAAATGAGGCTCAGAGAGATTAAGTGGCTTTCCTTAACTCACACAGTGGCAGCCAGCATTTGAACTCACATACCTTGACTCCAAGTTCAGCAATCTTTCCATGCACAGTAGCATGCTACTTTTTTGAAACTTCCTTAGCATCTGTGACATGTGACATGGCAACCAATCTCTACTAGAGAACAAGTATTTATTAATCAACTAATATGCTTAAATATGCCTGGCGATGGGAATACGAAGGCAAAAATGAAACAGTTCCAGGCTTCAGGGAGCTTAGGTTCTATTGTGGGGAGACAATATGTTCACTTATGTGTATATGTATACATACGTACACATATACACATATACATACATACACACATACACACATACATACACACACACACATATATATATATACATACATATTTCTATACCCCTAATACGCATATTGCACTTTTGGGGTGAGGAAGGGCACCGTGGTAGGGGACATTAAGGCAGGCCTCATGTAGAAAGCGGTGTTCAAGCTGAGCTTCAAAGAAAACTTGGGATTCTCAGACTAGAAGTTAGAAGAGCAGGATATGAACCCTGGCTATGACATTTACTAGTTACATGAACTCAGTTTCCTCACGTGTAAAATGGGCTTCATTCCACAATTCCTTATTAACGTCTACTTTGCACCCCAAACCATATAAAACACTTTCTGCCTTCACAAAGCTTATTGATGTGACTGTAAGCAGACAAAATACTCATGCTACCTCCCTTCCAGGGTGGTTGTGAGGAGAGTGTTATTTATTTATTTATTTTTAAAAATTCTATTTACTTATTTATTTTTTGGTGAGGCAGTTGGGGTTAAGTGACTTACCCAACTGAGCAGCTAGTGCAAATGGTTTTTAAAACTTAAACTAATCTAGAAATGAGAATTATTGTTGTTAATATGAAAGAAGTCCCCAGAGGAGCTAAGAGTAAGCATAGTGGTTCAGTTGAAGCTGCTCTCATTTTCCATTCTTCACAGGAAACATCACAACTTACTTCACGGGCATTAGACTTAGGCCTGAAAGGACAAATCTGTTGGTGTGAGAAACTGGGCTCGATTGGAAAAAGCACAATACTTGGAATCAGATGATCCAGTTTCTGCTTCTCACACCACGTAATTTTGTACAGGTCATTTAACTTCACTGTGTCTCAATTTCCTCATTTGTAAAATAGGAGGGTTGAACCAAATAATTCTTCCAGCTTTAAACATGCAATTCTTTGAACCCTCTTATTTTGTAGATGAGGAAACTGAGGCCCAGATGGTACCTTTACCAAGTGACTTGTTCAAGTTCATGCAAGTAGAAAGTAGCAGAGTTGGGATTCTAACTCAGGTCTTTGGACTTTGGAAGAAAGAAAATGCTTTTCCTTCTGATTGGTGGAAACGTGGCCTACATCACTAGTGTGTTTGAAACCTCACCTCATTTTTTTCCCATTTGCAACCAAGGCTTTAGTGCTGGCTTTTAGTTAACCACAGTTTTTTTTTTTTTTAAACTCAGCTCTAATGAGTAGCTCTGTGAGAACAAAGCCCTGTGCCCAGGCCAGGTTCCTTGAGCAATTCTACAATAATAAACCAGTGTGTTCAGCCCAATGTGTTTGAGCAATCTCCCAGCCAGGATCAATATGCCACTGAATCCCAGACCCTTGCGTAAGTTGTCGACCCCCCTCTGCTCCTGATCTGGCTGCCTCCAATCACCAGGCAGGGGGAATCTTTGCCATGAATGGCTAGAAGACCAAGGGCCTGGAAGTTGGTTGGCAGCCAAGGATCTGAGCAGAGGCTAATTTCAGGCATGTAAGCCCTTCTGCATTTGGCAAAGGCAACAACAGCCCTCATGGGTCTCACTGTTAATAAGTTCTCTCATGTTTTAAATTCATTTATTTTTAGTGTTTTTCAATGTCTTTTGAAATCACCTTCCTTTCCAAATATATTCCTCCCCCTTCCCTATTTTGGGAGTAATCTCCATAAAGAATTTTTGAAAAAAGAAGGTCCATAAAAAAACCAATATGGTAATCAAACCCAACAGACAGTATATGCAACATTCCACACCCAAGGTCCCCTACTTTTTCAATGAAGACAGAACAAAGTGAGCTCTTACCACAATGTAAAGAAATAGGGAGGGCGTGTTGCTTGAATCTCCAGACCACTAGACTTTTTGGAGTAAGGAAGACCCGGGTTCAAATCCTGTCACTGGCTGGCTTTGTGACTATGAGCAAATCACTTCATTTTTCTGAGCCTTAATTTCTTCATCTGTCAGAGATGGATAATACCTGTAGTACCTCCCTCACAGGGCTGTAATGTAGCTCAAATTACATAAACAAATCATGTAAAAGTGCTTGGTAAACTTCATAGTGAATGAATATTGACTCAGTCAATTAACATACATTTTTGAGGGCAGCTAAGTGGCACAGGGGATAGAGCGCTGGACATGGAGTCAGGAGGACCTGAGTTCAAATCTGGCCTCAGACATATAACACTTACTAGCTGTGTGATCCTGGGCAAGTCACCTAACCCCATTGCCTAGCCAAAAAAAAACCCAAAACCAACATACATTTTATAAAAATATAAAAGTGAGATTGTCCTTTCCCTCAAAGAGTTTACATACTACTAAGGAGGAGGGATTGAGGATGAGTTTATGCTGGTAAATGAAAGTATGGGATATATCACTGTCAGGTCCTGTCAGGATTGCCATGAACTCAGGAGCTCTGCAGAAATAAACAAATGCTTGTAATAAACCCTAGAAATATAAAGCTAGCTTTGATTAATGAAGTTATTAATTGTAGCTCCTTTTTTACAGACCTTAGCCAAGTTCAACTGTGACCTGCATTAAACCCAGATGACAGCTGTAAGCACTTTGGGGAACTAGGAAGGAGGAAGGATGGCTAGTGAGGGAGAGAGGCAGGTTCCTGCTCAGAGGGACCGGAGGGAGTCCAGTCAGGAGGGGCTAGTTTGGAATCATTTCAAGAGTTAAATTTTCAAGGGGTGAGAGGCTTATTATGGTTTAGAAAGGGCATTTGGGGTGGATGAGAGGATGACATATGAAGGCTGGGAGATGAAGGTGCGGAGGGCATGCAGAAGAGACCAGATAAGTTTGCTGTCTGAAGCACAGACCACAAGCTGGGGATGGTGGGGGGATGGGGTCATGTGGTCAAGGCCCTTACAGTAACCAGGCATCTAGGAGGGGCCTGAGGGACTATTTCCAAGAGCTTGCTTGCAGTTCCTCTTGCCCCTCCCACCCCAATGTTCCTTTTCTTCACCCTCCATCCCCTTCACTCCCCAGAATTCAATCTCACTAAATGATTCAGAAGGATTAATTGGTGAAGTCCCCAAAGGGGTTCACTTGGGGGAGGGATCTTAGGCTTTATTGTCAGGTAGAGTATTTAAAACACAGGAGGTAAAAGTCCTGCTGTACTTTGTCCTTCTCGACTCTATCTGCAGTCTTTTTTCAGTCCTGGGCAATACATTTTAGATTGACATTGATAGTGGGAGCATATCCAGAAAAAGGTGACCAGGATGACTTGAGGCCATATCAAAGACTGAAGAATTCAGGGATGTGTTGGACGGAGAAGACTTAGAGGGGATAAGACAGCTGTCTTCAAGGGCTACCCCAGGGGAGAGGGGTTAATTAAACTTGTTGAGCTGGGGACTAGAGGCCAGAAATATAAATGAAGCTTCCTCATGTTAATATGGTCCAGAATCTTGAAAATAGGGAATTCTTTTTTGGGATTCCTTTACAAGTATGGGTTGGACCAAATGGACTCTGAGGGTCTTTCTGGCTTTGAGATTCTGGGATTCAGGAAGACAATCTCACCTGCAAAGGAGTAAAAGAAAGGATTTTGGGTTGTAGTCAGGAGACCTGGGTTCAAATCTCAGTTTTGACTCTAGCTGTGTGATGTTGGGCAAGGCTTTTTATCCCTCCAAGGCCTCAATTTCCTCATACATAAAATGAAGGAAAAGAATTCTTGTGCTACCCTCCTCAGAGTTTTTGTGCTTTTTAAAAGAACTTTAAAGTACTATGGAAATGTGAATGTTATTATTATATTATTGTTGTCAATATTATTATATTATTAATATTGTCAATATGTCTGGGTGTGTATAACTCATAGTCTCAGAGTTGCCTGAAGCGTCCTTCATCCCTGTCTCACCTGAAGAGGTAGCTCTTCTCCTTGCCAAGGCCAACCACTCTATATGCACCCTTGATGCCATCCCCTTTTATTTTCTCTGGCAGCTTGCCCCCACTATTATCCCCACTATCTCTTGTCTTCAATCTCGCCTTATCTACTTGTCCCAACTGCCTATAAAGACTCATATCCCTATCCTTAAGAAAACCTCATGTGATCCTGTCAGTCCCACCAGCTATTGTCCCATAACACTTCTCCTTCCAGAGTAAACTTCTTGAGCAATTCATCTATACAGAATCTCTCACTTTCTTCTAAACCCCCTGCAATCTGACTTTGAATCATTCCAACGAACTGACTCTCTCCAAAGTCACCAGTGATTTCATAACTGCCAATTCTAATGGCCTTTTCTCAATCTTCATTCCTTTCTGCAGCATCTAGCACAGTTGATCATTCTCTCCTCCTTGATATACTCCCCTCCTTAGGTTTTCTGTGACTGATTTCTCCTGATGTTCTTCCTGCCTGTTTGGCCACTCCTTCTCTGTCTTCTCTCTGCATCTTCTCCCACTAACCACAGCTGTTACCCACGCTCTGTCCTGAGCCCTCTTCTCTTTTCCTTCAATATTGTCTCACTTGGCAATCTTGGTGATCAATTTCTATGGGTTCAATTAACATCTTTATGCCAATGATTCCCAGATCTACATATCCAATTCTAATCTCTTTCTTGAGTTCCAGTTACTCTATTACCTTTTGGACATTTCAAAGTGAGTCTGTTTCAAACTTAACATATCCAAAGAAAAACTCATAGTCATTCCCAAGTCTTCCCTTTTGCACACCTTTCCTATTACTGTTAAAGGCATTATTATCTTCTAGTCATGAGGTTCACGCCTTTGGTGCTATCTTCCTCCCTTACCACACATATCCAATTCCACCTTTGTAACCTCTTTTGGATATATCTTCTTCTTTCGACTCACCAAACCACCACTCAGCCTCTCTAGCATAGGCATTCATCACCTTATACCTGGACTATTGCGGTAGCCTTCCAATTGGTCTCCCTGCCTGACGTCTCTCCCCACTCCAATCCTTCCTCCCCTCAGCTGCCAAAGTGTTTTTCTTGAAACTCAGTTTGATGCCTCCCCCATATTAATAAACTCCAACAACTCCTTACGACCTTCATTATCAAATCTAAAGTTCTTGGCATTTAAAGCCCTTTGCAATCTGACCCCTTCCTCCCTCTCTAGCCTTGCTATACTTTACTCCTTACCATCTCCCAGATAATTCATCTACACTGATATCCTTGCTGTTTCTCATGCACAACATTCCATCTCCTAGTCCCCTGAATTTGCAGGAGCTGTCCCTTAATACTTGGAGTATTCCCACTTCCTACCTCCACTCCCATCTCCCCTGGCTTTCTCCAAAACTCAGCTAAAATCCTACCTTCTGCAGGAGGCCTTTCCTTGTCTCCCCAGCTGCTGAGGCTTTCTCTCTGAAAATAATTTCTATTCATACCATAAGTATCTTGTTCGCACGTAGCTTGTTTTGCATATTGTTACTCGAATTAGAATGTGAGCTCCTTGAGAGCAGGGATTATGTTTTTGCCTTTTCTTTTTTCTTTTTTTTAGTACTGTGCCTGGCACATAGCAGGTGCTTAATAAATCCTTGTGGACTGAATAAATGAGTAACTGGCTCAGAGAAGTCGTTATTTGCCTAAAGCCACACTGCTAGTAAGTTCCAGAAGTGGGACATGATGACACCTCTGCTAGGACTTATTAATAACTGATCTCTTCCAGTAAGCCTTCCCTGTTGTTTCTATAGCATTTAATAATAACTACCATTTATATAGCATTTTAAAGTTTGTAAACAACTTCACATACATATCTCATTTAAGTCTCATAAATGTCCTGTGAAATAGGTACTGCAGGTATTATTGTTCCCATTTTACAGATGAGGAAACTGAAGTTCAGAGTAACTTGCCCGTGGTCACAGAGCTAGTGAGTGTCAAAGGTGGGATTTGAACCCAGGTCTTTCTGACTCCAGGTCTAGTGCTTTAACACACTACTGCTCTACTATTGTTTGACCTTTTTTTTTTCTTCCTCCCCAGGAATGCCTTACATTCCTCTCTTCTGTTGAATGTCCATCTTTTCTCATTGATGACTAGGCTCAGAATACGCCATTTGGTTTTTCATCTTGCGACCCTTTGCTTTTGGGAATATATATTTCATTCCCTTCTGTGGTTTCTGGAGTTTCTAGTGGGTGCAAAACATTATCGTGTTATTAAAATTTCCTTTTCTTTATATTGAAGGTCCTTCTCCTGGCCTCTTGGAGAATTTCTTGTTTTTATTATGATTGTTAAATTTATAGACCATTATAGATCTTAGACTTTGAGACACAGTTTTGCTTGTTCCTAGAAGTGATCTGTGGCTTTGTTTGTTTTTGGCATTTTGCCTTCTATTTTCAGAAACTTAAGCAAGTTAGGTGGCAGATAAAGTGGATGAAGTGCCAAAGTACTGAGCCTAGAGTCAGGTAGACCTGAGTTCAAATCTGGTCTCAGCCACTTACTAGTTGCATGATCCTGGGCAAGTCAATTAACTGCTGTTTGCCTCAGTTTCCTCATCTGTAAAATGAGCTGGAGAAGGAAATGGCAAACCACTCCAGTATTTTTGCTAAGAAAACCCCAGTTGGGGTCAGGAAGAGTCAGACATGACTGAAACAACTTGAACAACAAAATGCAGAAGTTTAGGGTATTTTTGTTGGATCACTTTCACATTATGGTGTTCAGGTCTTGATTTGTCATACTTTTCTGGGCCACCTAACCATCTTTAAGCTGTCTCTGGTTATTCCATCTTCAAGGTCAGTGACTTAGTTCATATTGAGATCATGTATTCTTTTGTTTTTTGTTTTCTGTTTTTGCTAGGCCATGGGGTTAAGTGATTTTGCCCAGCTAGTAAATATCAAGTGTCTGAGGCTGTATTTGAACTCAGGTCCTCCTGACTCCATGGCTGGTGCTCTATCTACTTCTCCACCTAGCTGCCCTCATGTATTCTTTTAACACCACGGCCTTTTGCTTCACTTCTGCCAGATTTTCCTCCACTTCAATATTTTTGAAAAATCCAAAATGTGCTCTTCTCTATTTTGATTCTTTGAAGAAACTTGAAACCATGGATTCATTTTTTCTCTCTCTAATCTTATTAATTCCTTATTTCTGCTTTGATAGCTGTATATTCTGATGTTTATTTTTTCCTAATTTCTTCTCTTATAGATTTTCTCTTTTGAATCATCCTGAAATTTCTTATTGTTGGTCCGTGTTCTCTTGGGATCCCACAAGATTAAGTCTTACTATGTGTTAGCTCACTTTCTTTTCTCTTATGATGTATATTAAGGTAGCTTTGTACCCGTTGAATTCTCATCTTTCTTTCTGGCTTTAGGATCTTCTCTGTTGATCTACCTGCATGTGCTCAAGGTTTTAACTGAGTTTCTTCTTCTTCTTAAGGACCTTGGGATTTCAATATCCCCCCCCCCCATTTCCCCATCATTCATTTGCTGAAAAGTTGCCTTAGCTTCCTCACTTTGGAAGATTTATATTTCACTAACCTCAGTCCCAACTTCAAGTATCCTCTGGGGGTGGGGAGTGGGGGCAGGCCTAGCCCCAGCTTTAGTCCCTCTTCCTTCAGGTCCAGCGCATCCACTCATACTGTGCCCCTGCCCTAGTCCTTCCCTTGGACTTTGTTCTTTCTTTCACAGATGGGCTCAGTGATATCACTTTTTGCAGGGTTGGAGGAGAATGATTTAGAAAGAGTTTCTGAAGATTAAGAGGTCTCTAACCTAGGAAATGCCCCAGGTAGAAGATAGCATGCTTCTCTCCCCCAACCCCCATCTTCTTACATGGATGGCTGAGTCTTGTAGAGGGTGGGCAGGGAATGAAATCGTTTGGCAGTCTCTGCAGCAGAAGGAGATCCCAGTCCCAGAAACAAGCCTGTGAACTGGTTTGTGTGCCCCTGCTGGGCCTATGCAGGGTGGTAGGGGAGGGGTGCTGAGTGAGCATTTTAGGGATTAACATTCTCTAGTGTTAATTCAAAAGGATTTGACTTTGTTGGGGAAGCCTTGTTATAAGCTCTGGGGAGCCATAATCCAGCTTCCACTCTCACTGATGAGCTATGTTCCCAGAGGGCTCTTGACTGGCTACATCTATCCCCTCAAGGCTTTAGAACAGGGGTTCTTAACCTGGGGTCTATGAAATTGTTTCTTTAAAAAAATTGATAATTTTATTTCAATGTAATTGTTTTCAGTATTTTATTTATGTATTTAAAAGCATTATTCTGAGAAGAGATCCATAGGCTTCCCCAGACTGCCAGCAGGGCCTACCGCGCACACACACACACACACACACACACACACACACACACACACAATGTTAAGAACCCTTACTCTAGAGGTGCCTCTGAGGGGCTGGTGTATGTCTTCCCAATACTCTCCCTTCTTTGACCAGTCCCTCATCACATTCTCCCCACTTTAAAAAAATTACCATCTTTGGCAAATTGTTTTTGGTTCTGGTGTTCTGGACTTATTGCCTGTGTTCCCAATACAAAACAGTTCTCCATTTGAGCTTATGCCCAAAGAGGCCTACACACTGCCTTTTCATTTGTTTCGCCAATGCCATGCACCCGAGAGTCTCAAAACAGTCATCATGGCACAGATCCTATATAGTCCCACAATTAGATCTAGATAATGCATGTATTAAATGCTTTCTGTGTACCAGGCACTATTCTAAGTGCTGGGCTTACAAATACAAACAAACAAAACAGTCCCTACTGGCAGGAGCTTGTATTCTAACGAGGGAAGACAAAATCTAAAGGGGTTCTGGGAAGTGGAGGGACTTGTGTAGGGAAATGGTGAGGAGATTAGGGGAAGTGGTGTGGAGGCCTGAGTCTTTACAAGAGAAGTCAAAAAACTCATCTATCAGAGCCAGGGGAGTCAAGATGGAGTCCAAGTTGCTAGTGGGGTAGAGACGGCTGGAGAGTAAAGCCATGGGGAAAAGAAAATCACAAATTTTCCTCAAATATAAAGTTTTGCAAACTCAAGAAAGAGCATTTTTACAAAATTTGCCCAAGATTACTCTTTGCTTAGTACTCAGCAAAGGTCTGTCTTGATGCTCTAAAAGCCCTTCCCTGACCCATGGCATTAAAGAAAAGGCAAAGAAAATCAGCTTCTTATCTCAGAAGAAAACCTGGTACCTATGAAGCTTTGCAGGACACACGAAGCACTACCCCCAGGGATTTAGGACCTAAGGTTGGCAGACTGGCTCTGGTTTGTGTGGGACACTTAACTCTTTCCCTCTCATTTTTTCCTTTTCCCTCTCCCACTAAACTCCCACCACCCTCCCTGCAACTTCATCCCAGACAAAGCTCCATACATAGCTTCTATGAACTCTGGAGGTCCTTCTACCAACTCTCCTGGACAAATCAGGTTCCCAGAGTAGGGAACTGGCTGTGTTCAAGTAAGGAGGTAAGGACTGATTCCCTCATGGCTTTAGCTATATCCATGAGATGTTTGGGTGTTTCTCTAAAATTTTGGCTGCAGTCCCTGTTTTAGTGTATTTTCCCACAATATCAATTTACCAGTTACAGTTAATATCTCCTTTATATTACTGATACAGTGATTAGCATTATAATATTGTTAGACCAACTAACATCAGCGAATTTTCACAAAGGGATATTTACTAAAAAGATATAATAAAAATAGAACTAACATTCCCCTCTCCAAACACTTAACAGCCACACTCCCCCAACACTTAGGGGCATCTCTGCCATCTTGGCCCCTGGGGTGAATGGACTCAAACCTAAAGCGATTATTACAAAGTGTTGGTCCCCAATAAATTTATTTCTAATTTTAATATGGCTGATGGATAAGTTGCTATCTTGTGTAGGACCAAGCACCTTGGCTACAGGATCAATCCAGTGCTGGGTCCGGGTCCCATTCACTTCTGGAAGGCTAGGTTTGGCTGTGTATAATATATGGCTGGACTCTACTTCCCAGACCTCTGATGGCTCCTCAAGGTTGCAGTGTAGTCCATTCTATCTCTAATATACTCTTCACCTAAGGTAGGAAAGAACAGACACAATAGGGAAAGCAACAGTAGATTGTGACTTTGTGCAGACTCTGGTGGAGAATTCCCCCAACCCAGAGGCTTAGATCAGTCATTGCATTATTTTCTTTCTTTCTTTCTTTCTTTCTTTCTTTCTTTCTTTCTTTCTTTCTTTTCTTTCTTCTTTCTTTCTTTCTTTCTTTCTTTCTTTCTTTCTTTCTTTCTTTCTTTCTTTCTTTCTTTCTTTCTTTCTTTCTTTCTTTCTTTCTTTCTTTCTTTCTTTCTTTCACAATTGAGGTTAAATGCCCAGAGTCACACAGCTAGTGAGTGTTATGTGTCTGAGGCCAAATTTGAACTCGGGTCCTCCTGACCCCAGTGCAGGTGCTCTATCCACTGCGCTACCTAGCTGCCCTGAGTCATTGCATTCTTACTTGAACATAGCCAGGCAAGAAAGAAAAATGAATTACTCACTTTGGTAGCCTTTTGTATGCATGCTTAGTTTACCTCAGAATCCAACAGTAAACCTTTTCTTACCATGTAGTAACTGGACCAGAAACAGTCATGGAATAACTATAAGTGCTCTGCAGTAGAGAGCAAGGTCCTCCATTATGAATGCCCAGAAGCAAGCTCACCGAGCTACCTCATCTGCCAATTCTCCATTACAATAGGGTTCTCTCTTTGTGTTGTGGATTCAGCTGTACTTGCACTATCTCAGGTGCATAATACATCTTTTTTTTTTTTTTTGAGAATTAGTGTAGATTGGGGGAAAAATTAGTCCACCATCTTGGGTTAGTCATGAGACTTATAAGTCTTACTATTGTTACTTACTATTGTTGTTGTTGATGATGATGATCATTATGAGGTGGCAATTTTAGCCCCTAGGATAGCATTAGAGTAATATTCCTAGTTCCTCAGAGTCCCATTTACTAACAGTTGACTGTTCCTATGGCTCCACTTACCATCTCTGAAATTCCTCAGAAATAAACTCTCTGAGATCATCTTACTTTTCTGTTTGTATCCATGATGGGTGATTCATAAATTATTTTTCATTCTTTTATGTTATAAAAAATTTTGAAATTTCACGAACTTGGGTTTGCATGGCAGATATTTCAACGCTCATCCCTTCCCTCCTTGCCCCTGCCTAACATGGGAGTTGCTACTGTCTTGGGCTCAGGAGACACAGGGGATTTCCCTTAATTCATGGCTGATCTTGGACTTGAATGGTGCAGGTAGGAAAATGAGAGGGAGTGTCTTCCCAGGGACTGTATGCAACACCTATGTCTGTCTAGTCGGATGCTCAAGGCAAAGTGGAATGGCCTGCAACAGCTGAAATCCACCTGGCGTCATGTACTAGGGTGAAACTGTAAGTGAGTAAATATGGCTGTTAAAGGTGGTGCTCATGCATCCCTAGAGATGGCCTTATAAGATAAAGATTTATATTCACTTTGGAAATTGGAGTGTTCATTCACTGCCAGTTCAAGATTCTTCCCTCTCCTAGAGCCCAGAGCCATGGCTCCTGAGGGAGTGGACACAGCTTCAGCTTGTCAATATTTGGAGGTGAGACATCGTTCTAACCCTTTGAAGTGTGGGAAGTAAAATTCAGTGCAATTCACTCTAAAATGGAAAGAAGATGAGGCTGCTAGGTGGTACCAAACAAGGCACAAAGATTCTGTGGACAGGAAATAGCCAACTTTGATGACCTTTGGAGAAATCTCTGAAACAGGTCAAAGGAGGGAGTTGGGATGGATGTTTATTTTTTAGACGAATGGGAAAGAAAAAAAAGCAACAATAAACTTTCGCTTAGTCAGACTGATTTTTCTCCAAAAGACCCTGCAAAAAAAATGGAAATTGCATGAGGGCAGGGACAATTTCCCTTCTCCCTTCTGTTCCCTTCCGTTCCCTTCCCTTCTCTCCTGTCTTCATATCCCCAGCCCATAACAAAATCATGCACTTTTTTTTTTCAGTCCAGACCTGTGATTTCAATGGTGTGGGGAACTCCTGGGATGGAAACTCCCTTTACTGGTACATGTAGTTCTCTACCTCATCTCTAACTTAAAACATTAAAAGTTTGTCTGAGGAAGTGAGAAGTAAATGATTTGTCTATGGTCTCACAGCAATTATGTCAGAGGCAGGACTTGAACCCAGGGCTTCCTAACTTTTGAACCACCTGGCTCCATATTGCCTCTCACCTCACTTAGGATCATAGATTTAGAGTTGGAAGGAATCTCATCTAGTCCAATTTTCTTATTTTACAGATGAGGAAAAAGAAGTGACTTGGTGCATGTCATACAAATAGTAAGTAGTAGAGCCATCATTTGAACCCAGGTCATCAGACTCTAAGTCTGACCCTCTTTCCATCATACCATGCTGTCTATTGTACTTAGTAGTTGTTTAATACATGTTTGTTAAATTGAATTAAAGGCTGTGGTGCATCAGTCATATTGCTAAAATAGGTTAGGCAAGGCCATCCTACACCAAAGTGAGAAGCACCCATTCCTGAACTCAGTGTGCATGTGTGTGTGTGTGCGCGCGTGTGTGTGTGTGTGTGTGTGTGTGTGTGTGTGTGTGTGTGTGACGATCAGAATGAGTGAGGTAAGGGCAGCCCTTTCTGCAGATGCTGCCATTCCATGCTGGCATCAGTTTAGGGGAAAAAATATCTTTTGCTACATGTCTCTCTTCATCTTGGAGGATATAATTAACCTTGGAGTGAATCCTGGGCAAAGGCGACCTGGCTGAGGTTGATTAAGTCCATCATACCTCTCCTCTAAGTAAGTAGTCTGGCCACAGGACTCTACCAACCTCCACCTTGACCACCAGGCAGGCACAAGCACTGGACATCTGTTCTATTGGGCACACATCACTTCCCTCCCCTCTCTCTAGTCTTATTTTATCCTCATAATAACCCTCATAATAAAAATAGATATTATTATCCCCATTAAGGAAACTGAGGCAGACAGAGGGTAAGTGACTTACTCAGGGCCACATGGCTTTGGCCTTCCAGATTGCAGGCCCAGTGCTCTATCTATTGTGTCACGCAGCTGACCTCACCCTTTTCTCAGGGATACCTTTGCTGCCATGAAAGGCATAATTCTACTTCCTATTCCTGTGCTTCTGAGTTGGGAGACCAAAGTTACCTTCCCTGACCACTGCTCTCCCTGATACCCATCCACGTCATCCTCTTCCCTCCGGTGACCCAATCCTCTTCCCTTTGCTGCCTTCACTCCTCTAGAAGCCCTCTTCTATTGAGGACAAATTGCCCTTTCTATGAGACCTGTGACTTTTCTCCAGAAATTCCTTTTCACACAATTTTTGTTTAGTTCTGTGTAAATCCCCCATCGCACCCCATAGAAAAATAATCTTCCTGAGAGCAAGAACTGTTACATTTTGTCTTTGTTTTCTGGTTGCCTAGCACAGTGCTGGGCATTTACTAGGTGCTTAATAAATGCTTGTTGAATTGACCTACATAGAGACCCATGATACCCATTGAATGTGAGAATAGTAGAGTGTAAAGGGTCAGATGTTGTGTATGCCGATGCAGGCAACGGCACATTGGCAATTGTGGAAAGAGAACACACTTGTCCAACACGTGTAGAGTACATTGAGAAGAGGTTGAGGCAGGGATCCACATAGCTGAGGACCAGGTGTACAGATAGGAGGCGAAGACAAAGACCACAGGGTTGGAAAAGAGAATGATGGGCTGCTGAGAGCTCTTGGCCCATGCTTTTTGGGGGAAGAAGAGTCAAAAAGGAACTGGGAACCGAAAATAGAGGAAGAGGAAAGTCAAATGTACTTGGGGAATTTGGAAGTCACACAGGGTACGCAACTGAGCAGGCAGTTTCTGGTGCCAACTTTCCTGGGCTTTGGTCATGTGAAGCTCCCACCGACAGGGTGGGTGGTCCTGCTGATGGCCAAACTTTTTATGGGCTCATGGAACAAAAAGGGCAAACTCCGTTAAGAGGCAGCTCGGATATCTGCCACTGGAGGAGAGGTTGTCAGTGCAGAATCCTGCTTCTACAGTCGAATGTATTTGTTTCTGGGTTAAAGAGGCAGGAGACAACAATAATCGGGCATGTGCTTTGCTCCTTCTTTGTCTCTGGTGAAAAGCTGAGAATGGAGCTCTTGGCACAACAGACACTCAGTTCCTAAGCAGAAGGGGGCAGCCTCTTAGAGATGGTGATAACCATGGTGGAAGGATGATAGAGGCCAGGACCTAAAAGGACCAAGGCAAGTTTCAGTCAGAGATAGCTATAAGGAGGGCCTTAGCCATAAAAACAGAAAATAGTGATTAGAAAATCTGGGCATTGAAGAAATCTTGAAGAAGCTGTAGAAAATAGAATAATGGTGTAACCTATATCAGATTGCTTGCTGTCTTGTGGAGGAAGGAGGGGAGAGGGAGGGAGAAAAATCTAAAACTCAAAAAAATGAATGTTGAAAATTTTTCTTTATGTATAATTGGGAAAAAATAAAATACTGTTTTTAAAAAAGGGGAAAAAAGAAAATAGAATAAGGATCACAAAATGTTCAAGTTAAAAGTGACCATGGAGATCATTAGCCCAACTCCATCAATCTGTGGAAGAAGAAACTGAATCCTAGAGTGAAAGGAAAATGTCAAGGCCTCAGGGGTAGTAAAGAGCAGAGCCAGGATTCTAACTCAGATCTTCTGGTTTCAGATCCAGTGATGTCTCCTCTGTTAAAGGGATTCTTAATTTGAGGTCCATGGACCCCTATGGGCTCTAAGGATAGATTTCAGGGGGTTTGTGAACTTGGATGGAAAAAAGAAATGACATCTTTATTTTCACTAGCCTCTAACTGAGATTTAGTATTTCCTCCTATTATTTAATAAACACCATTCTGAGAAGGTATCCATAAGCTTTGCCAGATTTCCAGAAGGGTCCATGACATAAAAAAGGTCCAGAAACCTGGCACTGTGCTAGCTTGACTTTCTACTCCACACAGGGATCAGAACAAAGCAGAGGTGATGTGACATGAAAAACTTCTGGTTAAAGACAAAATAACATTAAATTGGGACTTTATAGAAGTTTCTTAAGGTGTTCACCACAATCTGTCTTCTCCTGTAATTGTTTGTATGCACATCTTCTCTCCCTTGACAAGTTTGGGGACAGGGATCTCTTTTACCTATATTTTCAATTCCTGCCTGCCCCCAAACAACTAGTATAGAGCCTTGCACATACTATGTACTTAATAAATGAATAAATAATATATATTGTTTGAAAGAATTACATATATTTTATGGTAGGAAAATAATAATTAACATGCGTGTATTTTAAAAGATGTTTTAATTTTCTTTTTTTATTAATCATCAACACATAAGTAATTTCTATATTCAGAAAAGACTAAGAAATATTTAAAAAAAATTTGCTCATGAGAAAATATCTTAGAGAAGAATATTTGTCAAAATGCTTTGAAAGGTGTGTATAAATGCAAGCCCAGTCTATGACCAGAGAGAGTGAGCATTGCCCCAAGTGAATGGGTTTCTCCCTTTCCATTAGAAGTAGAAGGGTTAATTGACCCTGGCCCACAGGCTTTGTCTCATAGAAAGGTGGAACTAGAAGGGACCTTAATGATCATCCACCCCAACCCCCTATTTTACACATGAAAAAACTGGGGCTCAGAATGGAGGAAAAGACTCATCCAAGGTTACATAGGTAATAAATAGCAGAGTCAGGATTCAAACCTTGGCTCCAGATCTCTGTTCTTTTTTTTAACTCTGAGTCCCAGCTAAGCTGTCACCTCCTCTTATAGGCCTTCCTGGATGCTCAGAGCTGTAAGTGCGCTCTCTGTCTCTCTGTCTCTGTCTCTGTCTCTGGTTCTCTTCTCTCTGTCTCTCTGTCTGTCTCTGTCTGTCTGTCTATCTCTTTCTCTGTCTCTCTCTCTCTCTCTCTCCATTCTCTGACCCAGTCTCTAAAGGCCTTTGCTTGTCATTGCTTTTCTTCACTAGGGAAGTCCTGGGGCAATGGATGTTCCAGGGTAGTTGGGTTCCCTGTTGGTTGGAAGGCAGCTTCCTCTTCCCTGAGCTAGCAGCTGGCTGGAAGTACTGGGGCCCAGGAAGACCTAGCCCCAGACTGACAGCGGCCTGACCAGGGCCAATGTACTGGGGTTTCCCTTCTGGGGGAAAGGAAATTCATTTCTCAATAGGATTAACTGCTGTTGTCGTGTGGCAAGTTTTAATGCCCGATTCTTGTTTATGTCTATTTTTAACCCAAATCTCCTCGGCATTAAGCCTTACACACGATGATGGTGATACGTTACTTAGAGGATTACTACCAGATCAGCTGATAGGGCCTGACATAAACTTGGCAGTTTTGTGGAATCCCTAGTTCTTGGGAGCTTAATTGTTTTATTTCCAAACAGCCACTGATGGAGTAGTCCAATTCTCTGCAGGCAGCTGGGAGGGTCGGACTACAGGCAGAAAAGCCTCCTGCATCCTCTCAGTGGGACTGTTATTGAACTCCCCCACTGCTAACAGGGGCTTGTATTCAAGCAGCGGTGGGTGGAGAAAGCGCTCCGCCCAGCACACTCCTTGGGGCCCTTGGTGTTACTGCCTTCCTAGCTGGAGCCTCTGGAGTTGGGGGCAGCAAGTACAAACCCCTCCCCAACCCCAGCCACATACACAGAAGAGGAGGTTGATATCTGACATTTACAAATCACTTTCCCTAACTCTAATTCATTATTTAAGTTGTGCTTCACAAACAGCCCTTTGAGGTAGGTTCCTCAGGTAAAATATCCCCATTTCACATTCGAGGGACCTGAGGTGCAGAGAGATCCAGTGACTTGTTTAGGGTCACATTGGTAAGAGGTGTCAGAGGCAGGATTCAAACTCAGGTCTAATTCCCAGTCTACCACTCCATCCACTCCATGCATATATACATATAACATGTATTACATATAAATACAGCACACACATACATATATCATGTATTACACGTGGATACATCACATATGTACATATATCATATATTATATTTGATTATATCACATATATACATACATCATGTGTTGTATGCAAATACATCACACAGTACACACATCATGTATTATATGTGACATATCACAATGCATGTATATAATTTTATTAAATGTGAAAATATAAAATATATACATATATCATGTATTATATGCAACCATATCACATATATCATGTGTTATATACAAATATATCCCACACACATATATCATGTATTACACATGACTATAGCACATATGTACACATACCACGTATTACTCATGGATGTATCACATATATACATATATCATATATGTGTTGTGTATTTGTCTTATCTGTGACTATACCTATATATCATCTATATCTATGTTCTCTATTCCCATTCCACTTTACCAAATTGATATCTGTTTCCACATTTATTCTACATGCATCTACATCTACATCCACATTTATTCCATTTATTTCTACATCTCTATATTTCTATGTCTACATCCATATCAACAACTATATCTATATTGGCTTGAGGTTAGGTATATTCAGTTTCATTTATAGAAGGGAAATTAAGGCAGAAAAGTGTAAATATTTATGTATGAGGGATGAGTGTTTTTGTGCATGGGTATGTGAAGTCTCAGAGTGAGTGGCTACCTGAGTGAATATTTGTGTAATAATAATCATAGCAACTTAAATTTGCAGAATAATGCTTCAAGATTTGTAAAGCACTTTTGTTTTTACCTACATTACCTCATTTGATGCTTGCAATAACTTGTGAGGCAAATGTTAAGCTATTGTTATCCCCATTTTGCAGATAAGAAAATTGAGCTCATAACTTCTCAAGGTTAAGGGACACAAGAAGTGTTAAAGTACACTAGGATGACACAGGTAGTAAGTGTCTGAGGCAAAAATATATATTAAAGGTGTGAGTGAGTTCTCAGTGCAGATATGTGTAAGTGTGTGTGCGTGCGTGTGTACGTATGTGTGTATCAGATGTTTGGGAGATGGGAGGTGGTGATGCTGAAATGTCAGAGTGTGTTAGTTTCAGGGGGTGGATTTCAGGGATAGATTTTATTGCTGTTGTTCATTCCAGTCATTTCTGACTCTCTATAATCCCATTTGGGGTTTTCTTGGCAAAGATACTGGAGTGATTTACCATTTCCTTCTCCAGCTCATTTTACAGAGGAAACTGAGGCAAACAGGGTTAAGTGACTTGCCTAAGGTAACACAGTTACCTTAGTGAGTGTCTGAGGCCACATCTATCTACCGAGCCACATAGTTGCCCTTTCAGGGATAGAGGAGACAGACAATCTTTTGTTGTGTTTTAGAGCAAATAGTAACAAATAGTAAGAATGGTAACAAAAACTCTCATTTCTGTCATACGTTAAGGTCTGCAAAGCTCATTACTCACAAAACCACATGAGATAAGTAAGCAGAGTATTATTATCCACCATTTTTTATATGGGGGCATGGGGTGCAGAGGGGTCACTTGACTTGTCTAGGGTCACACAGCTAGCAAGTGTCATTGCTAAGATTTGAACTTAGATCTCTTTATTGCAAGTCCAGTGCCAAGGGGTGGAGGGCTTAGGAAATTGTTTGGATTTCACAGAATCATAGTTTGAGAGTTGGAAGGGACCTCAGAAGCCATCTAGCTCAACACCTCTAATTTTACATTAGAGGAAATTGAACCCTGGGAGGTTATTACTTTTCCGAGGTTACACAGGGAATAATCATTAGAGGTGAAATCTGAACTCAGGTCCTTTGATTCCAGAGAGAGTGCCCTCCCCTCTGTGTACTCTCTGATGGTTTCAGGACACTCTGCCACCATCCCGGGTTTCACATGGCTTTCCCAGGGCCTAGCGTTTTCAGTTCCAGCTATGTTGACTGAGAAGACAACAGCCATTCTTACCTGGTTCTGATTCTCTCCTCGATCCAGTTTTCTTGGTCTCCCACACAAGGCCTGGGAGATGGCTAAAGGGAGGGAGGGGAACGGTCACAAGAAAACACAGGTCAGAGGCATGCTGGATTATGACCACAATCCCCTTGTCCCCAGACTTTCTGCCCCAAGGGCCACTAGAGTTTGCTCAGAAACTAGGGTAGATTACCTCTTTCCTCCCCTGGTTATGTGGGGAAAGGGACTCTCAGTCTGCCATTGTTTTGTAAGGCTTCCACAGATTTAGAATAAAGCAAGTTGGAGGTCATCTGACATTTTCCAACTCCCTCATTTTACAGATGAGGGGACTGAGGCCAGGAGAGGTTAAAGTAATTTGGGGAGTTAGTGGCAGTGCTGGGATTCAAATCCACATGCTGTGATTTCAGGTCTAGGATTCCTTCCATTGCCCCACAGCCTTCATCAATAAGCTGGAATGATGGTTTAGCCATGAGATGAGGCACATATGCCTGGTTGGGTTATACCCCTCGAGTCATAGAACCATAGACTGAGAGCTAAGAAACCTTAAAGGCCATTTAGTCAAACTTCCTCATTTTACAGATTAGGAAACTGAGGCCTAGATTGGTTAAGTCTTTTATGGGTACAAAATAATTTGCTCCAACTCCTTTATAAATAATTATTTCTCAGCACCATAGCACCCCTTACTTCCTTCTGCTCCTGGCCACTCCTTCAGATGCCCATAGCAGACACACTTCAGTCCCTGGGGGAGCCCTGTTGTAATGGCAACACTGGGAGTGCCCCAAGAAGGGTGCATAGATGGAGGGGGCATACCTGGGACCTCTGGTGTTCTAGAATGATCTAGAGTCACTGGTGGAGAATGAGGGCAGTGCAGTGCTTGCTTCACCTGTACTGCCAGCAGGTAGCCCAACTCATTCTCTTCCAAAGCCCTTTACTGTCTGATTCCAGCTTCTCTTTCCAGACTGATTCCATGTAGCTCCTCACACAAGCATTCTATGTTCCAGACAAGCTCTCCTACCTGGGGATCCCTGCACAGGACATACCATCTCCCACCTCCTTTCCTTTGGCCTTGGGGCAGAGCTGGCATCTAGGGCAGGCTGTGGGTAAGAGTAATCAATCAATCGTTGAACCAACCAGCCAATACTTATTAAGCACTTACTATGTTCCACACACTGGATCAAGCACTGGGAATACAAAGACAACATGAAAAAAGTCATTGTGTTCAAGGAATGTACTCTTTGGGGAGACAGCATGCATAGATATAGATATATACAAGATACATACAAAATGGATGTAAGTTAGAGGAGGTTACTAGCAGCTGAGGGAACTTGGAGGGACCTTTTGCAGAAGCTGGGATTTGAAAAGCTGAGTATTAAAGGAAGCCAAGCATTATAAGAGGCAGAAATGAGAAGGAAGGGAATTCCAGGTGAAGGGGTGGGGAGGGGGGACGTGACAGCCTGTACAAAGGTCTAGAGGCGGGAGATGGAGCCTAGTGCGTGAGGACCAAGAAGACCTATATGATTAGATTGGAGAAAGGATTAATGTGTAGAACAGTAGGGAAAGATCTGTTTGTGAGTAGTGTGCAAAAAGACTGGAAGGTTTTGAAGAGCTTTACATTCAAAACACAGGAGAAGGTGAGCAGGGAAGGGCAGGGCAGCCTGAGGCCTTAGGTTTGAGGGTGTAACATCTGAGACCCAAGCTACAGCTGGAGGCACCTGGTACAGTGTGTCAAGGTAAGCCACCTTTCTAGCCTGCACTGCCAGGAGCCTCTCATAAACACAGGCACGTAAAAATCATGGAAAAGTCTGAAACAATGCAGGCGTCTGACTTCACTGAGGTAATTCCCTTTAATGCTGTTTAAAATATAAGACGAGATTTACATGTAAATTGTCCTCACTTCATCTGCCAGGATCAGAACAAATTTGTTGTCTGCTGCACAGCTATGGCAAAGGGGGAAGAGGAGAAGGGGAGGGGAGGGGAGAAAAGGGGTAACTCATCTGAGCCACCCCCTATTCTGCACCACCCCTCCCTCTCCGGCTACCCTTCCTTTCTTGCCAAGCCCACAAACACACACACACACACACACACACACACACACACACACACACACGCACAAATACTGAACCCTGAGATTGGAAAAAGTCTTGGCTGAGGTGGGGAGAAAGAGGTGAGAAAATTAGGTGTGAATGAATGAAGAAAGGAGATAATTAGAGGTTCCCACTCCTGTTCAGGACTTCCCTGGCTCCTATTATATTTCTGGGAAAAGAGACAAAAAACCAAACAATTTTCAAACCCTTGCTCTGAGTTGTATAAGGGAGAGGGCTGGGAGAGAAGTGAGTATGTGGATGTGCCTTCCTTTCCACAACCATTGTTCTCTCATCATTTTCTCATTCCTTCTCCCTTCTCCTCCCTGACTTCTACTCTGGGTCTGCTCGCAGATTTATTCTGTCTTAGCTGGTGGGGCCATTTTATCCTGTGGTATCAGGTCACACTCCAGAGGGAGTTGTCATTTCATTGAAAACAATCCTCCCTTCCTCACACCATCCTAAAACAAAACATTTTTTGATCCAGGTTCTATTCACTTTTGACTTGGAGCGCTTTCTCTCTCTCTCTCTCTCTCTCTCTCTCTCTCTCTCTCTCTCTCTCTCTCTCTCTCTCTTCCTCTCTCGCTCTCTCTCTCGCTCTCTCCTTCTCCCTATCCCTCTTCCCTCTCCTCCTCTGTCCCTCTCCTACCTTCCTTCTTCCCTCCCCTCCTCCCCTCCCTCCCTTTCTCCTTTTCCTCTTTTCTTTCTTCCTTCCTTCCTTCCTTCCTTCCTTCCTTCCTTCCTTCCTTCCTTCCTTCCTTCCTTCCTTTCTTTCTTTCTTTCTTTCTTTCTTTCTTTCTTTCTTTTCTTCCTTCTTTCTTTCTTTCTATCTTGCGTTCTTTCCTTCTTTTCTCTCTTTCTTTCTTTCATTCTTTTTCTCCCTTCTCTTATTTTTTCTTTTTGTCTTTCCTTCCTCTTTTAGAAATCTGTCTTCAGAAGCTCTAACCTAGTTGTGTAGGGAGAAAAGCAATAGATTTGAGATCAGAGGATAAGGGCTTCAAACCTGGTTCCAATACTAACTACCAACATGTCTTTGGATAATTCACTTCACTCTTTGGGCCTGAGTTCGGTCATCTGCAAAATGAAAGACTGTCCTTCCCAAAGGCCTAATAGCTCTAAATAAATCTAGGATCCAGTAGATTGTAACCTTCATGAGAGCAGGAACTCTTTTAGTTTTGTCTTTGTACACAGCAGGGATTTAATAAATGCTTCTTGAATTCCACTCAGATGAATCTTGTCTTTTCATATTCACCTGCTTTCACAAGCAGCTTCCAGAAGGCTACTGGAGATGTCCTAAAAGGCACCATCTCATCCGAAAGTTCCTAAGCTTTGTTGTGTTATGAGCCCCCTGACAGTCTGGTGAAGCCTCTTAAACCTTTCTCAGAATGATGTTTTTAAATGCACAAAATTAAAAAAAAACCCACAACATTGAATAATAGAGGAAACCAAGGGTTAGTGAAAATAAAGATGGAATTTTCCCCTCTCCAGACTCTCTGAAATATATCTGTGTACCTAGGGTCCTACAAACCCCAGATCTAAAGTGAAGTTAGTTTACTGAATAGCAGAATATGCTTGGGGCTTGTCCTGGAACCAGCCCTTCTTTCTTGGACCCAAACTCCAATTTCTCGACTCATATTTCCAGCTGCATCCTTGACCCTCTCTGCAATGGTGAGGGAAGGATTTGTGACTGAGAGGGGCTGGGGTAGGCAGTCTGAAGGACTCACTCACACACCCCAATATAGGGTATGTTCCTGGTTCAGTGAATTCCTTTTATGAAGTCGACATTTACATCCACCCACAGGCAGACATAATTTGGGGTAGTGGAAAGAGCCCTGAATTCACAGTTTTTAGTTCCTGCTCATTTTGTAATTGTTGACAAATTATTTACATTTTCTGTTTTTTTCCCTCCCATCTGTAAATAGGGTCATGGTAATATCCTGCCTGTTGTGAAGATTAAGGGAGATACTGGGTATACAAGCACTTTGTAAATTGTAAAATTATATAGTAGTTGGTATAAACATTTTCTGATCTCTTGGAAGTATCCTTTGAGCAGGCTTAGGGTGGGGGGCTGTCATAATAATAGCTCACATGTACATATAGCTCTTTACAATGTACAAAATACTCATCCCTCAAGGGAACCTTGTGAAGCAGGTAGTACAAGTGTGGTTGGGACAGTTTTAGAGATGAGAAACTGAGGTTCAGAGGAAGGAAGTGATGTGCCCATGATAATCACATAGATGGCGGTAGATAGTGGTGTCAGAAGACTTGGATTTCAATCCCAGAGCCAAGTTTATGCTCTTGTTGTTTTTTAAAAGTCTCTCTGTCCCTGTTACCATCCACTATCTCTTTTTAGCCTCATAAAAACTCTGTGAAGTAAATTTTGCCAATATTATTATTCCCATTTTACAGATGAAGACACTGAGGTTAAGGGAAGTTCAGTGATCAGTGTCTTTTCCCCCACACCAAACTGCCTCTCTGGTTGCCCTGATCTCTACCCACAGCCTCAAGGAACACATCCTAGGGGACTGGCTCTTGCCTTCCTTATTTCTCTGTAGCAAGTGAATGAATAAATGAAAAAAAAATTATTAAGCATCATGTGTTAAGCTCTGGAGATTCAATAGATGTGATAGCTATATTTTATCTTCTTCTGCTGTAAATGTAGGGTAGTTGACCATTTTGCTTTTTCAAAAGTAGATTAGACAAATTCATACCAGAATATTCAACAAACATTTTTAGTTTCCTACTCTTCAGAGCACTGGGCTAGGTGGTAGGGGATCTTAGCAGATAATCTCATATCTTCCTGAAGTTCACAATCAAGTAAGAAAATAAGACCCAAATGAGAGTAACTATAAAGAAATGGCTGTATGATTTATGAGGGGATCTGTCATTACTCATTAGAGCAGATCAGATCTGTTTATGATTTTTGTAGATATGGCAAGCTAACCAAAATGGCACCTTTAGTTCAGTTGGGGGTGAGGTGGGAAACACCTTGAGACACTTCTGGAGAGGTCTCCATAGGGAAGGTGGGAGTAGAGCCAGGGAGGAACTCACTAATCCTTCTGTTGAAGGACTAAGAATGCTTTTACCACCTTCTAAATTCAGGACCCTGGGACAAGCCCTTGATTGTCTAGTCCTTAACAACACTGAGGAGGGGTAGTGGTTAGGATTAGAGAAATTATGTCAACAGCAAATCAAGTTAGCAAGCATTTGTTAAACATTATTTGCCATGTAGATGGCATCTGAGTTTCATCTTTTAAAAATAGAGAGGAAACAGGTGAAGGGGGAAGGTATACTAGGTATCGGGACTTTAACATTGGCAAAAGTATGGTGGTGCGAGGATACAGGGTGTTTTCAGAAAATAGAAGTCACACTGATCACAAAAGGAGATCAAGCACCTTTCAAAAGCACAATAACCGCACAGCCACATGCCCTCTCCAAGAGATGTTGCCATATTGCAATTGGGAGCCATAGCCATTCAGACTTTAGTGAGGAGGATCAGAGTTCAGCCAGCACTGCAACACTTTAAGGTATTGATATCTGGGGTGGATGAGTGAACAGTGACCTTTCCGGTATAATTTGGGGTCAAGCTAACTTCTTTCATGCATCAAGTAGTATTAGAAAACCCAAAAAAGTTAGTGAGGAGTAGAAGCCAACTATAGGCATGTAGGCAACTACAAGGACAGTGATCCAATCTTAAGCTCTTCAAGGTTTGCAAAACACTTTTTCCCCAACAACCTCTGAAGGGGCAGTGCAAGTATCGTCCCATTTTATGGTGTTCTACATATGACAGAGTCTCAATAAATGTTTGTTGAATTTGAAGTTTGATTGGATACAGAGACTAAGAACTCTGTTGGGTAACTAAGATGAACTAACCAAGTTGAACAGAAAGATTGAACAGAAAGATGAATAGAAATCCATCGGATAGCATTTATTAAACCCCGTTATATGCAAGAGATTGTTCCAGGCACTGTCCTGAGGATAAGACAGCTGATGTTAGAATGAAAGAAAAAGGGAAAGAATTATAATTAAACAACAACATTATTTGGACTGGACCTGTGATTTCAATAGTGAAGAGAATGCCTACTGAGGAAATTTTTTTTCATTTACCAATGCATATTTGCAACTATTTTACAACTTTAAAGTTTTTGAGAGTTTCCTGAAGAACTGAGAGATTAAGTGACTAACCCAGGGTCACACAGCCAATGTGTGTCAGAGGTAGGATTTGAACCCAGATCCTTCTGGAACTAAGGTCTGACCTGTCACATTATGTACCCATTGCTTTTCCTTGGCATTAGAGAAACAAACAGATTTGACTCAAGGTCTTTCTCACCTCACCCCCAAGTGAACTGAAGGTGCCATTTTGGTTGGCTTGCCATGGTTTCAAAAATTATAAACAGATCTGATCTGCCTTCCTTACTTCTCCCTCTAGTCAATAATGACCTTTCCCCTCATAAAACCAACTCAAAGGCTCCCCTCCAACAATAATAAATTAGCATTTATATAGCACTTAAAGTTGGCAAAGTGTTTTACAAATATTATCTCAATATTTGCCAGAATTACACAAGATTCCTTGAAAGACATAGCAACAAAGATACTTTGTTCTACTTGCCCATGACTATTAATATCATGAGTCATCAAACAGGGAGCTACATGCTTGCCAAAGGTGGCTACCACCATTTTGGAGGATGTTCAAGGAAGACTCCAAATGGAGGAGGATTTCCTTTCAATCAAGGGTTCTTAACTCGGGCTCCATGGATAGATTTCAGGAATTTATTTAGTTGAGCAAAACACGGGATCTGGAACCAGAAGAACTTCATTCAAACTTGCCTCTGATACTACCTTCGACCCTGGGCACAAGGTCTTTCAACTTCACTTTCCTCATTTGTAAAATGAGGTAGTTGGACTCAATGGCCTTTGAGAACTTGTTCCAGCCCTAAATCGATGGTTCTATGATTGTAAAAGGAAAATAGTAATGATATAATGATAATAATTACAATAATAATACTTGCTTATGAAAGAATACAGATGCTTAAAAGTTGAGGCAAAACATGATTCAAGATGCTCTTGCAATAGAAAGGCCTGTGAAGAATCGTGGTGTTTAGAGAGGGATGAGAATGTAGAAGCCATTGATGCCAACTCTCTCATTTTACACGTGATGAAATCAAGGGTGCTCTTTTCCTCTTGGCTTTCTTCAAGCCTTTTCCACTTTATTGTGCACCATGTCAGGGACTGTAGTGTTGCAATTCAAATTTGGTGGCTTCACAGTCATATGGCTTGTGAAAAGAATTTATGATATACATACAGTTTTACAGAGCTTTTCCATTTTCATCTGTTTGTTGCCTTCCTTCCAGTTTTGTCTTTAAATGCACATGGTACGAATTTGCTTTGTTGGGTCTCTTGACAAGATTTCTGTAAACTTTTTTTTCTTCTATTTTTTCTCATTGTTTTATGAGGTGATACTGCTAATGATCCTTCTCTGCACTATTTTACCAGTCAGCAAACAGAGAGAGAATTCACACTGGAGGCTACATAATTCTGGGGGTGTCAAGGGATCAGTTTGCAAGGTATCAGCATTTTTATATTATATTATATTATATTATATTATATTATATTATATTATATTATATTATATTATATTATATTATATTATATTATATTATATTATATTATATTATATGATATAATATTATATTATATAATATTATATTATATTATATAATATTATATCATATAATATAATATAATATAATATAATATTATATCATATAATATAATATTATATAATATAATATTATATAATATTATATTAATAATATTATATTATATAATATCATATCATATCATATCATATTATATTATATTATATTATATTATATAATATTATATAATATAATATAATATAATATTATATTATATAATATTATATCATACCATATCATATCATATCATATCATATCATATCATATCATATCATATTATTATATTATATTATATTATATTATATTATATTATATTATATTATATTATATTTAGCTTTAAGATTTTCAAAGCATTTACAAATATTATCTCATTTGATCCTCACAACAGCCCTGTGAGGCAGGTGCTCCTATTATACTTGTTTTCCATGTGAGAAAACAGAAGTTAAATGAATTGACCAGGTCTACATAGCTACTAAGTGTCTGAGGATGGACTTGAACTCAAATCTTCCTAATTCCAGGTGCAATGGTTTCTATCTACTGTGCAACCCAGCTCTCTCTCAGAAAAAGAGGAGAGTAGCAAAGACTTGGTAGAAAAAAACTCATACCTTTCATTTCTTTGTTTAGATGTTTATCACTCAGTGTAATAACTACTTATTTTCAGTTGTGTGTAGAACACTTACTTTGGACTAAGGGAGACTTCCAAGTTAGATAAGAGACAATATGCCCTCATAGACCTTGTAGTCTTACAGGCAAATATGACAAACACAGATGACTACACAGCAAAATAATGCAGACCTCACTGCTATGCCTTAAGTCTGCAACTTTACCATCACAACATAAGCTGAAAAATATGGAGATTAAAAAAAAAGATGTGGAGAATAGAAGATTTCACTATGCTTTTTTTAAAAAAGCATTTGTTTATTAAAACAGAGATTTTGTTTAGCTGAACAAAATATCGCCTCAAAGGCTTCCCCTCCAACAATAATAATAGCTAGCACTTACATAGTATTTTAAAGTTGGTAAAATGCTTTATGAATATTATCTCAATTTTTGCCAGAATTATACAAGATTCCTGGAAAAATGTAGCAACAAAAATACATTATTCTACTTGCCCATGACTGTTAATATCAAATGAGTCATAAAATAGGAAGCAAGGGGCAGCTAGGTGGCACAGTGGATAGAGCACTGGCCCTAGAGTCAGGAGGAACTGAATTCAAATCTGACATTAGACATTTACTAATTGTGTGACCCTGGGTAAGTGACTTAACCCTGCTTGCCTCCAAATAAAATAAAATAGCAAGCTATATGCTTGCCAAAGGTGGCTACCAGAATCTTGGAGGATGTTCAGGGCAGAGTCCAAATGGAAAAGGATTCCCCTTAGATCAAGGGTTCTTAACTTGGGATCCATGAACAGATTTCAGTGGTCTATGAACTTGAGTAGGGAAAAATTTACATCTTTATTTTTATTAACTTCTTACTGATGTCTAACATTTCCTTCAATCATGAATGTAGGCAACAAAATGTGATTCTGAAAGGAGTAGCCTTCACCAGACTGCCAAGGCGGTCCATGATAACAAAAAGCTGAAAAACTGCTGCTTTAGGTGGTGGGGTCTACCAGATGCTTCTGTTTGTAGATGCCATTGCATGGATTGAATGAAGCCCCAGAGCACTAGAGTCCTTTGAATGAGTTCTGTAATGGACCAAAAGAGTTTAGCCAATCTATACGAGAAGAAACAAATACATAAAGAATATCTATTTTTCAGATACATTCTCTCTCCATATATACACACACACACACACACACACACACACACACACACACACACACACACATAATATGTATATATGATGGAAAGCCCGTAGGTTGAGTCTATCAGTATAGCTCTCCTGAACAGACATTGTGACTAGACCATGACTTAGACTCAGAATTGACCAGATGGAGGATAACAGACTTGATTGTTTTGGGTAGCTATACCAAATTTCTTTCTGAAATGCTGGCCCATCTTTAGAATATCCACATTTTCCCAATGATATATTTTTATTGATCATGGAGGATCATAGTCTCCAAACAATTGAAATTAATAATCTCCCAAAGTACAATTGGAGAAGCACATGGTGTGAGTAAGCCTGCAACACACTCCATGTTACTGGTGAAGTACAGGGCAGGAGAAATAATGAAATGATGTTACCAAACATATCAAGTGGCAGTTTTTAGATTTATGAACTAATTACTCCTTTTTCACAACTTAAGGGGTTACTCAGAGAGTTTTCAAGATTGAACATTTAAATACAATGAAAAGCCATTGGAAGAAAAAAATAGGGGCAAGAATGGCTTCCTTCTTCTTCGACTCTGCCTAAAACCTTGTCCAGACCCTTACACTCATTTCAATGACCACCTAATGCCATCTGTGTGAAGAACATTTCACTTTGGACTAGGAGAGATGGTGAGTAAAAGCAGTGACTTGCTTGAGCTCTCCACCAAACTCCTCCAATACCTATAAAAATGGCTCTAAACAAATTCTAAAGCAGCAGAACCCACAAAAAGACAGTGAAACAAATTTACAACCCAAGACAGCCTGGATGGTTGATGAGAAAGGTATAGTTTGGCATGGAACTCCAGAAAACCTGGAGCAAGCTTTAGAGGACTGAATCACGGGCGGCTGTGCATGGTCTCCAGACTTCTCAACTCACAAACAGCAAAGACAGCTTAGAAGGTTAGTGGGAAAAGTCTGTGAATGAGGTGAGAGAGAAGTCCCATCCCAGGCCCAGTCCCTGATCTTGGCCCTGGGGCTACATCTGCTTCTGGAATTTTTGGCCCACAGACCAAGGGGGAATTGAGTGGCTGATCAGAGGGGGATTGCAGGGATCTCTTTGCTGGTGCTGAGGCAAGATTCTGTTGCTTTGCCTGTGCTTGGATCTGGGTCACAGTTTTGGGTTGGCGGTCCTGGGGCAAGGAGGAGTGCTGGCATGGTGGAGCCTGTAGTGGTAGTGAGAGGAAATCTTCCTCACAGTTCCAAGACAGAAAAGAGTGCTTGCAGTCACACATAAACCAGAGCACAGGCCAGGAAAGGACTATACACCTCGCCACTTATCATAGCACCTTGGAAGAACTAAAAATTTACAGATCCCTAGAAGTGTCTCTGAAAACAGATGCAGAAAACCCTTGAAGCTTGGGACACTACATTCTCCACACTTGAAGCAGACCCCTATCTTAACAAAGAGTTTAAAACTCAAGTAATTGGCTGGGATCATGAATAACCAAAGGTCCAAATAAAGTCAGACCACAGAATCTTTCTTTGGTAACAAAGAAGATCAAAACATACAACCAGAAGAAGACAACAAAGTCAAAGCTCCTACATCCAAACTCTCCAAGAAAAATATAAATCAGTCCCAGGTCATGGAAGAGCTCAAAAAGGAGTTTGAGAAACAAGTAAGAGAAGTAGAGGAAAAACTGGGAAGAGAAATGAGAGTGATGTAAGAAAATCATGAAAAACAAGTTAATAGCTTGCTAAAGGAGACCCAAAAAAATACTGAAGAAAATAACACCTTAAAAATTGACTAATCCAAATGGCAAAAGAGGTCCAAAAAGCCAATAAGGAGAAGAATGGCCTAAAAGCAAAATTGACCAAATGGAAAAGGAAATCTAAAAGCTTACTGAAGAAAATACTTCCTTAAAAATCAGAATGGAGCAATTGGAAGCTAGTGACTTTATGAGAAATCAAGACACTGTAAAACAAATCCAAAAGAATGAAAAAATCAAAAACAATGTGAAATATCTCATTGGAAAAACAACTGATCTGGAAAATAGATCCAGGAGAGAGAATTTAAAAATTATTGGACTATCTGAAAGCCATGATCAAAAAAAGAGTCTAGATATCATCTTTCAAGAAACTATCAAGGAAAACTGCCCTGATATTTTAGAACCAGAGAGCAAAATAGAAATTGAAAGAATCCACTAATCACCTCCTGAAAGAGATGCCCAAAGGAAAACTCCTAGGAATATTATAGCCAAATTCCAGAGTTCCCAGGTCAAGGAAAAAATATTGCAAACAGCCAGAAAGAAACAATTCAAGTATTGTGGAAACAATTAGTATACCACAAGATTTAGCAGCTTCCACATTAATGGACTAGGAGAGATGCCAAGGTTAGATAAGAGGCCATCCTTGCCTTCATGGAGTTTACAGTCTGGTAGAGGGATGTTGAAGTGGGGAAAGGTCTTTCTTGACTAGGGGTGGTGCTTAGGGAAAGTTTTCTAAAGGAGGAAGCATTTGAGTTGGGGTTCAAAGGAGAGGATTCAAGGGGGTGAGATTGGAGAAAAAGTTAGTTCAATCATAAGGAATAGCATAAGCAAACAGGCAAAAGAATACACAGTATACACCAGGGGACAACAAGTAGCTTAGCTGGACTATAGTATGAGCACTAGGATGAGATAAAGCTGGAAAGATAATGTGGCACCAGATTGTGGATGGGGTATTGCCATCAGGCTAAATACTTCACTTAGTAGGCAATATGGAGTCAGTGATGATTTCTGAGCAAAGAAGCAACATGATAAGATTTACTTTCATTTTCTTCCCTTATGGCTCTATTCAGTATCCTTGCAACTTTTAAAACCAAATTACTCCTCCCTGGGACTGCACTTCCTTTTTTATCCACATTGCCAGTTATTAATACGGTATGTGGCACTTTTTAAGGCTCAATAACAATTTTAAAATTCACTCATTCATATATAAGGAAGATGAATCTAGCAACTCTGTGAAGGATGGTTGGGTGAGGAGGAAGACCAAACAGGAGATCATTTAGTGGCAATTGCGATGGTCCAAGTGGGTGGTAGGGAGGTCTGGATGCAGTGGAAGTAGTAGGAATAGGGAGGAAGGAATAAAAATGAAAAATATTACAGAGGTAAAGTTGACAGCATTTCGCTGCTCATTAGAAGTGAAAGGGGAGGTAGGGGGAAGTGTCAAAAATAATCTCAAGGTCTTGAATATCAGAGACTGGGCCATCTGTTATGTTACAATAGTGTCTTTGCTGCTTTTTCCACCTTTTATGAAATCTCTTTTTTCTCATTCAATTTTATTTATTTTCAGTTCTAGATTCTTGCCTTATCCCAATCCTGCCCTCCCCATTGAAAAGGCAAGAAATATAAAACACATTATAAATAAGAAGTCATGCGAAACAAATTTCTGCATCAAGTATGTTCTAGAAACACACACACATGAAAAAGAAAGAGAAAAATATATGCTTCATTCTTCAATCTGAGTCCATCAGTCCTCTATCTGAAGGTGGATAGCATTTTTTTTTTCATCATGATTCCTTTAGAACTATAATGGGTGGTGATCAGAGCTCTAAGTCTTTCCTAATGGATTATCTTTATAATAATGTTACTGTATAAATATTCTCCTGGTTTGGCTCATTTCACTTTGCATCAGTTCATACAAGTCTTCCCAGGTTTTTCTCAAACCATCCCCTTCATTATTTTTTATAGAACAATAGTATTCCATCACGTTTATATTCCATAACTTGTTCAGCCATTCTCCAATTGATGAGCATTCCAAGTTCTTTGCTACCACAAAAAGAGCTGCTATAAATATATTTGTACTTTTGGCTCCTTTTTCTTTTTCTTTTTCTTTTTCTTTTTCTTTTTCTTTTCATCTCTGTGGGGTTATAGACCAAGTAGTAGTATTACTGGGTCAATGGGTATGCACAGTTTAATAGCTTTTTGGACATACCTATTTTCCTATATCAATCTTTTTTTTTTTTGTCTTGGCCAATATAATGGGTGTGAAGTGGTACTTCAGAGTTGTTTTACTTTTCTTTCCACTAGTTGTTAGTGATTTAGAGCATTTTTTCATATCACTATTGATAACTTTTATTTCTTCCTCTGAAAATGGCCTGTTCATATTCCTTGACCATTTAGCAGTTGGGAGATGGCTCTTATTCTTACAAATCTGGCTCAATTCTCTAAATGTTTGAGAAATGAGACCTTTATCAAAGAAACTTGTTGCAAAGATTTCACCCCACCCCATTCCAGTTTCCCACTTTGCTTCTAATTTTAGCTGCATTTGTTTCATTTCTACACCATTTTTTTATGTAATTAAATTATCCATTTTGCCTCCCATAAACCTCTCTATCTCTTGTTTGGTAATGAACTCTTCTCCTCTATAGATCTAACAGGTAATTTCTTCCACGCTCCATTAATTTGCTTATGATATCACCCTTTATGTCTAAATTACGTATTCATTCTGGGCTCATCTTGGTATGTGATGTGAGATGTTGGACTATGCCCAGTTTCTTTTCAGTTTTCTTTGTACTTTTTGTCAACTAGTGAGTTCTTGCCCCAGTAGCTGGGGTCTTTGGATTTATCAAACATTAGTTACTGTGTTTATTTCCTTCTGTATGTTGTGTACCTAATCTGTTCCATTGATCAACCATCTATTTCTTATCTAAAACTAAGTTGATTTGATCATTACAGCTTTGTAGTACAATTTGAAATTTGAAACTGCTAAGTTCTCTTACTTTCCATTTTTTTATTGATTCCTTTCATATTCTTGAACTTTTCTTCCTTTAAATGGATTTTATTATAATTTTCCCTAGTTTTACAAAATAATTCTTTGGCATTTTGTTTGGTATGGTGCTAAATAAGTAAATTAATTTAGATAATATTTTAATTTTTATTACAGTGACTCTGCCTACACATGAGCAATTAGTAATTAGTTAATTATTTAGTTTAGCTTATGTTTTTGTGAAAAGTGTTTTGTAACTGTGTTCATAAAGTGTGTGGCTTAGCAGGTAGACTTTCAAGTATTTTACACTATCTGTGGTTATTTTAAACAGAATTTTTCTTTTCATCTCTTTCTTCTGTGTTTTGTTGATAATATATAGAAATGTTGATGATTGGTATATGTGTTTTATATCTTACAACTCTGCTGATGTTAATTGTCTCAACTAGCTTTTAAATTGACACTAAGTCAACTATCATATAATCTGTAAAAAGTGAGTTTCTTTCCTTCATTGCCTATGCTTATTCCTTCAATTTATTTTTCTTGTCTTAGTGCTATGGCTAGCATTTCTAACATAATATTGAATAATAATGGTGATAATGGACATTTTCATTTCATTCTTGATCTAATTGGAAAGGGTTCCAGTTTATCCCCTTTATATATAAGCTTGCCCTTGGTTTTAGATAGATATTACCTATTATTTAAGAAAAAGTCCACTTATTCATATGCTTTCTGCTTGTTGTTTGTTTTTTTTTTAACTATAATAAGTGGTATATTATATCAAAAGAGTTATCTGGATCTACTGAAATAATCATATGATTTTTGCTGTTTTTGTTATTGATATGGTCTATTATGCCTATAGTTTTCCTAATATTGAATCATCCCTGCATTCTTGGTACAAATCCAGCCTGGTTACAGTGTTTGATCTTTGTGATGTCTTGTCATAATCTCCTTGCTAGAATTTTATTCAAATTATTTGCTTCAGTATTCATTAAGGAATTGATTATAGTTTTCTTTATTTTATTTTATTTTTTTATTCTCCCTGGTTTAGGTAACAAGACTATATTTTTGTCATAGAAGGGATTTAGTAGGACTCCTTCTTCACCTATTTTTTTTTTCCAAACAGTGTAAGTAGTATTAAGATCTAATTGTTCCTTAAATCTTAGGGACCTCATTTATAAATTCAATTTCTTTTTCTAAAATAGAGTTATTTCACACCTATCAGATTGGCCAACATGACAAAACAGGAAAATGATAAATGTTGGAGAAGATGTGGGAAAATTGGAGTTCTGAAATGATCCAACCATTTTGGAGAGCAATTTGGAACTATGCCCAAAGGGCTATAAAAATATGCATATTGGGGGTAGCTAGGTGGCAGTGGATAGAGCACCAGCCCTGAAGTCAGAAGGACCTGAGTTCAAATCTGGCCTCAGACCAAACACTTGACACTTACTAGCTGTGTGACCCTGGGAAGTCACTTAACCCCAATTGCCAAAAATTTTTTTAAAAATGTGCATACCCTTTGACCCAGCAATAGCACTTCTAGGGCTATATCCCACAGAGATCATACAAATGGGAAAAGGATCTACATGTACAAAAATATTTATAGCAGCTCTTTTTGTGATGGCCAAGAATTGGAAATTGAGGGGATGCCCATCAATTGGGGAATGGCTGAACAAGTTGTGGCATATGAATGTAATGGAATACTATTGTGCTATAAGGAATGATGAACAGGCTGACTTCAGAAAAATCTGAAAGATTTATATGGTCTGATGTTGAGTGAAATGAGCAGAACCAGGAGAATGTTGTACACAGTAACAACCACATTGTGTGATGACTAATATTGATAGACCTAACCCTTCCCAGCAATGCAAGGATCTAAGACATCTCCAAAGACCTCATGATGGAAAATGCTATCCACATCCAAAGAAAAAAGTATGGAGTTTGAATACAGATCGAAGTATACTATTTGCTATTTTTTTTTCTTCTGTTGTGTTCTGTTTCCTCTTTCTGGTGGTTCCTCCCATTTTTTCTAATTCTTACCTACAACATCACTAATGTGAAAATATGTTTAATAGAAATATATATGTGTAGTCTGTGTCAGATTGTGCACCGTCTTGGGAATGGAGGGGGAGAAAAATTTAAAACTCAAAAGCTCATGGAAGTGATTGCTGATAATCCAAAATAAATTAATTAAATAAAAATAAAAAAATAAAAAAATATGGTTATTTAAGTATTTTATTTTTTGTTCTGTTAATCTGGGCAACTTATATTTTTGTAAATAGTTATCTAGTTCATTTAGAATGTCAGTTTTCTTAGCATATAGCCAGGCAAAATAACTCTTAATAATTGCTTTTATTTCATCTTCATTGGCTGTGAATTCACCTTTTTCATTTTTGATACTATAATTGGATTTACTTTCTTTAAAAAAAACAAATCTGCCAATGACATCTATTTTATTGCTTTTATTTAAAAAAAAAACAGCTCCTAGTTTTATTTATTAGTTCAATTTACTTTTTTACTTTCAGTTTTATTAATCTCTTCTTTGAGTTTCAGGATTTTTATTCTGGTGTTTAATTGAGGGTTTTAAATTTGTTGATTTCTTATTTTTTTAGGTGCATGCCAATTACTTGATCTGTTCTTTCTCTCCTTCATTGATATGTTTAGAGATATAAAATTTCCCAAAAGTACCACTTTGTCTATATTCCATAAATTTTAGTATGTTGTCACATTTTTGTCCTTATCGTTAATGAAATTATTGATGCTTTCTATGATTTGTTCTTTGACCCACTTATTTTTTAAGATTAGGTTACTTAATTCTCAAATTCTTTTTAGTCTATGTTTTAGAGGCCAATTATTGAATGAAATTTTTATTGCCTTATGGTCAGGAAAAGATACATTTAATATTTCTACCTTTCTGAATTTATGTTTATGTCCTAATACATGGTCCGTTTTTGTGAAGGTGCAATGAATAGGTGAGAAATAGGTATTCTCCTTTGTTTCTATTAAACATTCCCCAGAGGTCTATCTTCTAAAATTCTATTTATCTCTTTAATTTTTTCCTTTTTAATTTTGTGGCTAGATGTATCTAGGTCTGAGAGGGTAAATTGAGGTCCCTAACTATCATTGTTTCAGTGTCTATTTATTCCTGTAATGCATTTAACATTTCGTTCAGTAATTTAGATGCTATGCCATTTGGTGGATACATGTTCAGCCTTGATATTAATACATTGCCTATTGTACCTTTTAGCAAAATATAATTTCTCTATCTCTTTTAATTGGATCTATTTTTGCCTTTGCTTTGTCTGAGATCATGATTATTTGCCTTGCCTTTTTTATGTTAGCTGAAGCATGATAGACTATGCTCCAGCCCCTTAATTTAACTCTCTGTGTATCTTTCTATTTCAAGTATGTTTTTTGTAAACAACATATTGTTGGATTCTGGTTTCTAATCCATTCTGCTATCTTCTGTTTTATGGGTGAATTCATCCTGTTCACATTTATATTTATGTCTAATAAATATGTATTTTCCTCTAACTTATTTTATTTTTTTTTAAATTTTTATTTTTATTTTTTTTTTCATATGCTTTTGAGTTGAAAATTTTTTTCTCCCTTTTTCTCCCCCCCCCAAGATGGCGCACAATCTGATATAGGCTTTACATTTACATACCCATTAAACATATTTTCACATTAGTGAAGTTGTAAGTAAAAATTAAAACCAATAGGAGGAACTATCAGAAAGATGAAACAAAACTCAACTGAAGGTAAAAATAAGTGAGAGTGATTCGACTTCCATCGTTCTTTCTTTGGATGTGGATAGCATTTTCCATCCTGAGGCCTCTGGAGATGTCTTAGATCCTCCTAATCTGAGAAGGGTTCAGTTTAACAATTCTTAGTCATTGCATAACGTGGCTGTTATTGCGTACAAAGTCCTCTTGGTTCTGCTCACTTCACTCAGCATCAGACCATATAAGTCTTCCCAGGTTTTTCTGAAGTCAGCCTGTTCATCATTTCTTATAGCACAATAGTATTCCATTACATTCATATACCACACCTTGCTCAGCCATTCCCCAATTGATGGGCATCCTCTCAATTTCCAATTCTTTGCCACCACAAAAAGAGCTGCTATGAATATTTTTGTACATGTGGGTCCTTTTCCCATTTGTTTGATCTCTTTGGGATATAGCCCTAGAAGTGCTATTGCTGGATCAAAGGGTATGCACATTTTTGTAGCCCTTTGGGCATAGTTCCAAATTGTTCTCCAAAATGGTTGGATCATTTCACAACTCCACCAACAATGTATTAGTGTTCCAATTTTCCCACATCCTCCAACATTTATCATTTTCCTGTTTTGTCATGTTGGCCAATCTGATAGGTGTGATGTGGTACCTCAGAGTTGTTTTGATTTGCATTTCTCTAATCAATAATGATTTAGAGCATTTTTTCATATGACTATAGATGGCTTTAATTTCTTCATCTGAGAACTGTCTGTTCATATCCTTTGACCATTTATCAATTGGGGAATGGCTTGTGTTCTTATAAATTTGTCTTAATTCTCTATATATTTTAGAAATGAGGCCTTTATCAGAGAGACTGGTTGTAAAAATTCTTTCCCAATTTTCTACCTTCCTTCTAATCTTAGTTGCATTGGCTTTGTTTGTGCAAAAACTTTTCAATTTAATGTAGTCAAAATTATCCATTTTGCTTTTCATAATGTTCTCTATCTCCTGTTTGGTCATGAATTCTTCTGTTCTCCATAGATCTGATAGGTAAACTATTCCTTGTTCTCCCAGTTTACTTATGGTATCAGCCTTTATATCTAAGTCATGAACCCATTTTGACTTTATTTTGGTATATGGTGTGAGATTTGGGTCTATGCCTAGTTTCTGCCATACTCTTTTCCAGTTTTCCCAGCAGTTTTTTTCAAAGAGTGGGTTCTTATCCCAGAAGCTGGGGTCTTTGGGTTTATCAAATAATAGATTACTATAGTCATTGACTACTGTGTCTTGCATATTTATCCTTTCCAACCTATTTCTTAGCCAGTACCAAGCAGTTTTGATGATTGCTGCTTTATAATACAATTTAAGATCTGGAATTGCTAGGCCACCTTCCCCTGCATTTCTTTTCATTAGTTCCTTTGATATTCTGGACCTTTTGTTTTTCCAAATGAATCTTGTTATTATTTTTTCTAACTCTATAAAATAATTTTTTGGTAGTTTGATTGGTATGGCACTGAATAAGTAAATTAGCTTAGGTAGGATTGTCATTTTTATTATATTAGCTCGGCCTACCCATGAGCAACTGATGTTTTTCCAATTATTTAGATCTGATTTTATTTGTGTGAAAAGTGTTTTGTAATTGTGTTCATAGAGTTCCTGGGTTTGTTTTGGAGGTAGACTCCTAAATATTTTATAATGTCTACAGTAAGTTTAAATGGGATTTCTCTTTCTATCTCTTGCTGTTGGGCTTTGTTGGTAATATATAGAAATGCTGATGATTTATGTGGGTTTATTTTATAGCCTGCAACTTTGCTAAAGTTGTTTATTATTTCAAGTAGTTTTTTACTTGATTCTCTAGGATTCTCTAAGTATATCATCATGTCATCTGCAAAGAGTGATAGCTTTGTTTCTTCTTTGCCTATTCTAATGCCTTCAATTTCTTTTTCTTCTCTTATTGCTAAAGCTAAGTTTTCCAGTACAATATTGAATAACAATGGTGATAATGGACATCCTTGTTTCACCCCTGATCTTATTGGAAATGCTTCTAGCCTGTCCCCATTACATATAATGCTTGCTGAAGGTTTTAGATAATGCTATTTATTATTTTAAGGAAGACTCCATTTATACCTATGCTTTCTAGTGTTTTTAATAGGAATGGGTGTTGTATTTTATCAAAAGCTTTTTCTGCATCTATTGAGATGATCATGTGGTTTCTGTTGGTTTTGTGTTGATATGCTCAATGATGCTGATAGTTTTCCTAATATTGAACCAACACTGCATTCCTGGTATAAATCCTACCTGGTCATAGTGTATTATTCTTGTGATAAGTTGCTGCAATCTACTTGCTAGTATTTTGTTTAAAATTTTTGCATCTATATTCATTAGAGAAATTGGTCTATAATTTTCTTTCTCTATTTTGACTCTTCCTGGTTTAGGTATCAACACCATATTTGTATCATAAAAAGAATTTGGTAAGACTCCTTCTTCACCTATTTTCCCAAATAGTCTATATAGTATTGGAATTAATTGTTCTTTAAATGTTTGATAGAATTCGCATGTAAATCCATCTGGCCCTGGAGATTTTTTCCTAGGGAGTTCATCAATGGCTTGTTCAATTTCTTTTTCTGAGATGGGGTTATTTAAGTATTTTACTTCCTCTTCGGTTAATCTGGGCAATTTATATTTTTGTAAATATGTATCCATTTCACTAAGATTGTCAAATTTGTTGGCATATAGTTGGGCAAAATAATTCCTAATTATTGTTTTAATTTCCTCTTCCTTGGTGGTAGCTTTGCCCTTTTCATTCTTGATACTAGTAATTTGGTTTTCTTCTTTCTTTTTTTAATTAAATTAACCAAAGGCTTATCTATTTTATTGGTTTTTTCATAAAACCAGCTCTTAGTTTTATTTATTAGTTCAATAGTTTTCTTAATTTCAATTTTATTAATTTTTCCTTTGGTTTTCAATATTTCTAATTTGGTGTTTAGTTGAGGATTTTTAATTTGTTCTTTTTCTAGTTTTTTTAGTTGTATGCCCAATTCATTAATCTCCTCTTTTTCTATTTTATTTATGTAAGCATTTAGAGATATAAAACTTCCCCTAAGAATGCTTTCGCTGCATCCCATAGGTTTTGGTATGTTGTCTCATTATTGTCATTCTCTTGAATGAAATTATTGATTGTTTCTATGATTTGTTGTTTGACCCAATCATTTTTTAGGATTAGATTATTTAGTTTCCAATTATTTTTTAGTCTATCTTTCCATGGCCCTTTATTACATATAATTTTTATTGTGTCATGATCTGAAAAGGATGCATTTAATATTTCTGCCTTTCTGCATTGGATTGTGAGGTTTTTATGCCCTAGTACATGGTCAATTTTTGTGTATGTGCCATGTACTGAGAAAAAAAGTATATTCCTTTCTATCCCCATTCAGTTTTGTCCAGAGGTCTATAATACCTAACTTTTCTAAAGTTCTATTCACCTCCTTAACTTCTCTGTTGTTTATTTTGTGGTTAGACTTATCTAGTGCCAGAGGGGGAGGTTCAGGTCCCCACTAGTATAGTTTTGCTGTCTATTTCTTCCTGTAACTCCCTGAACTTCTCCTGTAAGAATTTGGATGCTATACCATTTGGTGCATATATATTTAGTAATGATATTACTTCATTGTCTATGGTGCCTTTTAGCAGGATGTAGTTTCCTTCCTTATCTCTTTTGATTAGATCTATTTTTGCTTTTGCTTTGTCTGAGATCAGGATTGCTACCCCTGCTTTTTTTACTTCAGCTGACGCATAATATATTCTGCTCCAGCCTTTTACCTTTACCCTGTATGTGTCACTCTTTTTCAAATGTGTTTCCTGTAAACAACATATTGTAGGATTATGGTTTTTAATCCATTCTGCAATCCATTTTTGTTTTATGGGAGAGTTCATCCCATTCACATTCACAGTTATGATTACTATCTGTATCTTTTTCTCCATCCTTTCCCCCCATTTATGCTTTTCTTTCTCCTTTTTCCTTTCTCCCCTTCACTAGTGTTTTGCTTTTGACCACTGCCTATTTCAGTCCCTTCCCCCTTTTATTATCCCTTTCCCTTTTCTTCCCCTTTAGTCTTACTGCTGCTTCCCTCCCTTCTTTCCTCCCTTCCCTTTTCTTTTCCCCTCCCTTTTCTTTCCCCTTTTCCCTCCTACTGCCTATAGGGCAAGTTAGATTTCTATACCTAACTGATTATATTATGCCCTTCTTGAGCCTAATCTGATGAGAGTAAGGTTCAAACAATGCTCCCCCCCTTCCCTCTGCTGTAATAGGATTTTGTGTCTTTTCCTAATGTAATTTACCCTTGTCTGCCTCCTCCTTTCTCAGTACTTTTCTAAGATTAGATTGATCCACTTATTTGGATCCATTTAACTTGATTAGATTTTTTTTTATCATTACATCAAAGTCAACTAATATCCACCCTCTTTATGTATACTCCTTTAACAAGGTGTAATAACAATACAGTTCTCAAGGGTTGCAAATCTCATATTCCCTTGTAGGGGTTTAAACATCCCCCCCCTTATTAACACATATTGTATCCTTCTGTCCCATTTACCTTTTTAAGTCCTTCTTGAGTCCTGTACTTGAAGATCAAATTTTTTGTTGAGCTCTGGTCTTTTTATCAGGAAAGTTTGGAAGTCTCCTATTTCATTGAATATCCACCTCCTCCCTTGAAAAATGATGCTCATTTTTGCTGGGTAATTAATCCTTGGCTGCATTCCAAGCTCCTTTGCCTTTGGAATATCATGTTCCATGCCCTGCTTTTAATGTAGAAGCTGCAAGGTCCTGTGTAATCCTGACTGTGGTTCCATGATATTTAAATTGTTTCTTTCTGGCTGCTTGCAGCACCTTCTCTTTCATCTCTGGTAATTTTGGAATTTTGCTATTATATTTCTTGGTGTTGTCAATTTGGGATCTCTTTCAGGTGGTGATGGTGGATTCTTTCTATGGTTATTTTCCCTTCTGGTTCTAGGACTTCTGGGCAGTTTTCCTTTATGATTTCCTGAAAGATACTGTCCAGGCTCTTTTTTTCATCATGATTTTCAGGTAGTCCAATAATTTTTAAATTGTCTCTCCTGAGTCGATTTTCCAGGTCGGTTGTTTTACTGATGAGGTATTTTATATTTTCATTGATTTTTTCATTTTTTTGTTTCTGTTTGACTGATTCTTGCTCTCTCATAGAGACATTAGTTTCCATTTGTCCAATTCTAGTTTTTAACAGATTGTTTTCTTCTGTTAGTTTTTGTACTTCCTTCTTCAACTGGCCAATTGTGTTTTTTAGGGACTTGTTTTCTTCAGTGTACTCTTCTGTTAGTTTTTGTCCTTCCTTCTTCAATTGGCCAATTGTGTTTTTTAGGGACTTGTTTTCTTCAGTGTATTTTTTTTCCAACTGGCCAATTGTATTTTTGAAGGACTCTTTTACCTCTCTCATTTGACTATTAAAATCCTTCTTGAGCTCTTCTAAGAAGGCTTTTTGGGCTTCAGACCAGTTCATATTCCCTTTTGTTGTTGCAGATGTGGGTTTGTTGACAATGTTGTCCTCTTCAGAATTTCTGTCTTGATCTTCACTCTTCTTAATATGAATCTATGGTACATTTCTTTTTACTCATGGTGTTTTTATTCCTGGCCTTTAAAGAGATTGAGCTCTCCTGCTGGGGACAGAGGGTACTGACCCAAGCTTCTTGTGTTGGGAGCCTAGGTCTTGGTCACTGGCTTTGCGTTCTGGGGCCTCTTACTGGGATTGGAGGCTGTAGGTTTCTGGCAGCTTACCTTGTGTTGGGCTGGAATCAGCAAGGCTGGAACTTTCAGGCAATTCTAGGTTGCCTGCTTTTCCTTTCCTTTAGCTTTCTTCAGCTCCTTTTAGATGGCTGCTGCAGGATGTTTATCTGCCTGGGGCCCCTGCAGTGTTGTCTCCTCAGTTCTGCTAATGCACCAGGAGGTTCATTTGCAGTGGAGTGCCTAGGCTCCTGGTGGTTTTCTGAGCTGGTTTCCACTGGTTCCCCTGCCCTCACTGAGGCACTCGGAGGTCCAGGTGTTGGTGTTTGCCTGCTCTACCACCTGGGCTTCAGGATTTCTTCACAATTGGAGGCTTCCTACAGCTCACCTGGTGTTGGGTTGGAATCAGCAAGACCTGGGCTTTAGGAAGCCTTTAGGTTGTTTTCTTCACCTCCTTTCAGATGAATGCCGCAGGGTACTTATCCGCCTGGGGCCCCTTGTTTTTGCTGAGGCACTGAGAGATCCGTTTGCTGGGCTACTGCACTGCTGCTCCTTCTCTTTCTTCTAGTTCAGGTGTTCCAGGGTTTTTTTTTTTTCCTGGGCTGATATTTTCTGGGTTTGCAGAGGTTGATAGGGGAGAGTGAGAGCGACTACCTTTTCACTCCGCCATCTTGGCTCCCGGAAGCGGAACTCGACACTTATTTTCTTATATTTATCATTCCCTTATTGAATTTGTCTCCTCCTTGATAGTCCATTTGACTTCTGACTACTGCCTTCCTTAATCTACCTTCCTTCTTATTCTACACCTCTCTCTCTCTCTCTCTCTCTCTCTCTCTCTCTCTCTCTCTCTCTCTCTCTCTCTCTCTCTCTTTTTCTCTGTTTGTATTCCATTCTCCTTGAACCAGTCCAGATAAGAGTGAGATCCCTCCTATCCTCTGCTCCATTGTATAAATTTTTCCTTGTACACCCCATGTATGTGAGATAATTTTCCCCAGACTTCCTCTCCCTTCTCTTTCTCACTCTCCCATTCTTCTTTTGAGACTATCCCAACATAATAGAATCACACTCATACCCTCCAAGTAGATTCCCTCTAACAACAGTAAATTTCTATATCATTTTCCCATATAGGGATGTAAACCATTTAACCTTGTTTAAGCTCTTATGACTTCTCACTCTTGTTTACCTTTTTATTCTACTCCTGACTCTTGTGTTTGAATGTCAAATTTTCTATTCAGCTCTGTTCTAGTCTTTTCATCAGGAATGCTTGAAAGCTCTGTATTTAATTAAATGCACTTTTCCCCTCCTGTAGGGTTATATTCAATTTTGAGGGATGGGGGTAGGTTATTCTTGGTTGTAATCCTAACCTTTGCCTTTTGGAATATCATATTTTATGCTCTCTATTACTTTAGAGTGGTAGCTGTGAAATCTTGTGTAATCCTGACTGTGGCTCCACAGTATTTGAATTATTACTTTCTGGATGCTTGCAATACTTTCTCCCTGACCTGAGAGATCTGGAACTTGGCTATAATATTCCTGTGAGTTTTCATTTTGGGATTTCTTCCAGTAGGTGACTGATGGATTCTTTAAAATTCTACGTTGCCCTCTTGTTTTAAGATATTTGGCCAATTCTGATTTTTAAGGAGTTTTTGTCTATACTTTTTGTACCTCTTTTAGCATTTGGCCAATTCTAATTTTAAAAGAATTATTCTGTCCAGTTTTTTTGTAACTTTTTTATCAAGCTGTCAATTCTCTTTTTATAATTTTCTTGTGTAACTCTCATTTCGTTGTCCAATTTATCCTTTACTACTCTTATTTGATTTTTAAAATAATTTTTTTGCTCTTTAAAATCCCTTTCTTTAACTCTTCTAGGAATTCTTGTTCATTTTGTGTCTAATTTGTATTTTTCTTAGAGGCTTCACTCATAGATGTTTTCAAGTCATTGTTTTCTTCTGTGTTTGTGTCTTGAGCTTCTTTGTCACTATAATTGCTTTTTATAATAAGTGCTTTTTTCTCTCATGTTTCCAGCCTCCTTTTTTGACTTTGGATTTTATGTTAGTTTTGGGCTCGGCTCCCCTCTGGGCAAGGCAAATCTAGCCTGAGTCTCTTTTCTAATGTGCTTCCACTACTTTCACAGATCAATCTGAGGGTCTATAAATTTTTGGTGCTTCCAAAGTGTTTTGATCTGGGAATTTGCCTTCCTGGTCTATAAATTCCTGACCCAGTTTGAGTCTGTCCATTGACTATTGTTGAACTAAGCCACAGGTACCCTACTATGGGGTTGATTATGTAGGTTCAGAGTGATTGAACTGTTAGCTCCCTTTTGGTTTTGGTTTCTTGCTCTGGTTTATTCCACTTGCAAGCTTATGTTCAGGGCTAAAAGTTAGAAATGAGTCCCTACTCTGCTCTTGGATTCAGAGCCACACAGCTACATTTTTGGAATGAATTCCTTGCTCCTTAGGCAGGTAGGGCCCCTCCACCCTCCTGACCATGACTGCTTTTCTCTGCACTGGAACTGTGACCTAGGATTGGGTAATGGGTGACGGAGGTACAAGATGGCACCCATTACTGCTACTAGTATAGGGGTCCCTTGGAATCTCTTTTTGCTCATGTGCTCAGTTCCATTACCATCCTTGGGTGTTGGCCAGCTCTTTGCCACTATTGCTACCATCATAGTCCTTTGCCACTTCTGTATGTTAAGGTGCTGCCACTAGTGCTGCACTGTGCTCCTAGCCAGTCTGCACCCCAGTGTCCACACACTTCTATGTCTTCCTAAACTCTGGGGTAGAAAAATAACTTACTCTGACTTCTTCTTGGCTTTCCTGAACAGAATTTGGTCTGTTGCTCTTTATTAGTCATTATAGGGGAGGATATGAAGGAGCTAAGACTAAAATGCTTGATCCCACTCTGCCATCTTAAGTCCACCTTCCTTTAAAGAAATCTTAATGGAAAGCAGTTGTATCTAGTGCACTCTGTCCTGTATCAATTAAATTGCCAATGGTCTTTGTCTCAAGGAAATCCCATTCACCTGGGAACATCTTGAGCATCCTTTACCAAAATAATAGTCAAAAGTCAGTCATTTAACATTCATTAAGCACCTACTGTGTGCCAGGCATTGTGCTAAGCACTGGCACATAATGTGTGCTAAGTGTAATATTGGTCAGCATTTACATAGCACTTTGAAATATGAAAAATGCTTATATATATTATCTCATTTAAGTCATATAAGGTTGATGCTACAGGTAGTCCCCTTAATTTTACAAATGAAGAAACTAAGGCTCAGAATAATTAAATGATCTGTATATGGTCACACAACTAGTGCTATATCAAAGGCATGATTCGATCCTAATTCTTCCAGACTCTTAAGTCTAACACTCATTCTACTACGCCTAGATGTACTGCTGTCTGTTACTTCTATGTAGTAATGATGACAATGATGACGGTGATGATGATGATGATGACTATGATGACGACAACAGCAACTCACATATTATGGGACCAAATAATAGCTTCACCAAAGGTGTACTAATGTGCTTGTCTTTCCACAGCCCCTCCAATATCACCTGTCTCTGCTTTTTGGGTCATCTTTGACAATTGGTATGGCATATGGTGAAGTTTCAGAATTGTTTTAATTTGCATTTCACTTACTGCTAGTAACTTGGAGTATATTTTCAAATGAGTATTTGTAATTTATAATTCTCCTTTTGACCATTTATTTGTTGGGGAATGCTTCTTTGTGTTATATACTTGTATTGATTTTCTGTAGATCTCAGGTATAGAAATTATATCAGTAATATTTGATGCAAATATTCTTCCCTCTGGTCAGTTTCTCTACTTATTCTATCATCATTGATTTTTATTTATGTAAAGTCTTTAACATTTATGTGATTATAGTTGTACGCTTTGTTTTGTGATTTCCTCTTTCTCTTCTTTGGTTAAGATTCCTCCCCCACTCACTTGTGAAAAGTTCTTTCTCTCATTTTTCTGTAATGCTTCTTGAAGTATGGCATTTAGATTTTTTTTGGATGATGGTTTTTTAGGACACCTAAAATCCTTGGATTATCTCTTCGTATCTTGTCTGCTAGTTCAAGTCTTCTTAAAAAAAATGCTCCATTACTTTTCATTTTGCCTTTGTAATTCTATATTCTGATTCTAGAATTTTCCTTTCCAGAGAATCTGGAGAGGAGGGTTATTTCTGCTTTTGGTTTGAAGTTCTCTAGTCTCTTGTTAAACTTGCTTGTTTATTCCTTCAGAACTTTAATTTCTGTCCTTATTTAAAAATAGTTTTCATTTTCAATTTCTTTGGTTGCTCTTCTAAGCCATTTTGGAGACTCTTGGAGTTGGAATTATTGTTTGAGGGGCTTTCACCTTCCACATATGATTTTGGACTCATTTTCCTTTCTTGCCTATTGAGATGGTTCTTCCATTTGAATGTTTGTTTGTTTCCTGCCCCACCAGCTTTTATCTGTCTTGTTCGATAACTCTGCTGATTTTTATATGATGTCATTGCTGTAAAGTTGCTTCATCCTGTTCATTTTTTCCATCCTCTAGGTTCAATTCTTTGTGTATGGGTGCTTCCTCCCCTGTCCTCTTCTCTCTCTGAACAGGGACATTGGAGAAGACCTGTGGTCTTCGAATGGTGGGACTGACCTATTGGAACTTTGCTGCAGTAAGTCTCTGAGATTCTACTGTAGTGGTACTCATTCTTCATTCTTTAGGGCTCCACCCTCCTCTCTGTATGTAGAAGAGGGATAGTAACTGGAAAAACCTCACTTAAATCCAATTTTCACACACAAGTTAAGACATCATTCTGTGATGTCATTGGTCTTCTTTGAAACAAAGGGCAAACAACTTGACCATCTTTTCTGAGACTGATTTCCTTTAGTTTTCAGCCTGACCCCAGGGGCTAACAGAGAAAAGTTTAGAGTAGGGCCCCTCTGGACATTCCTGGGGTGGATAGGTCTGAGAAATCTTTGTAACTGGGTCTCTCCTTCCTTTCCCCCTTATTCCTTTTGTCTGCTGTCTGTTTCCTCCTTAACAGTAGTTAATAGCTATAACCAGAATTTTATTTTGGGAGCCTTCCCTCCTCCATGATCTTATTTTTTTAGGCCTCACACTCCTCCATAACTGTCTCCTTTTCAGTCTTGGGATGGTAAGATTCATTAGCCTCATTCATTCGTTCATTCATTTGCCCTTGGGAGTACAACATGTGGAGGTGGGAGATTGAAGATAGAGGCAGGAATACCAAGAGAGATGAGTTCCAACCTGCTCTTGGATGGGTTCTCCCAAAGGACATAGTTAAGGTGTGAATTCCAAAAATCAATACCTGAGACTGTAGCAGCAAAAAGGTATGTGTCAGCATGGCCTCCAGGTGAGGACCAGGGAAACACTAGTAGTGACAGGCAAGCCAAATGGTCTGAAATTATTTTTTTCTATAGTAGCTATCTTGTGGTGAGTTCTTTCAAATTACTCCCCCTTGTTAATGCACTTAGGGATTTTTTTTTTACTTGGTTTGCTTTGGGGAGGGGGTGAGGTTGAGAGGAGAGCCACACTTCAGAGTCCCTCTTACATGATCATCTTCTCAGACTTTTCTTAGGTCCTTTCAGTAGAAAGGATACCATGTTGCTTCTCTGAAAGATGACAATTTTCTCAGGAAGTCTTGCAGAAGAGGGGCTAACATCAACATCAGTGACAAGTCAGAGTACCTCAGTCCAGATGACTCTCTAGATAAGGTGTGTCTTCAGACTTGTAGGCAGTTAGGTGGTATAGTGAATAGAGTTCTAGGCCTGAAGTCAGGAAGACCTGAGTTCAAATCTGGCCTCAGACACTCACTAGCTGTGTAATCCTGAGCAAATTATTTAACTTGTTTGCCTTAGTTTCCTCATTTGTAAAATGGAGCTAATAATAGTACCTACCTCCCAAGACTGTTGTGAAGATCAAGTGAGGTAATATTTGTAAAGTGTTTATTGATGGTGTCTGGTACATAATAGATATTACATAAATTTTAGCTATTATTAGTATTAGCTCGACAGAGCTATTCTATGTTACATTTGCATCTATTTGAATCAGCCTTGGAGTGAGTCTTCCTTTTCAATTCAATTCAATAATTTTTAAGCATTTACTATGTGTAAAGCTTTGGGGATATGAAGACGAAACAACAATACTTGACATAAAAGACTTCCGTTCTTACAGGAGATACTTCATTTAACTAGAGCAATAAATATAATAAAACATAAAGTGGCAGAGAGAACTAATACCAAATGAGGGCAGGAAAGGCTTTCCATGTGTGATAGCATTTATAGGGAGCTTTGAAAGATGCTGAAGTGGTAAGAAGTGAGGAGGTGAGCAGGGACAGCATTCCACACATGAGGGATGACTATGCAAAGGCCTGTGGGTGGGAAATGGGATGTTGAATATGGGAGAGAGCGAGTTAGCCACTTTGGTTGTATTGGAGAGTGTGAAGTGGAGTAACAAGAAATGAGTCTGGGAAGGTTGGAGTTGGAGTTGTGAAAGGCCTTTAAATGGCAATCTGTAGTTTGTGTTTTATCCTAGAGGTGATAGGGAATCACTAGATGTTCTTGAGCAAAGGAGTGACGTGGCCAGATTTGTGCTTCAGCAAGTGTATTTTGGCAGCTGGGTGGAAGATGAATTGGTGAGGAGAGAAGGAGAGGAGAGAAACTGGAAGCTGGGAGCACACTTAATTAGATACCAAAACTGTCTGGGTGAGAGGTGATGAGGAACCGAAGGTTTGGGTCATATGAGTGGAGAGAAAGGGGCAGATATGAGAGATGTGCAGAAAAGGACTCCGTGACACTTAATCACTGATTGGATAAAGGTGAGAGAGGAAGAAGTGAGGATTTCTTTGAGATTGGGTCTGAGAAGATAGGGAAGTTTGCAGGAATGGTAGCTTGCTCATCATTTTGAAGATCTGATGACATCAAGAGTGATGTCTTGACCTGAGTGTGAACTGTGTTTAAGTGAGGCAGAGTTGTACAAAGTCACCAGCCTCACTCTTTCTTCCAGAGCCATCAAAGTCCAGTGGCAATACAAAAGTCAAGATGACCAGAGATGGCCCAGGTGGATAACCTTGGTGTCTTCGATGTGTGACCAAGCTCTAAGCACTCCACAGAGCCTGCTTCAGCTGCCTTTGTGGCCTGTGGAACAAATTGTTCTCATCTGCCCCTTCCACTGGGAGAAGTCTTCATATGCTTGTGGTGGACATCACCCTGACTCACTGATGGGTTTGAGGCTTTAGGGGGAAGATGATAATCATTTCTGTTTTGGATTTTCTTTACTCAGGTCCACTGTTGAGGAGTTATTCTTGAGGAAAACTTGGCTGCTGAGTAGGGGAACAACCTGGAGAGATGGGGACAAGAGTATGAGGACACAAGCCCTGGAGAGTGTCCCCTCCGAGTTTCCAGAAGTCAGCCATGGAAGTGTCAGTGAAGAGGAGGAATCCTGACAATCAATGAATGATTTTAGACTCAGAGCACCTGAATTCAGCCAGATCTCATCTCCAATCACTATCAGCCATGTGGCCTTTGGAAAATCACTCCTCCTCCCTAGGCCTCAATTTCTTTCTCTGTAAAGTGAAAGGCTTGAGCTGTATGACATTGAAGGTCCCTTCCTGCCCCATGACTTTTGTCCATTGTGGGTGGACAGTCCTCTGACTTTGGTCCACGGTGGGTGTTCTGAACCCTCTGGGGTAGCCTCCCAATAGCTTTCTCCAATTCTTCAGGCTAGGACTTAGAAGGGGAAGCCCAGGTGATCTTCTGCCAGGAAGAACATGAGCACCTAAGCACCTGTAGGGCTGACCACCCCTCTGCATCATGTCTGCACATAAAGCCACATGCAGACACATGCAGAGCTTAAGCTCACACTTATCCCAGACAGGTTCAGGCAGTGGAGGATAAAAAGGCTACGGCTTTGTTTGGTGCAGTGAATGCCAGCCCTAGTGCCCTGCTGTTTGAAGGAGGGATGTGTGTTTGTGTGTGTGTGTGTGTGTGTGTGTGTATGGTGGTGGGTTGGGGGGGGTGTTGCCATACTATTTCAGAATAACCAAAAAGCACATCTGTAGATTTTGTACGTATTTGCTTAGTTTTAAATGAGGACAGAGCTATAATTGCTTGTCAAATTGATTGACACTTTTTAGAAATGGCTTTTTCTTGAAACATTACCCCCCTCCCCAAAAGAATAGTTTAAACTGTTTTTTTTTACCCCCTCAACTTTTTTTTCCCCTCTCTTAAAGTAGTAATTACTTAATGAATAGCCCTCCACATTTCCTGTCATTTGCAGGCTATAATGAGAAACTCTTTTTGTCTGCTTTGTTAACAACAATAAAAACTATTTTAAAAAAAGACCCAACCCACAACAAACACCCAAGACCTCTGTAGGCTGGCTCCCAGTGGCCCTATGAATGTTCCATAACAAGTTACTTCCTGCTGTGAAAACTGAGATGGCAGGTTATCTGTTCTATTCAGGTCTGAAGAGAGGGTGCTGTATTTTTCATCCTCCAAAGTCTTCTACTAGGCTAGACTAGGTAACCTGGACCAGTCTCACTGGGACTTTTTTTTAATAGACTAACACCGAGTCTCACCTCTGGACTTTGTGGCTGTCTACTTTGTTTTCTTTTCCTTTTTTCAATTATTAAGTATTTATTTATTTATTTTTCTCCTGCCTCTCCCTTTTGTGGCTGCCTTTGCAGGTCATTCAAAGGTTTTAAAAATTGTATAAACCAGAGCCCAGAGTTATTATCTGTGCACAAAGATCCACCATTATTTCCACTGGGATTTGTACTTTTAAAGTCTGTAGATCCATTGGAAATAGCTTGCTTCTTACATGGTAAAGCAAACTTGGAGCAGTCAGAAAGACCTGGGTTCAAATTCCACCTCTGAAGTTTGCTAGCTGTGTGACTCGGGGGAAATCCCTCAACTTCTCTGTACCTGGGTTTCTTCACTCATAGCACCCATTAATAAAATGGTTGATGTTGGGGTGAGGGACTCAAGTGAGATAATGTTTGTAAAAATGTCTTGCAAACTTTAAATTGCTATATAACTATCATTTTTATGATCATAAGTTCA